>NW_027315801.1:33100497-33407997 GCF_026437365.1 Eucyclogobius newberryi | reverse complement strand
TCAGCGCTCTAAATTCCTGCTTCTGAGAAAATGGGAACACAGTTTGAGAGTGAGCCGTCTGCTGAAATGCCTGTTTGTGTATTTGTATTTGTTCCTTTGGTCATGTGATTTTTCAGAGCATTTTTAATGTGTCTGGCCTCTGGTCTCAGTTGTGTAAAAATTAACCTTTTAAATGTACGCGACTCCAGTATAAACGTAAGTAAATGTCATTGCCTGGGGCTGTTGCATGTGAAAACCTTGTGAATAACTCAACTTCTGAAAAGCACCTCTGTCCCAAATACTGCCAAACAAGGTCTGTTCCGGGAGGGGCCGACACAGCACTTTTTACTGTCAAATATAATGCCTAAATTTAGGTCCAGGGCTATGTCCCGTGCAGCAGAGTTCTGGGTGGGCTTGTGTGACGTCTGAGATCTTGGATTGGTTTGGAATATAAAAGCAGATACGTACAGTGCGAGTGGGAGAGAACTGATGTGGCTGATACAGGACAGGGACAGTGCAGCTGCTGCAGCTGAATGTATACAAATATATTTAGTACTGCTACGTAACTTTTATGTGTGGGGTTTGTCACCAGCTTGTGTCAATGTTCCAGTGTACGGTATCAAACACATTTTTATTGCTCAAAAATACCTTTTAAAACAGGATTTGTGCTGGGAGAAGGGTCACCTCTTCACAGATCTGATTTGTAACCTGACCTGGTGCCCCCAGGCAGCGGAACCTTCACTAGAAAAGTTACATAGTGCAGTTTGTTGCAGATTTAATCTAAAGCTCACTCCAGTACGACCAATACAACCATCACACATGAAACAATGACAGGACCACAATAATACTCCTGCCGTTCCGTGCCTACGGCGTCTCCTGACCCTCATATGCAGAATGTCACAGATCGTGCAAGCTAATGCTGAATAACACCACATGGACGTCATCACGGTTGCATTTTGATTTATAAAAATGTTATGGGCTGAGAAATGCATTGTTACATAAATTAATTAACATTTAAATTAATTGATTTCTTAATCAATTGATATCTAAGTTCAACCAAAAGTGGACACAATGAAGGACCAGCGGGTAAAGTTGCAGTGTGTCGTTTCTGCTCTCCAATGTACAACTAACCGTAATAAAACAATTGCTATAATTACATCTCGCTTTGGCATTTTGCAATTTCTGTCAAATCACCTGCAATTACCTGCCTACATCCATCAGTGCAAATATAAGCTCATTTCACCATAATGTCATTAACTTACAACCCACCCAAATAAAAGAGCATTTTCACATTCTTCCACTTAAATTACAAACACAATCACAGCCCCAGTGGTCCCTTTTCATTTGCAGAACTCGTAGGCACAAGTCTGCGGCTAATGGAGGATCATCATATTCCTGCTGGTGCCCCGCTCCTCTGCTACTCGCTGCGCCCTGTAATCTAACGTCGTTCCGTCTGCATTTCACGTGTCCTTCTGCACTGGTCAGAAACTTTAAGCCCGTAAGCAGATACTTTACACTTTATTATAGACACGAGTGTTTGGTGTTTAGTCATCTCTGCCAGTGTTAGCCGCAGTAACAGGCCCAAGCGTGTGACAGGCCACCAGCCCAGGACAAATCGATGCCACAAAACAGATTGCATTGAGGGGAGAATTCTTTTGCTGACAGGCGGCCCGGGTAGTTTGGGCTTTTAAAAAATAGCGACATCTTTTAAGGTGACCCCGAGAGTGCTTCTTATAAAATTACAAGAGACAGAAATCCATTTGGAAGTGTGCTATAACGCCGAGATTACATTGTTACTTTAGAGGCTCGGCGCAAATTAATTTGAGCTTCATTTCATGTATTATATAAATGGATGGTGCGGAAAGAAAATTAAATCCCAGTATTGCGTGTTTCTTTATATTGTTTTATTTGGTGCAGGGGGTGTTTTGGAGCGCGGCGCTGTTGTCGTTTCGATTGGGCGGCAGGGCAGGGTTCCAGCAGAGTTAACTCTTACTGTCCTCAGCTGTCACCCCCTGAGGACAAAGCAGAGCGGGACGAATGGACTGCACGTGGGAATAAGAGTTTCACCTGTGCGTCTGCGAGCGAGGGTTCATCTTAAATCTGTGTACAAACTGCATTTATGGGGACCGAAGATCAGGCATTCAATGACATAAATACGATATTAATAGATGGCAATGGCAATGGTAATACTCGAGGCAATTCAAAGCAGGAAAAATGCATTAAAATCACAAATAAACGACATTGTTTAAAGTTCTGGCTTGAAATACATGGCAAACGTGACTTTTATCCATGTAAAGTTCTATAATATCATAAACTGTAGGTCTTAGTTTTGACCTAGTTTTAACCTTGAAGCAGTATTTGTAATGCTAATGTTCTATTGTACACATTTGGTGAGGAAGTGTTTACTTTGAAAATATATTTAAACACAGAATACTGAATACCTGCATTAAAATGTCATATCTAACATATGCGTTACTTGGTCTTATCAGAGTACTGTACGCATCTATTTATAAGATAAGAACATTTTCTATTCTATTTTTGTCACTAATTCAGTGCAGTTTATGATCAAATAGCACAATAGTACTCCTCTGATTTTTGAAAAGTAATTGTGTTCTGAATATCAAGCATAACTGGACTAGAATACAGTTACTCAAAATGATTTTAGTATTTTTGGTACATGTATTTTTGCTATTATAAGTCTTACATCATGAGCGACTTGAGGCCTGTATTTGCCGGATTGAACCTGCCACTTTTCATTCACATTGTCCCCAAAATATAATATTTACTCAAATAAACCTTAAACATGTATTGAATTCAATATACTACAGTAAATACAAAATGAAAATGGCAAGAGAAAATCAATGATTGCAAAATGGATGCAGAAGAAAACATGGAAGAGAATTTTGTTCAGATATTGATTGAATAAAATGGATCTTTGTTTGGCTCGATACGTATGATGACTCAAACTCATAACCGGGCGATACGGTGGCGCAGCAGTTAGTGCTCTCGCCTCAGAGCAAGAAGGTCCTGTGTTCGACTCCCGGGCGGCGTGAGACCTTTTCTGTGTGTTCTGTGTGGAGTTTCCTCTGGGTGCTATGGTTTCCACAAAAAACATGGACAATAGGCTCCTCCCCTCTGAGGGCCTCCAGGACTCCTGAAAAAGATAAGATAAGATAAGACAATCCTTTATTGTCCACACATGGGGACATTTCGGTTTTACAACGCAGTAGATACAGAGGAAAAGGACAGATTATAGGAAGTTTAAATAATAGAAGAATCTTAATAGAAGAACTCCTATAAACAAAACCAAAAAACTCTTATTGACAAAACTCCTCTCATATCTTAATAGGGAATGGAGGAAAAAAAATAAATAAAAAAAAGATAAAGATGAAGATAAAAATAATAATAAAATAAAATAAAACAAAATGAAATAAAATAAAATGATAATAAAATAAAATAAAAATAGCTAGCTAAATAATACTAATACTAATGGTAAGCAAACACTCTTATTTACATTAGTTATATACACATAAATATGGCCTTAATTGCTTGTGAGTACGACAGTAATTGCACATGAATATGACGGTATTGCACATGGTTAAAAAGAGAGGCGAACTTGCTAAATAATGGTCAATAAATACAAAAATGACTGTCTACACAACAGTATATTTGTAGTTTTTGTTCAATTGTGTGCAGGTAAATATGAGGCTGGCCCAAAGCACCACCCCTGTGCACTCCTCCACCCTCCTCCTCCACCTCCTCCACCTCCTCCACCCTCTCTCTCACTGTATGAATGACTGGGTCGCGCCCCCTCGCACCTCTGCCCTCTGCACTGCCCCGCGCACATACGGAAACAGAGCGCTGTGTGTCAGCCGGCCCGTCCTGACAGGTATAAATACAGCAGCGACTCCGAGAACATCCTGGGACCTGGGACCATGTGTCGACACGCAGCGCCCTGTTAGCTACATCACCTGGTCATATCAGGGACAGGAGAGGAGAGCGGAGCAGAGGCTCTCCAGCTGTTGTTCATCAGCGGGCCACAGGGGAAGGCTGTTACCGAAACACCTGCCTACGCCGCCACGAGCTCCGACCAAGCAGACTGGAGAGTGACAGAAAGCATTGTCACGAGTCAGATCTACACTGTGCTTCATTGGCACACTTTGAACACCAGTTAGTTCAGTGTAATGTAGATATTCATCAGTTATCATAAAACTGAAATACTGTGTAAAAGTCTATGGTCAAGAGAAATATGGTCCTGTGTTTTCATGTTGGACGACGCTGGCCCAGATGAAGCAGATGGAAGGAGCAGCCGCCGATCTTCAGATGTCAACTTTGGAAACTTTAGGAACAATGAGGTTTAAATAATGCATAAACCGTATACAGTATACAGTGCATACATCATGCAGATTTGAACACACCTCTTCTTGGTTTCAGCTCACTTGCATTAATATTCATGCAACATTCTCCATCAATTTGTAGAGCCTTTATGTATGTACAGTAACACAAGCTGTGTGTGTGTGTGTGTGTGTGTGTGTATGTGTGTGTGTATATATATGTGTGTGTGTGTGTGTGTGTGTGTGTGCGCGTGTGTGCGCATGTGTGTCTGTGTGCATTGTTTATCTAAAATGATGTAGAAATGGAATCAGACTTAAATACTCAGACATGTCACTGTTTCTCTCTCGCTCTGGGCAGTGCATGATAAAACCATGTTGCCAAAAGCGGTCAGTTCTCTCCTGAGCGATTCTCCTCTTAACTAAGCTCCTGCTGTGCGGACGTATAAATGCTATCATGTCCTGAGTTTGTTTGAGCGTGGGCAGACAGAGCTGTCACCTTCAGCTCTCTCACTCTCTCGCTCTGAGACGCTGCAGTTTGTTTTCATCGTGCTCCTCGGAGCAGAGAGAGTGAAGGGCCAGCGACCAGGTGAAAAACGGCAGATGCCACGCTCAATAATACCAATGTTAAAATCTCCTTGACCCACGGGTCATCAAATAGCAGGCCCAATTCGTTTCATATTTTCCTTGCTGGATCAATGCGAGCATAAATTTGGGGACTCAATGACAAGAATAATTTAAAACAGATCTATAAATGATAGAAAGCCGTTCCCTGTGGACATGGATGCATAACAATCGTGTGGATTGACAGGATGCTTCCCCTTTGCCAATGCAAAAACAGACATAATATTAGGCATGGCTGTGCATTAACGCGCTTGCCCTGCTGTGTGCCTCTGGTAAGTTCAAGTACATATTGAGAAATCGATCTTTTGTGAATTTCTTACGCTTTTCTGCTCTGATCAGCAAAGATAGGAAGGACAAATTGTTTAACATACCTGAATAAATAATAGCGTTGATGCAGCAGCAGCTTCCTTAAATCAAAAGAGGTGAAATCTCAGCACCTTCAGGGAATAATAAGCAGCGTGAACATTTATAACGCCTTTATATGGAGCTGTATCAGAACAACAGGCTAGAATAAGTCATGTATTTAGTGTCTCGCAGCCTAAACCGCTGAGTTAAACCTGGACACATCTTGCTGCTTATAGGACAAGATTATCGGACTTCACGCTAATACTGTTTTGCAAAGCATAAAAGCCTCTCTCCACTGATAAATATTAATTTGAGCCTTCATGATGTATTTGAAAATTCCAGCTAAAATGTCACCACATGGAACATTAATGCAATATTTCAGGGGCCTGAGAGCAATACTCATATTGATTGCATTTATTTGACTCTGGGGAAGAGGAATAATTCTTCAACGTGGAGACACATCTGGTAGCCAAAGATGCGAGGCCGGGAATGAGAAAATGCAAAATAACAATAAAAAATAATAGGACTTGTATTTAAACGCATTAGGCCAGCCATTGCAGGAATATCAATGTCTTATTATTATGGCAATAGGGACAAGACAGATGCAGCCAGGTCGTTTACAGCCACCTCAAAAAGCTCTCATTTTCTATAAAGTGTTTAATACGCTTTTTTTTTCTTTCTCCTCAGATGATTTCTTCCTGTTTCTGTGCGTTGACAACTTGCAGGCATTGTCCTCTTGTCCTCTTGTCCTCTTGTCCTCTTGTCCTCTTGTCCTTCTGTTATTAACAATATTGACTGGCAGTGAGTCCGGGCGTCTGACTGTCTTTGCACAAATGAACAGAAACGTGAGACGCGCCACTTTTGACCCTTTGACCCTGAGCCCATCCGTCACCAGATGCGGGGGACTTTATTAATTGGACACGGAACAAACATTTTGAGACGTTTCGGCTCTTAAATCAGCCGCGCGCGTCTCTCTGCGCGTGCTCCAACAATTTAAAAACCTAAACAAGCAGTTTGCCGTTGTTTACGCACCGCTGTGTTCCCATTACGCACGGGTCATATCAGTGAAGCGAGATCTTTATTTTATTTATACAGAGTCAAAATCTACCTCCAAATAAGTGCGAAGAAATAAGTTTAAAATGATAAAATACGACAATACCACGTCTCCCAGATTAATTTCAGTCTTATTCTATAGACAGGTATATGTACTAACGGCATTACGTTTCAGTTTAGCTCTGAAGAATGAACAAATGAATGGAAAAGTGTCAGAAAGTTTAAGCCCAGAGCCTGGAGTCCGGGCGCCTTTGCTGAATACAGCACTGCTACAGCGCCCCCCACTGGCCGGTTTAGGAAGTCATCTTTAAACCTTTCAGCACCGGAAATATGAAGAATGTCTTAATAGTTCATCTCATCTGGTGTCTAGGAATCTATAAACGTAAGAAGCATATAAATTGACTTTTTTATGATTGAATAAGAATGACGTCAATTGTCATTATTGGTAGATCAATATTGTTTTGGCGAAATACTCCAAAATAGTAAAAAATATGACTTACATTTGTACAGCATGGTTCATTTTGCATTTATTATTTTATGATTGCGGTGAGCACTTGTTTAATTAATCAGTTAAAACAAATTGTTGGTTTGAATTCAAACCTTGACAATAAATGTGTTTCAGTCGGTGCAAAAACATTATCAACTAAATAAATAAACTTGATTCTTTCTTAGTAGTTACATTTATTATGTTTTAAAATGATCTCCAGATATTTTCTAGGCTGAGAATTTCTGTTGTGACAATGTCGAAGAGTGACTGGAAATATGGAAGACAGACGAAGCGACAAATGTCCAAAGAGCTAAATGCACCGTGATGTGTTTGACCAGCTGAGACACTGACTGGACACAGACTGGACACAGACTGGACACTGACTGGACACTGACTGGACACTGACTGGACACAGACTGGACACAGACTGGACACTGACTGGACACAGACTGGACACAGACTGGACACTGACTGGACACAGACTGGACACTGACTGGACACAGACTGGACACAGACTGGACACTGACTGGACACAGACTGGACACAGACTGGACACAGACTGGACACCTGCCTCCTGGTCACATCTGTCCCCCAACAAATGAGCAACACATTTGTTTTAGCTACAACACACACACGTTTACTTCTGGGAAATATGACAATGGCAACTGTCAGTACCAGGATTACAAAAGTACCAGGATTATAAAAGTACCAGGATTACAAAAGTACCAGCATTATAAAAGTACCAGGATTATAAAAGTACCAGGATTATAAAAGTACCAGGATTATAAAAGTACCAGGATTATAAAAGTACCAGGATTATGAAAGTGCAAGTACCAGGATTATAAAAGTACCAGGATTATGAAAGTACAAGTACCAGCATTATAAAAGTACCAGGATTATAAAAGTACCAGGATTATGAAAGTACAAGTACCAGCATTATAAAAGTACCAGGATTATAAAAGTACCAGGATTATGAAAGTGCAAGTACCAGGATTATAAAAGTACCAGGATTATAAAAGTACCAGGATTATGAAAGTGCAAGTACCAGGATTATAAAAGTACCAGGATTATGAAAGTGCAAGTACCAGGATTATAAAAGTACCAGGATTATGAAAGTACAAGTACCAGCATTATAAAAGTACCAGGATTATAAAAGTACCAGGATTATGAAAGTGCAAGTACCAGGATTATAAAAGTACCAGGATTATGAAAGTGCAAGTACCAGGATTATAAAAGTACCAGGATTATGAAAGTACAAGTACCAGCATTATAAAAGTACCAGGATTATAAAAGTACCAGCATTATAAAAGTACCAGGATTATAAAAGTACCAGCATTATAAAAGTACCAGGATTATAAAAGTACTATACATTTACAAACACTTTCAACTTCATTGTAAGCTTCTTTTTTAAGTAATACTGTTTCCAATTTGATGCAAGACTTTACTGTGCTGGTTTAAAGTTGCACTATGTAACTTTTCTGATGTGTGGACACTTTTGTTTCCGTGGAAATATTATTGTTTTGTCTAGAATGTTCCAAAGTATGGCTTTAAACGCTTCATGTATTCAATTATAGGTGTTTTTATTGAGAAAACAACAGAAACATTAGTATTTGCAGCACTATTAAAAGTATTTTTCTTATCTTTCACTCACCTTCCTAATCATTCTCTTTTCATGCATTTCATTTATTAACTACTTATAACAATATTTCAGTAAAGCAATCTTTTGAGAGCAGATTTCAGGTCCATCTTCTGCCGTGGCTCATGTAACAGATACTAAATGTTTACTTGGCACAGTTAAAATATCCAAGAGACGTTCCAAACTTTCCTCCAAATCTCAACAATACACGGCCAATGCAGGTTTGTCTAAATAATGGATTTGCACAAAAACCCAGGACAACGGCTTCAAACAGAAAACACCTTTTATCGCCATCTGTAGCGTCCGGGTCGACTGGGAGGCGGCGTCTTTGTGTGTGTCGGAGTGAGGGGGGAAATCACGCTTTTGGCTCAAGACAATGTGACTATTTAAACAAGGAATAACAGCGGAGCTCCTGTTTGGTTCACTTTCTCAAATCCCATTTCAAGCTCATGAAAGAGACACGTCAGAAAGAACTGGAAAGTGTGACAATGGAAAAAAAACAGCCCTCAGGAATATGGGAAAAAGTGGAATAAAATTAAGTGAGTGATGTGTGATAATTGTAAAAGTAATCTCCCGGGTTTGTGCCGCGTCGACACGAGACACATATGGTTGAGTTATTTTCACTTCTCAATGTTACAGGTGACAATCCTCCATTTGGAAGGAAAGGTGCTTTTATTTTGCAGCAGTTCTGTGAGTGGAGTCGTGCAAATGTTGTGTAGTGTGTCTTTAGATTAATAAGATAAGATATTCCTTTATTGTCCACACATGGGGAAATTTCATTGTTGCAACGCAGGTAGATACAGAGGAAAAGGACAGATAATATGTACTCTTATAAACAAAAACTCCTATAGACAAAACCTCTTATAAACAAAAACTCCTATAGACAAAACCTCTCATTTCCTAATAAGGAATGGAGGGGGGAAATAAATAAAGATAAAAAATAAAATGAAATAAAATAAAAATAAATAAAAATAAAAACAGCTTGCGTAAGATGAGATAATACTAATAATAATGGTAAAATAAACACTCTATTTTCATCAGTTATATATAATGTGCTCTTTAAAGCTGCGCCACGTCACTTTTCAGGTGGAAGGTAAACCATTTGCTTGTAGATGGCAAACGTAAAATAAATGCTATTACAGGGACTGAAAAACATGTGAGTAAAGGACAAAACTGTGAATCTGAGGTGAGAGAAGTTTGATTCAGTTCTAACGATCGACCGCTGAGCTCGTCTGTTTCACATGCATCACGGAAAATAAACTCATCTGATTGCACAGTACTGTTTGAGTTTAGCCTCGAGGCACGACAAAGGGAGACTCACTCTTCTTAAAGGGGTCTCACCATCATTAGCAGAAATAATAGCCCACATTGTGCAGCGTTAAATACAAGTCTTGTAGAATCCCTGCTTTAGGCCTCTTTATTTTTGACTTTTTTGTTTTTATGCAGTGTGTACCTTAGATATTTGACAATGTCTCGATTGATGGAGGGAAATTTTATAATTGAAGAGTTATAGCAGTGGTAAATCTACGCAATTGAACTGCTTTATAAAATATGTCTTTGAGGCTCCATTATGACACTTATGCAGGCCAAATACCGTAACTATTTACCACACAGTGCACACATCTTTGCATAAAAACCTGAAGTATTACTCTGAGCTTTTTATACTGTCGGTAAACTGTGCGGGCCTGCTGTAGCATTAGTGCGGAGCCCGGGTAAAGTGGCAGGTGATTTAATGGTTGTCACACAGGAGCACAGAGACAGGATTCCAGTCAAAGCTAATATTTGTGATGAATCACTGTCACGCCTGCGGTAAATGTAACGCTAATAGACATGCGGAGATCTACTGTTAGCTGCTTTGGCTAATGAGCAGATTCTTTCAGAGGGGTGGGTGTCACTTTTGCACGCTGCCCCCATATACTATGTCGAGAGGAGGTGGGTGAGGGGGGGTGAGAGGGGAGGACGGAGGGGAGTATTGGAATGGGTGTAATGAGGGTGTCAGAGGAGCGCCGCTGTGAGGGGCCGAGGCTAACAACATGAAGTACAGGTACACAGGCTGTCAAAGCACCACTGTGTTTGTTAAAGAGGAGTTATTAGAGGCAGGTGAGAGCAGAGGTGAATATTTTAAAAGGATAATGGGGGATATTTTGGGAAGGATAGATAGATGACAGTTTGCTGGAGTAAGTCATGAACTGTAGAAAGATATTGATATTGTTACATTTGAGTCTATTGGGAAGAGACAAGGACAGTGGTTATCAATATTTGGGCCTGGACCTGACTACAGTGCTACAAGCTACATTGATTTTCAATGCGATTTGAGGTGTAAAATCTATTGTAATTAACTGATATGTTAAAATATATGTAGAAAAAATATCTATACAAATTCAATTTTAACTATTTCTATGTAAAACTTCAAATCATGAGGGATTAGAAATGGAACAAGAGCTCATGCGACAAGATCTGATGAGATATAATTGCCATAAGACTGAACTCCCAGTGTAGAACTGGGGTCTACAATAGGCGGTCCGCGGGCCCAGATTCATCTGCTCTATCAAAGATGCTGCAGACACAGGAAAATAACAGCTTCATTGATGCTTTGGTGTAAATATGCAAGGACCATGTGCTCCATGTTTGGATGTTTGTTAACGAGGAACATTACGTGTGGAGGCACCAGAAGACCAATGACGGCTGGTCCATTAAGGGCTGTCAATCAGCCAATTATGTCAAATGGTATTCAATATTTTTTTGTCTAAAAACAATATAATTTGTTAGAATTATGTTATGTTATGTATAATATTTTTTATTAGTTTAAATATGTAAAATAATTAAAAAACAATTATAAATACTATACTTTGTCAGTCTTCCTTAGACACTGTGCTTAAGGAACTTGAACGGTTCAAACTCACATCCAAAACGGTTCAGAATGAACTCCTTGCTCGCTGTGAATAAAAACTATATTCGTGATGAAGTGAGAGGCTGAAAATATTCAAATTTGGACATAAAATAAAACCCACGGTAGTGGTTTGAACCTGGTCCGGTCCTAGTTCTGCTCTGTAAACACTGGGTTTTAATGCTTTTGTCCTGTTGTATATATATCATATTGTTATGATATTTTTACTTCTCTGAAAGTCGATTTCTGTTGTAGAATTGTGCCACTGTGAGTTGTTTGTGGATCTTATAGAAATAAAATGTAACATTGTGGTGTGATTTTGTAGTCCGGCCCCTGGACCTTCGCCCCCTGAAAAATCTGGCCCCCTGGAAACTCTAATTGGAGCCCCTGGTGTAGGATGATCACATGAATTTGAAATGGCTGGCGAGTTAATGTTGTACTAACCTTTAATTAACCAGGTAAGAACTCATTACAAGTAACAGCTCAAGAGAAGCTGAAGTTTCAAAAATCAGCGCTGCAATAATTCGTGTTTTAATTTCTGTGTCGATTCTTTGGAAATTCCAGAATTTGTGGTCCGATTATATTAACTTCAACAATCTATTCTTGTATATTAAACACATTTCAAATCCACACTTAAATAGTAATTTTTCCAAATCCATTTTACTTTTATTTATTAGTTATTCAGGTCATTACATTTTACAACTTTTAAGTAACAATTCTCTTACTTTACTCTTCCCATCTCTGTTTATTATGTACATAGAGTCATAAAGACTAATTACTGATTATCTGACAACAAGGAAGTGTTTTTTGTAGCACACATTTGTCTATAAAGGACTAAAAAGATAAATAAAGAAGCTCTAAGTCAAACTTGGCCTTGGTAAAACCTGAGTCCGGTACTTGTCAAAGGCAGAGTGTGTTTATGTAAAGAAGAGGATTTGGTTTTCGCTGATCACAAAGTGTAGTGTTTCTGTTCAGATCAGCAGGTCTGGGATCAGCAGGGACTGATACTGTTGTGGTGAAGGTCACACAGAAGTTAGTTTGAGTCGCTCTGACACACTCAGGATCAGCCCAGGTTTCACTGCCTTCAGTCTAAAGTGCTCTGCTCGGATCAGACAAACTGGACATGACAAGTGGGTCTGACTCAAAAAACCTTTAGAGGTTTTGGACTAACTATTATTTATTTAAAATATTGCTCTTTCTTGTGAAAAGGTACATTAACTATTCACGCAGGGTCAAAGTAGCAGATTTATTTAGCCCTTAAAAAGTTGTGTTACACTGTTTAATAGGACAAATGTGACAGTTTACCCGAAACAAAGTCAATAATTGAAGAGAACCCCAATGTCACAACATATTAAACAAAATTTAATACATATAAATACTTTATGTTGGTTAGAACAAAAGCTCTTTATATAAATACATTTCTCAATTTGCTGTTGATCGAAACATCCCCGTCACCCTTAGTCACTTGTAAAGGATTTCCACTCCATTTCCAGCCGTTTCGAGTGGAGCCCTTGACTCAGCCATCTTTCACAACATTCTGATGCCAATGTAGATTTACAAATGTGGCTGTACAATCCTGGAACCGGCAGAAACAGCAGTCACTGATCTGAGGAATAGCGCTCGCCGCTGGCCCGCAACCCGGCCGTTTGAAGTGGATCTGGTGAACTTAGCTTCCTCCTCTGGGAAACCACACCATATGATCCGACCCCAGATTCACTATTACACCGCTGGCTGCGTCTGCTGCCAGCAAAACCTCCCCGAGCCCATCAAAGTCTGACGGCCTAATTTGTCACTTTGGGGGTCTCTCTCAATCCCCTGCATCCACAGCTCTGCGCCCTCCCTCCCGACACATGCGAGCTCCAGCCCTCAATAGCTTGTTTCACTTGACACATAATTACTGTGGAAATATTTGTGTATTTTGTACGAGTGCCACGGCCGGCGTTGCCAAGTCCTCGCAGCTCCCTCCACAGCAATCGCAGCCAGAATCACTGATTAAAACAAGATGCTCTCATTTGGGGCTGTTCCTGCCAAAGCCCCGCGCTGCAGTTCACCACACATGGCAACCCCGACATTGTAGCAAAAGACTCGCCTTGGTTCAAACCCAAATGTGCTACTGGCAGAATGTGTGAACTGTGGACTTGAGTGATTTGGTAAATGTACTCTATTATTTTACATTACAGGCTTGTCACGTCGGATTGCTTAGTAGTAAAACAAATATATGTGTATATATATGTGTATATTCAGAAGCATTGTCTTCAATATATGTCCCCACACCTTTAGTTAGGCTTTGAATATTAATGTTTAGACTGTATCACCCAATTATTAAGATATTCCTTTATTGTCCTATTATTAAAGTCCTATTATTAAAGTCCTATTATTAAAGTTATGTCCTATTATTAAAGTCCTATTATTAAAGTCATGTTGGCAGAAGTCTTTAAAAATTGCTGTGTAAATAAGTTTGGACATTGGACGCCCCTGTTCTATCATATTATATATATATATATATATATATATATATATATATATATATATATATATATATATATATATATATATATATATATATATATATATATATATTAATATTAGTATTATCTTGTCTTGCGCTAGCTATTTTTATTTTATTTTATTTTATCTTTATTTTCCCCCTCCATTCCTTATTCTGAAATGAGAGGTTTTGTCTATAGGAGTTTTTTGTTTATGAGAGTTTAGTTTATAAGAGTTCTTCTATTAAGAGTGTTTTTTTAAACTTCCTATAAGTTATCTGTCCTTTTCCTCTGTATCTACCTCCGTCCCCATGTGTGGACAATAAAGGATTATCTTATCTTATCTTATCTTATCTTATCTTATGTACTACAGTTTAACGACGAAATATACTGTGTGTGAATAACTGAAACTTAACAAATAGAAACTACACAACATAGAAATGAAAAAAGAAAAAAGAAGCTATTATTATTATACTGATGAACTTATCTGATATATGTCGGTGTAATCCCTCATTATCTGATATACGTTCCCAAAAAGCACGATTCTTCACACAGTATTATTCAAAATATTCAATCTGTTGCTATTGAGCGCGGACTCCTCCAGCCCTGTGACATTAAACACACTGTTATTAAAAACCTATACCTCTGAGGTCATCCTGGAGCCGGCCTCTCTATTTTTACATCACTTTTCACAGAGACACAAAATGGGCCTGTAATAAGTACTTTCTTCTTGAGACCTACTGTTAGATCAATTCAGCCTTTTAATAAATGTGAGGAGCTGAGCACAGATTGAGGTGGATTATAGAGTTTTCAGGGCCTTGGGGTTAATTTTCAGTATTTACGACATAAATGAGAGAGATATTTATGAGTGCATTAAAGGTATGTTTTAACCATTACAGTCTGTATGGTTTAACTTGTAATGTTTTTTATGGTTAATGGTTTCAGTTTTGTGACCGCGGCTGTTTTAAGTTTAGTGTCACAGGGAAAGGCCCGTTCTGCTACACGAGGTGAAGCCAACGTATAAACTCCTAAGATAAAGTCTTTAGTTGGCCTGAAAAAGGTTTCAAAAATACATTTTCCCAGGATTTACTACTTTAAAAAGGCAAAAGTAAAGTGGGAGACATTGTACAGTTTTGTGTTTAGTGCTGTGATGGAATCAAATGTATTGTATGTGAAAAGGCTTGATACTCGATATGATAAGATAAGATAAGATAAGATATTCCTTTATTGTCCAAACATGGGGAAATTTCATTGTTGCAACGCAGTAGATACAGAGGAAAAGGACAGATAAAAAAATAGAAGAACTCTTATAAACAAAACAAAAAACTCTTATTAACAAAACTCCGCTCATGTCTTAATAGGAATGGAGGAAAAAAATAAAATAAAATGATAAAGATAAAAATAAAAATAAAATACAATAATAATACAATAAAAATAATAAATAATAAAATCAAATAAATTAAAGTAAAAATAGCTAGCATAAGACTAAATAATAATGCTAATGGTAATATTATATGGATTTTGATATTGCAGTGCTAATGATAAACACTTTTATAAAAACACATTAATTTAGACAAGAGAATGACATTTTCAACATAAAATACATCAAATAAAAACAAACAAACATTATAAATCCTACTGATCTATGCTCAAATGAGTATCTAGTTTCTGCTGGACGGTGGATCTATCTGGCATTTATTAAATTACCTTGTGTTCTAGAATAAACTGGAGTTACTGCTTGACGTTCTCGGGGGAGAAATGCGTTTTTTCCTCCAACAAAGTGTTTTTATTGCTGAAAACGTTTAAGTGGAAGACACACCACGATAAAGGTTACACAGTGCACCTTTTAAGCATCAATTATTCCCTGGGTGTTGATTATTTTGGCAACAGCCACCGTTCTAACTTGGGTCACGTTGACAGCCACCTTCACGCTCTTCAGTCTGAACTTATTCTCTCACCACCGTAACCTGCATCTTCCCTCTATACATCTGTAAATTAGTCGTATCCTCGCAGCCATCAAAATTGCTCAAAACACGCCACTTCAATCAATGCTGGGGGCCACTTTTATGCAAATTAGGACCTCATTCACCAGATCCAAAGCAAATTATCCCTATTAAAGCGCTGAAACCACGTCACTGATTTGTCAAGCTGTGAATCGTAATGAAGTTGTGTGTTAATGAAAGGCTCATTTTCTACATAAGCCTTATGAATATTTCAGCATTATAATTCTATATGTAATTGTGCACCAAAGCATGGCATCTCCGTAGACTTCACAAATAGATTCTGTAATTGCCCGAGCAGCCTCATATATAACTATATATCAATATCAATATCTATATCAATATCAATATCTATATCTATATCTATATCTATATCTCTATATCTATATATCTATATCCCTATATCTCTATATCTATATCTCTATATCTATATGTTCATGTGCAATTCATGTACAATTACTGTCGTGATCACATGCAATGGTATTTATTTATTTATTTAATCTTTATTATTTTTCCCCTCCATCCCTCGTTGGGAAATGGCAGGTTTTGTCTATAGGGGTTTTTGTTTATAAGAGTTTTTCTATTGAGAGTGTTTTTCAAACTTCCTATAAGTTGTCTGTTCTTTTCCTCTGTATCTACCTCTGTATCTACCTGCGTTGCAACAATGAAATTTCCCCATGTGTGGACAATAAAGGACTATCTTATCTTATCTATATCTATATACCTCTATATATCTATATATCTATCTATATTTATATCTACATCTATACATGATTGAAGTGCATTAAGTGGTGGTACTATAGGATGTTACAGTGGCAGGATCGGCAGGGGGCTGTGAAACAGGAAGGTGCAGGATTTGGGTGAGATCGTCGGAGTGTCATTTTACCTGAAAGCTGTGAAGACGTTTGAGTTTTATCACCGTGAGCAGAACCGAGAGGAAAGGAGCAAGTTTGATACAACTCTAGTTTTAGAAGTGAGATAAAGTCTGTGATATTTAACATTCGACATGTGAAAACGCAAAATAGACAATTAGCGAAGCCTTGAAACAGGAGTTGAAGTCACTAGGTGGTTTTGATCTCAATGGGTTTCTTACATGCTTAAATAAAGGTTAATCAATAAATAAATAAATAGACTGAAGGAACGTCTGTTTGACTGAAGACAACAAAACTAAATCATTTATTTCAGTATCTCAGTATTTTTCTGAGCTTCCTTTGCGTGCTCGTACAAGACCACAAATATTCATACAGTGTGAGTGTGTGTGTGTGTGTGTGTGTGTGTGTCTGTGTGTGTGTCTGTGTGTGTGTCTGTGTGTGTGTCTGTGTGTGTGTCTGTGTGTGTGTCTGTGTGTGTGTCTGTGTGTGTGTCTGTGTGTGTGTCTGTGTGTGTGTCTGTGTGTGTGTGTGTGTGTGTGTGTGTCTGTGTGTCTGTGTGTGTGTGTGTGTGTGAGTGTGTGTGTGTGTGTGTGTGTGAGTCTGTGTGTGTGTGTGTGTGTGTCTGTGTGTGTGTGTGTGTGTCTGTGTGTGTGTCTGTGTGTGTGTCTGTGTGTGTGTCTGTGTGTGTGTGTGTGTGTGTGTGTGTCTGTGTGTCTGTGTGTGTGTGTGTGTGTGAGTGTGTGTGTGTGTGTGTGTGTGAGTCTGTGTGTGTGTGTGTGTGTGTCTGTGTGTGTGTGTGTGTGTGTGTGTGTGTGTCTGTGTGTGTGTGTGTGTGTGTGTGTCTGTGTGTGTGTGTGTGTCTGTGTGTGTGTGTGTGTGTGTGTGTGTGTGAGTGTGTGTGTGTGTGTCTGTGTGTGTGTGTGTGTGTGAGTGTGTGTGTGTGTGTGTGTGTGTCTGTGTGTGTGTGTGTGTGTGTGTGTGTGTCTGTGTGTGTGTGTGTGTGTGTGTCTGTGTGTGTGTGTGTGTGTCTGTGTGTGTGTGTGTGTGTGTGTGTGCGTGCGTGCGTGCGTGAGTGTGTGCGTGTGTGAGTGTGTGTGTGTGTGTGTGTGTGTGTGTGAGTGTGTGTGTGTGTGTGTGTGTGTCTGTGTGTGTGTGTGTGTGTGTGTGTGTGTGTGTGTGTGTGTGCGTGCGTGCGTGAGTGTGTGCGTGTGTGCGTGCGTGCGTGAGTGTGTGCGTGTGTGAGTGTGTGTGTGTGTGTGTGTGTGTGCGTGCGTGCGTGTGTGTGTGAGTGTGTGTGCGCACTTGAATTTGTATTTAACTTAACCGTCGCTTGCCAGACAGTTTCTCTAAATATTCTATACAAATGAAGTCAGTCTGGAAAACCCACCCTCTTCCTTCCGGCCGGGACCAAAAATGCGGCTTGGTTTTGTTTGTTTATTACAAAGTTACAGTTTGTGCAAAGTGTCACATGAAAGAAACAAAGTGACCCACGTTTCTTATTTAAAACAAACAAACTTACACAAGCGGCTGAGTTTATTCAGTTTATTCACTTCTACCTTCAATTTAAACTAACTCCAACTAAACTATACATTCAAATTCTCACGGTAAAACACTGTTGTCTTTTGCGTTCATCGCTTACATGTCCACGTCCCCCTGCAGGAAGTCAACAAACTGTCCCTCTGAGCTGGGACGCAGTCGGCGAGTGCAGCGGAGTGGATTTGCGTGTCACGCTGGAAATCCTCAGTCAAATAAAACAGAGTGGGGCTGCATTGATGCTCTGCCTTGTTTTATATGATGGCTCAAAATAAATGAACTTTAAATGGAACCTTGGCAGGGACGCAGCAGGCTATTGATCGGCACAGAGCAGGAGCTGAAGTTTAAGGGCACTGGGGCTGTAACGGGAGTAATGAAATTGATTAGGCCAAAGGCAGGGTGACAAGCCAGTATAGAGTCAAGCCCTGGATGTAAGGAAACAAGAGTGCCATCTAATTGGGGTGTAATGTGGGTCTTTAGAGGACATTAAGCAGGCGAAGAAGCCACTCTACAAGATGGAGCCAAGATGATGTTGCGCCGTGTGTTATTATTTAGTAATTATTCACTGGGCTGATTGGATTAAGGGAGTCAAAATGGAGAGTCCAGCCAAGGGTCAGCAGCACGGGCCCAAATCACAGCGACAACACAGGCAGTAAAAGACTGTGGACTCCATCAGGTGCGCGGTGTATTGACAGGAAGTCCAAGGTAAACGCTGCTTAGCTCTCAAGGTGTTTAATGCTGTGGCATCTATGGTGAGGTAGAAAGTGTCCAAATGTAACCCCACCCACAATTTCTATGGATTATTTGTTAAAACTGACAAATGTAATTGTTTAACCAAATGAATGAAGTATGAACACATTTATTATAAATTTCATTATGTGAGGAAAAGTTCAATAGCAAAAATAGATATCTTCGTTCTAGAAAATTATCCCCAAAAAAAGGAAAAAAATATACATAATATGTATATTTTTTGTACCTTTTTTTGGTATTTTAATTTTTGAAGGTGGTAACAAAAATATAATATATTATTATTAATTATTAATAATAATAATAATTGTATCAAAGAAGGATGGAATAATATTTTGATTAAAATAAAATATCTTTAGCTTTTGAAAACATTTGCTTTCATTTCCGCTCTGCAAAGCCTTTTTATAATGCAAAACTCAACATGTCAACATGATGATCAGTATTGCCTTTAGAGGGAAGTGGTGGGGAACATACCAACTAAGTCCTTCCTTCACCATCTGTTTGCATTCCCAAATAAAGAGTTATATGAGACAAAAATGTTACACACAAAAACAACAAAAGATAAACATCATGGACACGACTTTGCGCTCGTCAGTGAGTACAAACCTGACCCACCTTCGCACCGTCTCTGACACCACCACTGCCCCGTGGAGGGATCACGGTGAGTGCAGTGTCCTCCTGCACTGGGCCTGTCCGGAGCGGGGCATTCATCTCGTGGCCTGGACTGTCTCACTCAGTGGGACGGACAGAAGTTACGGTGCATTACAAGCACTTAGCGCAGTCATACCAAGGTTCACCTCCCATTTCCAATCTCAGGCCAGAACAGTGGGCTGGGGGGCTGTCATTAAAAAGACATTACACGGCCATATTTCATATCCCAGTCTCTCTGTTTCAAGGTGTTAAAAGCTCAATGTATATTTCCTCCAGGTTTAAACGGGAGGACGACGGAGCAGCTTGGAGCATCTCCCCAGCAGCCATTGACCTTGGCCTGGCCAGCCTTCATTAGCTCTTAGACACTTATCAGTCATAACTGGGTTTGTCCTCTCCGCAGCATTTCCTCCTTCACTTCACTTAGACCCGAAAATAATGAGTGAAATCCATTTATCTGCCATTTCCAACAAGTGCGGGACATTAACAAATTATCTACTTTTCACTGAGTATGGCCAAGGTACCCTCTCAAGGATTCCTGCGGCCGCCAGACAAGGTCAGACCTACTTAGAAACTGTTTTGTACCTGACACAATACATTTCTGACACATGTTTAAATGTTCATCATGCTTTTTTGGTGAGATTCAGCGGTTTTAGTTTGCATCTTTGTTGTTTCATTCAGAGCGTGATTAAGGTTTATTATAGTTTTACCTCTGAGCACCTGTTTTTATCGTCATAGCTGTAAAACATCTACATTTTTGTTAGACTTTACTCATCAATTGTGGTTTTGGCCTAATTTGAGTCGGATTAAGTCTTGGTCTAGTTCTTGAGATTGGAAAAAAATTGTTAAACTGCAAAGGGTCGTGGGACCGGGAGACAGTAAATAAAACGCGTTCTTATTGTTATTGTGAACAGTAAAACAATGAGAAGTTTTGATGCAAATTCACAAGATTAAATAAGGAAAAAGGATTTTAAGAAGTGATTTCACAGCTCGGTTTCTGCATTGCCTCTGAGTTGAGTTCAGTCCAACATTTAGGCTTCATTTAGTCCTTTTTAGCCACCAAATTTTTCCTTCCTGGGCCAATTTCCTTGTTTCCCATCTTTAAAAATGCATCCAGTGCGATGCCTGCAGATTTTATGAGCACTATCGGCCGTATTTCTCCAAACACAATCTTTATTTGTTTTTGATTATTTATGCTGCACTCCGACTTTATAACTCACATCCCGAGGAAAACATTGATCCGGGAGGCAAATGAATCTAATGAGGACCTCTTTGTTGCATGCTGGATATTGACTTGTTTTGAAAGGTGCCTCTCCATTTTGAGCGCGTGTCTGTCGAATGCCCCGTCCGCTCTCTGTAAAGACGACTCCTAAAGGCAGCTGAGAAGATATTTTAGGCCATAAACGCGGATCTATTGTGGCGCCTGGGCCTTCATAATGTATCATGTTAATTGCAGGATGTTATCAGTGCTCTAATTTCCACTTCAGAAACGACCCCTCTAAGCACCAGTTGTTTTGGTTTATTTCTCGAACAGACACATGTGAGAAATGCACTTAAGAATTCAGACTATTGGCTTTTTGGGCGGCGTCAGAAAGTCAGAGCAAAAGACATAAAAAAGGAGAGATCTAATAAATACCTGATGCTGTACGTATATTATCTTAAACACAAAGAAAACAAAGGTAGTTTAAAAATATATATGAGGAGTATATAGAGCTCGTCATGTTGGAGGGGAAGAGTTGGAGGAATGAATTGGCATTGAGCAAGTGAAACCGTAGGCAACAATATATCTTAAAAATAAACAGATCATACATTATCTACTCCTGCCTGGCATAGGTGTTCTTTTAAAGAGATCTGTACTATCAGGACATCTACTTTCCACTTATATCATAAAAAGGGTCGCTAGAGATTTTAGTGAGAAACATTGTTTATTATTAAGTGCTGTCCCTATAACATTACCTATACTGACAATTAAAATCTTGATAAAATAGTGAAAACATCAGAAAAACACTGGTTTAATTAGTTTAACTTAGTTTGTGATTCAAAAATTATGCCAACAGGGTTTTGCAAAAAAAAAAAAAAAAAAACCTTTGGGACAATCTATCTTCAAATTACTCTCTTTAAAATGTATAGATCAATTGGAAATATACAATTTTAATTATAACGAGACATTAAAACAAAAACAGTTTAAGAGTTGTGTAACATTTCTTTATGTTGTCTTTGAATGCCCATGTGTAGAAATAAAACGTATGTCTATTCATATCAAATATCTCAATTGACCTTGTTTGGAGAAAATCATTCTTGAAAATAAAATCAAGTAAACAGTAGAAAACCAGATAAACAACAGGAACACTGCAGGCTGCTGAGACATTTATCACAGATTATCCTCCTCCGTGTGTTGTGGAATTAAAGTAAGACTCCAGCTCCAGAAGAAACCAACAGCAACAACAGAGAAACTAATGTTCCATGTTTCCGTATAAAGTTCATTTGAGCAAAACAATTGCTCCACAGATAAAAATTAAGCAGAAAAAGCAAAGAACCACATTTTGTCAATTGTGCTGCTCGTTACAGAAAACTGTGAAGTCAGCGATTTCCCACTTAAACCTCAGAGCGTTCCAACTGAATTCACTTGTATGTGACTGATATGGCTAATGCTATCCGTAGGTAAAGAAATGTAAAAATTACACAAATAACAGATTATAAATATATATATATATATATATATAGATATATATATATATTTAAATTAAAATTGTTTTAGTGACTATTCTCTATTCCAAATCCCAAAATATCATCATGACCAACTTTGTGAGCTCAGCACGTTTAAGAACTCTTCAGTATCAACAGAAGCTCAAACGAAAAACCTCAACACGACGAAACAATGGAAATCCCAGCTCAGTCTACAAGGGACAGTGCATTTCTGTCCTGCACAGGATGAACAAGCTTCTCATTGAGGCCGAGGTTACGAAGCCTAAATCTAAGAAGGCTAAAAAGGCTAAAGACGAGGGCTCCATATCCTGCAAGGCAAGTTTATTTGTAGAGCACAATTTATACACAAGACAATTCAAAGTGCTTCACACAACAGGCAAAAAATGCATTCAAATCAAAAAGAAATTAAATAAATCACTGTCAACAGTTTAAGACATAAAAGAGAAGAGTGCAAAGAAAATCCTTTCAGTCACATGCACAGCTAAACAAAACAGATTTTAGCTTAGATTTGAACATTGCTAGTAAAGGCCTGTCTCACATCTTCAGGAAGAATGTTCCAGATTTAAACTTCAGACTCCCCATGTTTAATCCTGACTCTGGCACCAGCAGGAGGCCGGTCCATGTTTAGTCCTGACTCTGGCACCAGCAGGAGGCCGGTCCATGTTTAGTCCTGACTCTGGCACCAGCAGGAGGCCGGTCCATGTTTAGTCCTGACTCTGGCACCAGCAGGAGGCCGATCCATGTTTAATCCTGACTATGGCACCAGCAGGAGGCCGGTCCATGTTTAGTCCTGACTCTGGCACCAGCAGGAGGCCGGTCCATGTTTAGTCCTGACTCTGGCACCAGCAGGAGGCCGGTCCATGTTTAGTCCTGACTCTGGCACCAGCAGGAGGCCGATCCATGTTTAATCCTGACTATGGCACCAGCAGGAGGCCGGTCCATGTTTAGTCCTGACTCTGGCACCAGCAGGAGGCCGGTCCATGTTTAGTCCTGACTCTGGCACCAGCAGGAGGCCGATCCATGTTTAATCCTGACTCTGGCACCAGCAGGAGGCCGGTCCATGTTTAGTCCTGACTCTGGCACCAGCAGGAGGCCGGTCCATGTTTAGTCCTGACTCTGGGCACCAGCAGGAGGCCGGTCCATGTTTAGTCCTGACTCTGGCACCAACAGGAGGCCGCTCCATGTTTAGTCCTGACTCTGGCACAAGCAGGAGGCCGGTCCATGTTTAGTCCTGACTCTGGCACCAGCAAGAGGCCGGTCCATGTTTAGTCCTGACTCTGGCACCAGCAGGAGGCCGGTCCATGTTTAGTCCTGACTCTGGCACCAGCAGGAGGCCGGTCCATGTTTAGTCCTGACTCTGGCACCAGCAGGAGGCCGGTCCATGTTTAGTCCTGACTCTGGCACCAGCAGGAGGCCGGTCCATGTTTAGTCCTGACTCTGGGTACCAGCAGGAGGCCGGTCCATGTTTAGTCCTGACTCTGGCACCAGCAGGAGGCCGGTCCATGTTTAGTCCTGACTCTGGGTACCAGCAGGAGGCAAAAAGCAGGAAGAGCAGCTCCAAGAGGATGTTCTGGATTCACATTAATCCATGTGGGCAAACCAAAACCCAAAGTCCAGAAGAGAGAACAATCCTTTGACCCTGAGTCTGACTTTCCTGCTCTCAAGGAGAAAGATCTGGAGCTTCAACCTGAAGAGAAAAAGATGCTAGATCTCTTCATCGCAAAGACCAATCCCACCAAAGAATTTAATCCGGTCCATGGAGGCGACCTGTCCTCTGTGATCCAGGTTCAGCCGTCCACAGTGAAGTCTCCTCAGGAATGGTCCATCTAAAGAGATGGTGTGGGACCCTCTTAAACCCAGTGTTAAATAAATGAATACATTTAATAGATAAATATTATTTATTGTAATAATACGTGGTGTCAAAAAATAGATCTTTAAAATGCCCACTGTCCCTGATCAAGGACGATTTGGTGTTTTGTTCCACTGGAGGAAGCGTTTACTTTAGCTACAGAGACATGCTGAATATTGTTGGAAAGTGTAATGCTCACACTAAAAAATGTGTTTGTAAAATTACAATTGAATTACACTAGGCTGGGAAGGGAAAATAGATGGGCCTTAAGGGAAGAACATTCACAATATTATCTAAATATCTATATATCCTGTAAATCTCACCATCACTTCTCATTCACCATTAGTCGGCTAACTCAGCGAAGGAGGATTTTTTGTTCTTGACTCAGAAAACTGTCCGTCTCCATCAGGGTGAAAACAAAGCAGAGCAGACGACACTTTACATTTGTCTTCACTCGTCCCGGGACAGCGGCAGCAGCAGCAGCGCCTCTTGCTAATGCACAACCCTTCACATTTCAGCCTTTTCACACAAAGCCAGATTCTAAAACATTCTGTCGCATTCCATGTAGCTGATTTCTATTTAAAACGGTCATGATTATTTTATTTTGTAACATTAATGGAGGCGCATTTGGGCTGCAAAAGGCGGTGGGGGCGAGCGAGAGGCATTTGCAATTCATAATCCCCCCCGCATGATTACGTTAAGAGTATGTTCTGTCGTAGCTGATTAATGTTTGGTGTTTTCCCTCAAAACCGGGGTAAAATATGAAAACCGACGGAAACGAGGCTATTACAAAGAATGATACATTTTTAATATCGTACTCAGGGAGGAGAAATGACACTCGGCTCAGAAAAGCACATTTCAGGATTCGCCTACATTTTGTAAACGGCGTGCTTTGTTTTAAGGCCTCCGCACAATTAACATGAGAGGCTTTCCCGGGCCAAGCTTTCATGTTCTGAAGTTGAATTAGTGATATGACTCACAGCGGTGCCAGGTGGATACAATGCACTGGCACGTTTACTGTACACAACTCATATTCTGTGGCTTTATGGCATGTTTTTGTGGAGGAAAAAAAAACACTCCTATAAAATAATGCTTTTCTGCTCAGAACAATAAGCGCGATCTTTCTTTCAAATCTCATAATTTACACAAAGGCTCGTAAAGTTTAACGCGCGGTCTTTAATTTGGACTGGCAAATGCAAATGAAAACATAAATAATAAAGAAATACAAGCGTTACACTGGTAGGACTGCGGCGCTAAGTGCTCCGAATGCCACAGAGTACAGTATGCATCATGTGACGTTCTCTTTTAACCAATATATAACAGCGTTCTTAGATATGCCGCAATCTGAGGTCACATGGCACCAAAATAAATGTTTTAAAATACATTTAGTCGAACTATATTTACAAGTATATAAATGCATTAATGACTTGAACAACCAGTCTAGAAAATACATTCATAAACGGGGGAAAATGGTAATTTTTTTTGACGGACGAAGAGTGGGAAACTGTGTACTTCACAATGGAGGAACACAAAATCTCACAATTGGAGGTAATTATATTTTCTCTTCTCACAGGGAGGGGCAGAGTGCTGGAGAAACTGTGGTTGCCGCCATTCCACTCAATTTCAAAACTATGTACCTGGGCCTCAAAACCCCTGCCATGGACAATATAGATGGATACCTCTGGAACATACTTGTGGTGGCGACACAAACTGCACCGACGACCAAGGACTGGACCCACACCATAACTGACACACCTACGAATCTACACCTGGAAACGGACAAATTTAAAAGAATCTGGACTAAACAGGAACATTATTTTAAAATGTATGTGCCTTAAACTTTCTTTTCATGGGATGCCATTTTGAAAAAATTGACTCTGATCTGGCCCCGCCCTTGTAATTCTTTCTTTTTTTTGTGTGTTGTGTTTTGTTTTTTTCATTTTCTCTCTTTTCTATCAGTTTTTGCATTTTTAAAAGCTGCATCATCCAAAATGTATCGTGCAAATGTTAAAAACTGTGACATAATCAGACAGTTGCGTGCTTTACTTGTCTGACTGCAAAACGTGTTCTCAGTTGTGAGAACATGCGTGACACTTTGGGATGTGCAGAGTGGTGGTGTTGGTTGGTCCACCACGTTTTACTTCCCCGTCTGAAAAAACAAATTTGGATCCGTGAAAAACATGAATGAATGAGGCATGTGCAGAAGGGTTTGTGTCGTGAGCGCCAGGAACAGATTTAAACACCAACTTCCACAGTTTTCAGATAAAGCATCCAAACTTCATGTCAGAAAGGACGAATTCAGACGATTTGGCCGAAAGATCCACGTCCAGTTACAAGGCAAGATCTGTTTGAAAAAAAACTAACTAACACTATATAGATGTACTGAGGAAGACGTGGCTCTCTCTGAAAGGGAAACAGTTGAAAGGAACAAGCTAAATAAAACCTTTTGTTAAGCAAGACATATCAGGACATCAGAATAATCAGTTATTATCAGCTAATGTTAAACCAATGAGATTTTAAGATGCTAAATATCAAGCTTACTAATGAAGCCTGCGTAAATTCAGCCTGGAAGACCTAACTCCACCCATCTACGTCAAGGCCACCTGCTCCCCAGCTCAACCAACGCACCCAGTCCGGGCGTCGGCCTCCATGGAAGGACCCCTCTCCCCAGCGCCATCATCGCACTCAAGCGGCGTCCGCCTGTCCGTCTGAGAGAGTCAGATCCCTCACTTCACCATGGACTCTCCCAGGTTTCTGCGCTTATCCCAAAGAGGTTATGCAGTTTTTCCCGGCCAAGAAGGAGGGAGAAAGGACAGGGGACGTCTGCATCATGGCCCCGCACCTGCTTCTCATCCCCAATCAACGCTCTCAGTGACTCCTCCCCGCTCCCAATCAGCGCCCAGGCGGTCGCATTTATTCCCTCAGGCTGACGGCTCAACCGTTTCAAACCGTACTGCGACCCACCACCTCCTCTGCTCCTCCTCTGCATTCGCCTCTTCCTCTACCTTCTCTTCACATGCTACCACCACCAGTCTCCAGGCTCCGGGGGGAGACATCTAATACAAATAGATCATGGAGTGCCCATGATTGCAACGTCTTCCGCCGGGGTCTGAGCGCCAAATAACCCATGTAATAAAGCTTGCTAAACAGTCCTTTCTCGTCGTCTCTGCGTCTCTCCAGGGTGAAATGTGATTAACGTATATGCTGGAGTGACTCAGCTGCATCTTATCACGTTATTTCACAGGTCTCTCGTTTACTTTTTGATACGGTTTTTGCCAAAGTTTCATAATTTTGACCATTTTTTACGTTCAATCCTGAGCTCTAAAACAAAATAACATGTGTGTGTATAGAAAAATGAAGGCCTGGACGTGTGCATTTCTTTGCTCCAGTCTCACGTCTGGATATATCAAAAGCATTACACATAATGAGAAAGAGCATTCAGAATTATTTGACAGAAATATGCTAATGTGTGAGCGCTGGGGGCGGATCCTTTTCCACAGTGACGGGTAAGAAAAAAACAAACTGAACCCCACTGTACGACTTTCACTACAGCCCATTCACTTTACACCTCTGCCATGTAATACCACTGCGCCTCATGTCGTAGACGTTTAACCTTGGGCAAATGTAGCTAAAAGCAGTTTGATTATTTGATCAACGGTAATAGCAAATGTATAAATGTGTGTTCATAGGAATAAAACGCAATGCTCCAATTCCACTATCAGCCATTTAGCCTGACCAGGGCGAGTGTGAATTAAACTAGAGGCCTTTATGTGTGACCCCGCTGCACGAAAGGCGACACCCATAACTTACAGGGACAGCCCAGCTATTAGCCAGCACCGCCACCTTTACATAATATGAGTATGTGGAATAATCACCATCGAGCTGCATGCAAAGATTACACCGTGAACTCATTGTGGACATAATAGAGGGATCGAGGAGCGACTGGAGCTTCTGATTGTTTCTGTTTTTTCAGTCCGAGAGGTTATTTCATATGGTTTGGACACAGTGTGTTGTCTATGGACATAAATACTGGTCTTAGGGTGGAGCCGTCTTTGAAAAAAATGTGCAATATGAACAAAGATTTAAAACTATGAGGATATAGTCTATAGTTTGGTCTTAGATGTTACATGAGGTGTTACTCACGACGGTTATAGCCATATTCACTAGTGTACGATAAGATAAGATAAGATAAGATATTCCTTTATTGTCCACACATGGGGAAATTTCTGTGTTACGACGCAGTAGATACAGAGGAAAAGGACAGATCACTTATAGGAAGTTTGAAAAAAAAAAGACACTCTTAATAGAAGAACTCTTATAAACCAACTCCTCTCATATCTTAATAGGGAATGGAGGTAAATAAAAATAAAAATAAAAC
Organism: Eucyclogobius newberryi; assembly: GCF_026437365.1. Classification (NCBI taxonomy): domain Eukaryota; kingdom Metazoa; phylum Chordata; class Actinopteri; order Gobiiformes; family Gobiidae; genus Eucyclogobius; species Eucyclogobius newberryi. The sequence goes on along the minus strand of NW_027315801.1, from coordinate 33,379,436 downwards.
TATAAAACTATAAAAATGAAATAATACTAAAATGATACTAAAATAAAGTAAAGTAAAAATAGCTAGCATAAGACTAAATAATACTAATACTAATGGTAAGCAAACACTCTTATTTACATCAGTTTTATGCACATGAATATGGCCTTAATTGCTTGTGGGTATGACAGTAATTGCACATGGTTAAGTCAGTATTGCACATGAATCTGATGGTATTGCACATGGTTAAGTCAGTCAGTATTGCACGTGTTCTAGCAGTGTTTGTAACCACTTTGTATTGAAAACTAAATATGAATGTAGACATACTAAACTTAAAGGCGCTGTACCTGATTTTTACGGTCTTAAAATGTAAAAAAGTTGATACTTCATTTTAAACTCTTTAAAATTGTCCACATGTATCGCTCACTTACCTAAAGCATCCCCAGCGTCCTAAACACTCACCATGAGGAGTTCATAAGTGCTTTTCACAACTTTCTGAGCCCAGAGCGAGTCTTGGCTTCACGATAAAGCTAAACAACACAATTCCTGCTTCACTGAGAATAAAACTAAGCAATTCGATGCGGATAAAGCGGATAAATGTTGTCTCATTTTGACCCGAATAGATGATTTTAATATACATCTGTGCTTGGCCAAAACAGATTTTACTTTATTACATGAAATAAAATCGCCTTTAAAGGTTAACTACATGTAACATTGATTGGGATTTAACTGCTTTGCCAGAAATGTTCCGCAGTATGGCTTTAAACGTATCCATCTTACAGTTCTCCCCAGATCTTGATGGCATGAGCGTCACCTGCTTGTCTCCGCGGAGACAGATACGCTTAATAGCATCCAGAAAGGCTACATAGTGCACCTTTAAGTTTATTACGGCAACGTCCCCATTCATATTTGGTTTTCATTTTAAAGTGATTAGTGAATAAGGCTCAAACGTGTCCCTTTACAGTCTCGCATTCAGCGCGGCGTTGCTGTTACCACATTTTCATCAAATTCCTGTCCCTTGGCTCCACTTTGTGTAACCATTAAAATCTGCTAATGCTTTGCTAACTTTATATCATATGAAATCAATTGGCCGTTTGTGTGTTTGTGTGTGAATGGGAGCCTGCTTTTCCAAAACAAATTGCCTCCAGATGTTTTGTTCAAACTACAGAACAAATCCAAATGTTTGTAAAAAGCCAATGTAATAATATTAATGCTGAGGAGAAAGAAAGAAGCTGAGCCGGAGCCACATGGACCTAACGCTAACACAGGAAGCTCCAAGAAAACATTAGCAGGTGGCGATGTGTGGGGGAGAGAAAGTTACAGTAGATTAACTTATAAACCGTTTTATGTAATAGAAATCTAGTAGATAATATGATTTAACAGTATTTCTTGTAGTATTTGAGGCAATGCAAACACCTTGTTATTAGGGATGGTGTGATGCGGATTATTTTGAACCAATATCGATATTTGTCTTGCTGCCAATATCAAGATTTACAATCCATAGCATGAACGGCAAATTTTAGCTACACAATTTAACTTAAGGCTTTTGTAAAAATAGTAGCAAAATGTAAAATTATTGGTTGTCAAATTGTGTTCACATTGTTGTTTTCATAGTTTCACGTTTTGTCATGATTTCACTTCTTTTTCCTTTTGCACTTGTTAAAAAAAAACAAGAAACATTTTAACATAATTTTCAATGTCTGACTGATACTGATATCTAGAATAACCCTCCAATATCCCCAATACCAATATTGGAACTGATATATCAAATCAAATCAAATCAATTTATTTTTGTAAGGCCCAAAATCACAACAACAGTTGCCTCTGAGGGCCACAGGGAGAAATGAATCAACAATGTCTGTGGTGGCGATGAAGTCAGACAATGTCTGTGGTGGCGAGGGACGATGTCCCAGGGTCCTCTGTCCTTAGACTCTCCTTCTCGGCCAGGAAAAACTACAAAAAAACCTCTTTGGGAAAAAAGCGTAGAAACCTGGAGGAGTTCCAGTGAAGGAGAGATCCGACTCTCACAGACGGACAGACGGACACGAGGAGACTGGAGCTGGACCCACTCTTCAGGCAGAAGAGGGACCGACTGAGGCGAACTGGACCCACTCTTCAGGCAGAAGAGGGACCGTCTGAGTCGAGCTGGACCCACTCTTCAGGCAGAAGAGGGACCGTCGGAGGCGAGCTGGACCCACTCTTCAGGCAGAAGAGGGACCGTCGGAGGCGAGCTGGACCCACTCTTCAGGCAGAAGAGGGACCGACTGAGGCGAACTGGAGCCACTCTTCAGGCAGATGAGGGACCGTCCACACAGGGCAGGGACCACTTCACCAGGGGAGGGGCATCTGGGTCCACAGGTCCTCAGGAGAGAGAGAAAGAAAAGAAGGCGGTGAACAGTTTGAACCATCCATACTAATAATGTGGGATTTATTAACAATAATTTGAAAATGCTAATATTGGTTAGATCTCAAAAGGGGTTTTGAAATAACAGTAAGTGACTTTATCATTGGTTTGTCAACACAATATTATTATAAATCTAACTATTCAATTCTCAATAGGGGTGGGCAATATTGACACAAATTAATACAAACTTTTTTTAAATCAACCCATTAACAATATTCAGATGATATTATGTGATGAAACAAACGTTTTTGCACAGGTTTAATTATGTAAAATGTCTGTAAATGTTACCCCAAAAGTGCAACTTGCAACTTTTGTGGCATTGTTTTCTATAAACTTTATACTCTATATTCAAATGTTGTATATCTTCAAAACAACTTTCACAATATTATCTAAAGTGTGATACTTTGCCCACCTCTAAGTCTGAAACGTCTAAACCACCTCTGATTGTTCAACTGTCTCATAAAACATGACAAGCTTCATCCAAGCCTTTTCTGAAGCATATCAACTTCCATATCTTCAGGCAAAACGAGCTCTTTTGGCCTGGAGAATGAGTCAAAGCGTAAAAGTGAGTCAAAGTGTTTGTGCTTATTCCTTGAGTGCATTATGTTACCTTGTATGCTTTGCTTCTTAATAACGCTCACAGGAAGTATCCATCCATGCAACATTGATCAGTTTGTTGTGATACCCCTTGAATCCTTGGGCACACATGATGTCCTAACTCCATCAAAGCCAATGAAACTCAAGTGCACTTCACGAGAAACAATCGGCTAAGGCTAAACTTGCTACTTGTGCAGAAATCAGGTAAATGATCCGGCGTATCCTGCTTAAAAAGGATTCGCAAACCATTTGGCCTGACTGCTCTTCATATTACCTTAATGTCTCCCAAAAGGCCACAGGCAGGGGATGAATTATTGATAGACATGGTATGGATCGGGCCGTGGCTCTATGCACATGCCTATTAGACGCTTTGGTTCATTCATTTACGCTGCCGCTGCCTCCGACGGCGACGCATCACTCTCCTTCTCTTACTTTTATCCATTAGCTGGTAACAATAAGGCGCTTTATGCAGGAGCAAACGGCGAAATCGGTGGACGTTGTATTGGAAGCATTAGCGGCGCGTGCGGTCGGAACTTGACCCATGACCTCGCTGCGGCCCAGTCCATTTCCTCCGTTTCTGCATAGACATTGAAACCAGCCACTTTCTGATGGTGCGATGATATAATTGCCGAGCTTGGGGGGAAAAAAAGAGAGAAATCTAATTGTGTGGGTAGCTCCCCCTAGGGACTAATACAGGGACTATCTTATAAAAGGCCGGCAATGATTTATAGCCAAATTCCAGTCATTTTCAATACATTATAATCACCAAATTGTGTTTAAATTGAGTGTAGAGGAGAAAAGTCCATTAGGAGATGCAGAAATGAAGATTATATTTAAATATTCATGCACTCGCTACCTTATTATTGAATCTGTACACTAACAAAATCAATATTAAGTGCAGTTTGACATGAATTTATTTATGAATTTCGACTTTCTAAGTACTTGCATTTTTCGCTCAAAAAAGGGGGGATGAGTATAATGGTGTAATGATATCAAAACAGAGTGTCAGGGCGCATTAGGCGGCGCGAGTTTATGAAGACGCACGTGAAAGAGGGCAACGTCTCAGGAGGAAGCGCTTACGAGGCAGAAGTGTCGCTTTTTACAAACATCAGTCACTTTACAGGCCCCGGCGCCGCTCGCCTCTCTGAACCCGGGAGAGACTCTGCGTGCCAGGGAGGGCAGCGGCAGTCATCCTGTTTGTCCCGAATGAGACGCTCGTGAAAGACGACGTGGATGAAGGAGCGGGGGAGAGAGCCAGAGAGACAGAGAGGATGAGTAACGGTCAGTGTGTGTCTGCGTGTCCACTGTCCGGGCTGTGGCTATTGTTTAGACACAACACCAGAGTCTGACCACGGCCTTTTCAAAGAGCGTCGGAGGAGCGCGTTAAAACCACTCGTTCAAGATCAAATTGCAGAGCGTTGTGCGAACATAAAAATGCACATAAGCTTTGAAATATACTGAGGACAATCTGAAATAATTGTTGCAGCAAGCCAAAGACAAAACTGACTGATTGCCATTACTATTTCCTACTGCCCTTGAATATGATTGGGACTGAGGCGTTAATGATTAAAAAATGCTTTAATTTTTCAGATATTATTATTTACTTTATTTCAGACACAAAACTCGGTCCGTAATTAAAAGAAGACAAGACACAAAATCCAACTTAATTAATTAACAATTACAGCGTAATGGTTTATATGGAGCCCAGTGCTTTACTTTTGAATAAATGTAAGACTAATACTGTATAAAAATGATTTAAAAACATGAAAATATATATATAAATTTAATATTGTTACGTCGCAAGTAATCTATTCCTCGTGTAGACGTGTTACACAAATATTTAGGTCCATATGTTAATGGGTCTTGGGCTTTTGTGTACTTTTCATCAGTCAAAAAGATGGAATATTTAGAAATGTTGATTGCAATTTCAGCAGTGCTCATTTTGCATCAGTCTAAACCCCATGGACAGGAATTATTTTGATTTTTAGCTAATCAGAACGGGCATGCAAAAGTAAAAACAGAACTAAAGATACATATTAAGGATAGCTTTTGTCGTTTGCCCACACTTTGTCTCTTGTTCCCGTCAGGTGCTCCAGCGGTCTGCCGTTCACAGCCGGCTCAAACATGTGAGTAATTTTTCTCATTTCTTACCACTGTGCACACATGAAAGAACACTGCAAATACATCATAAACCCATTTGCATACGCTCTTAATCGCTTCCTCATCCTTCCCGTTTTTATTGAATTGAGAGGCAAAGTTAAAAGGCTCTTTATTGAAGGAGCACAGATCTCTGGACACAAGATGATGCCATAAAAGCAGGAAGGCACGGAAAAGCAAAACATCAATCTAAACTAAGAGGGGGGAAGGCATAAATCAGCCGATCATAGGCCCATAGCCCCGCCCTCAGAATCATTTAGGAGATTCAAAAGGCCTGATTCTGAGTCTCCATGTCTGTAAGCATCCTTATAAAGCCTTTATGTGGCCCGGATACGCTGGATAAAACCACAAAACCATATTGAGAACAGAAAAAGGATGCCCCTGTGCGCTACTTAAACGCGAATATCGCCATTGAAATCTGGCAGTGGAGATGGCCGAGCCGGGACCGAGGAGGAAGCCCGATCTAAACTGTTTCTCTAATACGTTTTACAAAGCTTTTCTGCTCTGGTTGAGGAGCTTAGATGAGGTTATCAGATGTAAGGTGCAGCATCCTCCTTCCTGAGGTTTAGACAAGGACAGCCATTTGTTTTACAGCTGTTCTGGTTCAGCTCAATCTAAAGGAAGCGAGGCTAAAGATACACAGGTGTCCATCGAGGAAGCGTTGTACACGATTAGCTGATGGAAGAGTTGATTTTCTGTTTGCCCCGCGTAAATGTGATTCAAACTACAATCTGTGTGAAGTATTGTACAAACACAACGCAACCAAATCCTCTTAAAAACGCATTATTTGAACGAATGCGTTGTCTGTTTTATTGTATGTGTGACTGGCAGCAGCAGTGTCATTGTTGCTCCACATTATCTGTAGGGCTGTAGTCAACTAAAGAAATTCTCTGTCGACTAAAGACATCGATTAATCGGCTAAAGGGGCGTGGCATGATCGCTCAAAACTCTGATCAAGCATCTGGCCCGTAGTGCTCTTCGAAGACGCAATAACATCCATGCCAGGGGGGTCCAAACTTTTTTCACCAAGGGCTGCACTTTGAAACGTATGCGGGGCAGAGGGCCACAAACAACTTGACAATGTCGAATTTGTTGAATGACAAAGTGAATCATTCAAAATGTTGCATTTGACGTAATTGCGGTGAGCCTCCACACCTTTAATTAGAGATAGAACATTAATATTAGGCTGGTATAACATCAATATGCCTGAATTTCTACTTTTTGTTGTTTGGGCCGACATAGCAGGAAGCTGGAGGGCCGACAAAAATTGGTCTGAGTGCCGCATTTGGCCCCCGGGCCCCTGGTTTTCTGATCTATGCATAGAGAGAAGTACAAGTAAACTGTGTCTTTATCATTCACTTCTAGGAGTCAAAGCGAACTCACTCCAAGTCTTCTTCTTTCCGCTGTCGTCCCCAAACCAATTAATTACTTCTCACGCTCACACTAAAACAAAGGAAACAGCTTTTTGCCAGTGCAGATCCCATCGCAGTCACACGTCGCGGGATGAAACAGATCAAATTGCTTCCAGAACAGTGAATTGCGGTGATTCGTGTCAAATCAGCTCTGATAATAGGCTAATAACTGTGTCTGCGCAAAACGTGCAAATTGTTAATGAGGAGTGAAGACTTTGAGCAGAAATAGCAGCTTATTAACAGCTAGGAAACCAGTTTGAGGAACTATTTATCCGCCACAAATTCATGTTCAGTCGAGCGCACCAAATCTCGACTTTGTGACAATTTGAATGTGTTAAGAGCTTTCTGCGGTAAGTGCGAGTCTTCCGCTTTCCTCCTCGTTCCGCCGAGAAATGAAATCATAAAGTGCATTCACGCTAAATGAAAAAGGACATCGTAAAGCAGCATTACGGTCAAGTACACTGCTCCGCTCCTTCCAGTCTTATCAAAAGCCCTTTATATCACCACCGCTGCCTTAAAGAAACGCGGCATAAAAGTGTTTGAAAGAAGCGCGATCTGTCACATGTTTAAAAGCCAAAGGTACGACTTGTTTTGTTCTCCTGTCGCCGCTGCACTCTTTAAAACTGCTCCTCAAGATTAGCGGCGCAAAAAGGACAATATTTTATTTGCAAAACAGCTTACCGAGCACCACTGCCAAGCCTATACGTATAAGTCAATTTATATTAGAATTTCCATACATGCATTTTCTTGTTACCGTCAATATGCAAAAGCGGTACTTACAAAGCAAATAATGCATAATGTACCGGCGGCGAGGCATCAATAACAGCATTTGAGCTTTAAAGGAAAATGCAAAAAGGCCGAGAGCATAAAGACAGACATAAAATATACAGGCGTTAAACAGGGAAATGTCAGAAATATGGAGAGTGGTTTGTGCAGATGGGAGGCACAGTCGTTTATCTGAGAGACAAGAGAGTGGATCATTTACAAATATATTTACCATTTCGGAGGCTTCTCACGCACGTCTACGCCAGGAGTGCTGACTGGAGTTTAAAGTAACTGGTTGGTGTTACGCAAGTGTAATCCTATTTACTAAATTCACGTTCACGGGAGAATTGGATGTTTCAGAGGGAAGACGGGGGTTTGTATTACTCTGTGGGAGATTCACTGTTTTGGAAAGAAATAGCCAAACTTGTATCCGACATGTGCTTTTGATATGATTTAATGGAATTCTCTGTCCAAACGCATCAGAGGCTCATCCACACTCACCGACTTGAAAAGGCCCCGAAAACTGAACTGAAATTGGCAACAAATAACAGCGTCTTCTTGTTTTATATGAGGCTTTGTCTTGAAGTGTGAAGCGTCTTGAGTGAGTGTCATGAAAAGTCATTTCAACCGACAACAACCTCGTCTTTAGGTTTGAATGATGGTAAAAAACCTTCTAAAGCCACTGCCAAATAACAAATGATGTATATTGATAGAGAAAATATTTAGCTTTGTGCCAGTTTTTTGTTTCATGTGGCCCAGTAATTACAGATACAAACCATAAACCAGGTCAAAATAATTAATGAATTAGTTGAATTAGTTTTATTTTGATGGACAAAGAATAGGAAAATACATGTATGTCTGAGTGGAGACCCACAAAATCAACTGTTTGAGGGAATTCTGCTGGGAAATTGCTGACAGTTGGTGACACTGTGGTTGCCAGGAGGCCGTTTGTTTTTTGGGACTGTCCTGTTGCTAAGAAACATTACACTGAAATCAACAAAGAGCTGTAGACTGTTTTTGAAACTCCAATTTAATTTGAGTTCAGAACTATGTATTTGGGCCTCGAAACTCCTGCCATGAACGCAATAAATGGATCTTTTTGGAGCATACTTTTGGCGGCAGGGAAAAAGGCCATCACAAAAAATGAATCACACAATCTGCCCCCACAATGAAGGACTGGATGGACATTATGATGCGGAAAATGACAAAAATCACATTTGGACTCCATTAGGAACTGGACAAATTTAACATCTTGTTGTCTACTTGTTTATCAGTGTGTCATGATTTTGTTTCTGTAAATGTTCTGTGCAACTTATGTTCTTTTTTTTAAATATTGAAAAAAACAAAATAAAGAGAGACTGCATGGAAAAACTCTCCAAATAAACAAAGACAGTATGTTTAAATGTCTATATCGCAAGAATCCAACTTCAAGTACATTTCTGTCTATTTCTATATTCTTTATTATTTTTTCCCCTCCATCCCTTGTTGGGTTTTGTCTATGGGAGTTTTTATTTATAGGAGATCTTCTACTGAAAGTGTTTTTTCAAACTTCCTATAAGTGATCTGTTCTTTTCTTCTGTATCTACCTCTGTATCTACCTGCGTTGCACCAATGAAATTTCCCCAAGTGGGACAATAAAGGAATATCTTATCTTATATCACATTTATAACTTTAAAATCCCAAAGTGCTGTCCAACCAAGTGCAATAAAATACATTAAATCACACAATACACCATAGATTACAACACGAAATATAATTAAAATAATGACAATATTGGACATTGCTGTTTTCTGGTATTAGTAATACAGCTATAACATAAATAGATAGTTATTTCACTCTCTAGTCATGACAAAAACCTATAGTATATCAATCCAAAGCTTCTTAATAATATGAAAAAAGCTACTGACTTTCAATTTTCAACTTCATCTGCAAAACTGAAAGGCCCCGCCCCCTCAAACTGGCTTTTCACCAAAACAGGACCAGTATACATTAACAGGCACCAGTATACATTAACAGGACCAGTATACATTAACAGGACCAGTATACATTAACAGGACCAGTATACATTAACAGGACCAGTATACATTAACAGGCACCAGTATACATTAACAGGACCAGTATACATTAACAGGACCAGTATGCATTAACAGGACCAGTATACATTAACAGGACCAGTATACATTAACAGGCACCAGTATACATTAACAGGACCAGTATACATTAACAGGACCAGTATACATTAACAGGCACCAGTATACATTAACAGGACCAGTATACATTAACAGGACCAGTATGCATTAACAGGACCAGTATACATTAACAGGACCAGTATGCATTAACAGGACCAGTATACATTAACAGGACCAGTATACATTAACAGGACCAGTATGCATTAACAGGACCAGTATACATTAACAGGCACCAGTATACATTAACAGGACCAGTATACATTAACAGGACCAGTATGCATTAACAGGACCAGTATACATTAACAGGACCAGTATACATTAACAGGACCAGTATACATTAACAGGACCAGTATACATTAACAGGACCAGTATGCATTAACAGGACCAGTATACATTAACAGGACCAGTATGCATTAACAGGACCAGTATACATTAACAGGCACCAGTATACATTAACAGGACCAGTATACATTAACAGGACCAGTATGCATTAACAGGACCAGTATACATTAACAGGACCAGTATACATTAACAGGACCAGTATACATTAACAGGACCAGTATACATTAACAGGCACCAGTATACATTAACAGGACCAGTATACATTAACAGGACCAGTATGCATTAACAGGACCAGTATACATTAACAGGACCAGTATACATTAACAGGCACCAGTATACATTAACAGGCACCAGTATACATTAACAGGACCAGTATACATTAACAGGCACCAGTATACATTAACAGGACCAGTATACATTAACAGGACCAGTATGCATTAACAGGACCAGTATACATTAACAGGACCAGTATACATTAACAGGCACCAGTATACATTAACAGGCACCAGTATACATTAACAGGACCAGTATACATTAACAGGACCAGTATGCATTAACAGGACCAGTATACATTAACAGGCACCAGTATACATTAACAGGACCAGTATACATTAACAGGCACCAGTATACATTAACAGGACCAGTATACATTAACAGGACCAGTATGCATTAACAGGACCAGTATACATTAACAGGACCAGTATACATTAACAGGACCAGTATACATTAACAGGACCAGTATGCATTAACAGGACCAGTATACATTAACAGGACCAGTATACATTAACAGGCACCAGTATACATTAACAGGACCAGTATACATTAACAGGCACCAGTATACATTAACAGGACCAGTATACATTAACAGGACCAGTATGCATTAACAGGACCAGTATACATTAACAGGACCAGTATGCATTAACAGGACCAGTATACATTAACAGGACCAGTATACATTAACAGGACCAGTATACATTAACAGGACCAGTATGCATTAACAGGACCAGTATACATTAACAGGCACCAGTATACATTAACAGGACCAGTATACATTAACAGGACCAGTATGCATTAACAGGACCAGTATACATTAACAGGACCAGTATACATTAACAGGACCAGTATACATTAACAGGACCAGTATACATTAACAGGACCAGTATGCATTAACAGGACCAGTATACATTAACAGGACCAGTATGCATTAACAGGACCAGTATACATTAACAGGCACCAGTATACATTAACAGGACCAGTATACATTAACAGGACCAGTATACATTAACAGGACCAGTATGCATTAACAGGACCAGTATACATTAACAGGCACCAGTATACATTAACAGGACCAGTATACATTAACAGGACCAGTATACATTAACAGGCACAGTATACATTAACAGGACCAGTATACATTAACAGGACCAGTATGCATTAACAGGACCAGTATACATTAACAGGACCAGTATACATTAACAGGACCAGTATACATTAACAGGACCAGTATACATTAACAGGACCAGTATACATTAACAGGCACCAGTATACATTAACAGGACCAGTATACATTAACAGGACCAGTATGCATTAACAGGACCAGTATACATTAACAGGACCAGTATACATTAACAGGCACCAGTATACATTAACAGGCACCAGTATACATTAACAGGACCAGTATACATTAACAGGACCAGTATACATTAACAGGACCAGTATACATTAACAGGACCAGTATGCATTAACAGGACCAGTATACATTAACAGGCACCAGTATACATTAACAGGCACCAGTATACATTAACAGGACCAGTATACATTAACAGGACCAGTATGCATTAACAGGACCAGTATACATTAACAGGCACCAGTATACATTAACAGGACCAGTATACATTAACAGGCACCAGTATACATTAACAGGACCAGTATACATTAACAGGACCAGTATGCATTAACAGGACCAGTATACATTAACAGGACCAGTATACATTAACAGGACCAGTATACATTAACAGGACCAGTATGCATTAACAGGACCAGTATACATTAACAGGACCAGTATACATTAACAGGCACCAGTATACATTAACAGGCACCAGTATACATTAACAGGACCAGTATGCATTAACAGGACCAGTATACATTAACAGGACCAGTATACATTAACAGGCACCAGTATACATTAACAGGACCAGTATACATTAACAGGCACCAGTATACATTAACAGGACCAGTATGCATTAACAGGACCAGTATACATTAACAGGACCAGTATACATTAACAGGCACCAGTATACATTAACAGGACCAGTATACATTAACAGGCACCAGTATACATTAACAGGACCAGTATGCATTAACAGGACCAGTATACATTAACAGGACCAGTATACATTAACAGGCACAGTATACATTAATAGGCATCAGTATAAGATAAGATAAGATAGTCCTTTATTATACAATATATTACATAATTGCTAATATTACATAATGTTACATAGTAGATAAATATTATACCTATATAAAATTACCATATACGTTGTTGTGTGTGTTCTTTTTTTTTTAATGGCTATGCAACATTTGACCCCAAGTCTAGCATTTTCAGAGCCGTGAGCGAAGGTTAAAACAAACAACAAACAACAAACAACAATGTTCTCAGCCTCACATACTGAACAATAAAAGGATGAATTCAAAAGAAATATGAATCAACCAAACTACAATTCAACTACAATGAGTAAGATAATGGGGGGAAATCTGTTCTCATTCTAACACAATTCCTTTAAAATACAGTCGAGAAGCTCTGCAGGATTCCAGCCTTCAGTGTATTCAACAGCAAAGAATGACAGACAGTGTTGCGTCTCGACACCTCCTCTGGCCAGGTCGGTTCACCGCAGACACATGTCCCGCTGTATTCCGGCCCATCGAGGGGAAAGCCTGCTAAGTGCGGTATCGTTTTTGTGGCGAGGTGTGCTGTTCTGTTTCCACTTCTGTTGGCTTTTTCTCCCACTGGTTTGACATTCAAGATCGCTCAATTATGTATGAACGGCAAGCAATATCCTTTACCATCAGGCCTGTGTAACATATTTCATTTTCAAGGGCTGCGGAGCACAATCAGACCCTGGGTGTAATTACGACTTATTAAAAATGATTCCAAATTATCAGAGGATCTGTGGGCTGCCTCTGTGCAGGTCCGCGCTGAATTACGAACACAACATTTCCCCATGAGTTTGGGCTGTCAACAAAGTCCCCGTCTTTACGCCGCTGCACAGCACAAATGAATTACAGTCACATTACATTCACCACTGGGATTGTGTGACACTAAGGGTCCTTTTGGGATCAGAAACTGCTTTGGGGAGAATCTGTTCATGGATGAGTTGCCCTCACTGGCGTGCGGGGGGGAAATGTTTTGTAACATGGTTTTTCATCCTTTTCATTCAATACAGTTACATTACATTACAGTTACATGTGAAAGTACTGCATGCAAGATGTAAACATGACTGAGGATATAGTTTTGAAATATTTGTACTTTTATTAGGCCTATAGTGGTGACAAGTCAATGTAATCCCTACATTATAGTCCTATAGTATAGTATAGTATAGTAATCCTACCTATAGTGGTGGAAATAGTAAAATATAATAATAGTAAAATAGTACTATTGTCTTTATAGCAAAGTATTCACCTTATTCTGCCCCGCCCACTTATTTTGGCACTTCCGGTCGAGTGGCGAATGAGGGAAAAGATAAATTAAGATATAAAAGCGCTTAAAGTCCATCTAGTCTGCTCTGAAATGGAGCAAAGGATCATGGTCTATGTAGTTCCTTGTGTTTTTTAAGCTGTTGCTGCATCAAAAGAACGTAAACAAAGGAGCTTACGATATTAGCCCGTGATATTATTGTGAGACTTTTGAGACACTTATCCCTAGTCTAACAATAATCTAACTCTTGCTGCCGTACCAAGCAGCGCTAGTCTGACTTGTTGCCCTTGGTGACACACAGAGTCTCATAAAGTGAAAACAGGGCTGAGCAGAGAAAAGACATCTCCAACAGCATGTTTACCCCTCACACAACATGCAGCCATTAAACATACATGAGGCGTCCCATCCATTATTTCAACCTCCAAATGGCAAAATCCGCACAAAGCCGCGAGTATCCGTCTGGGCCAGAATAAATAAATCAAATACGCACTTGAGTGTTTTTCCTGCACTTTTTCAGCCGGCAAATACTGTGTCGTGTCTGCTCTCCAACCGCGCATAAATAAACCAAGACTTTGCAATTAGCGCTGGCGTCTCTTTTTGTGTTAATTCAAATGATTTTGTCACATTTCCGGGACACTGCATCTAATATTTACACTTCTGCTGTTTTCGTGCCCTCCCCGATGACTTTTTAAGCCAAGATTTGAAGTATTCCTAATTTGCCAGTGCATCGGTGTCAGAAGAAATTTCACGGCAAAGTCAGTAATTATATGTAGCTGCGACGCAATGTGCAGAAAATGTTAAAAAATTTAGCATCTCGAGACAAATGGAAAAATGCGCGTGGAACCAAGGAAAAGATTCAGTTTTGTGGATGAATAATACATGGTTATTCCAGCCTTACAAGGACTCGCTCAGACAGTAGCCTTAAAAAAATCTGTGCAACTTTTCACATGCAAAAGCTTTTTATAGGCGTCGCTGACACTAATTACAAATGGTTGAAGTATTGTATGTATTGTTCTCTGGGTGATTACATTAGCAGCCTACACAAGTGTGAGTGCAATAAGGAACGTGAGAAACCAGCCGGAAAAGACTGGAAACAATGGAAATGACACATACATTATGGAACGAAATGGTCTTTGGAGAACACCCCTCATGACCTGTGAAAGTGGAGCGGTTATTTTAGAAATGCAGCCAATTTAAAGAGAGTATTTTGAGATAAACTATGTCATTGTTTGAGTTCTGTGCTTGTCTGTGCTTTTGAATATAGTTCTGAAGTATTTTTTTTTCAATTATTACTACTTTTTTCACTTTGTCCCAGGTCAATCTTGAAAAAGAGGTTTATCTCAGAACTGCTGCCATGGACACTGTGGATGGATACCTCTGGAGCTTCTGGCAGCAGGAAAAGGGCCATTTCAAAGAAACTCAACCAACAATCAAAGACTAAACTGACAAAATGATTCACTTTAAAAAATTGAGAGAATTACGTACATTTGAAAATAAACACATTTCCTACACTTAAGAATGGGATATTTACGCCGGGCTACACGATTAGGACTATGTTAAACGCTTGTATGATGTGTGTATTTGTCTTGTTCTGTGTGTCGTTTTGAACTGTAAAAGTCTGGAAAAAGAAAAAAGTTTGAGGTTCAAAATTGAGCTATTGAAAAAATTACATGTTATCTTACTGTGACGGGCGCCTCTCCACAGATTTGACCCGTAACTTGGCCTGGTTACCTGCTTCTCTCCTTGGAATTAGATACGTTTAACATTATTCTGTGAAACATTCCAGGAAAAGCAACATCTCCATGGAGACCAGCTGAAATATCACATACTGCAACTTTTAAACGCTCCAAAAAAGACATAGAAAATACCAACACCAAGTCTAATCAGAAAAAGGGTCACTTACAAACGCCTCTCGAAGACCCACAACATACCGTGATTAAAAAGTAAATGAAAAGTTGGTGAATTACAGGCGATAACTTCACTGTAAAGAAAGTGCGGCTCCGCTCAGAGTCTTTGTAAATTGTCTTCCGTCTTCTCTGAACCGCACAGACCCAAACGCACACGTCTCACCGTCTCATTCCAACAACAAAAACTTTATTTTGAAGGTATTTTCACGACTCCCTTCACACAGTAATTATATTGTAAATCATTATGTGCTGTAGTCTATTGACCCCTAGTACACTTATATTTACCAAGCTGGAACAGTTAATGAAACAGTCTTTTAATTAGCTCTCCTCTTAAGGGCGCCACATCTGAGCGGGGCCTGTTTTGTTTTGACTTTGTGGTTGACTGAAGGGTGCAGATCCAGCTCACAGCAAAAACACCAATATCTTAATTAAGACACATCGTTCGCTGTGCACGCCGTCCGAGTCAACGGCGGCGTTCGTCCCCGAAGGGCCAGTTCCCAACCCGAGGTCCAACAACCCACTAGAGGCCCCCGCCGGAGTCTGTGTGATGTGTACAGCGCTGTCAATCCGTCTGATATGGGGTGATGACGTTGTATTTGTGGGAAGAAGGGGAACAATTTGATTAGGATATGTTGCCGTAATCATGCTCTTTTCTTTTTATATGCTTTGATTTTGATTGCTATTAATCTCAGATCTTTTATAAAACCTGGGATCCCACAGACCGTTGTAGACTGTAAACCTGTACCGCGTGCAGATAAAAGACTTAATAATAATAGTACGTTCATATTTCAGGCGCGCTGCTGTTTCTCTCTTAGCGCTCCCACCTACACATCCATATATAGTCGCCACTCTATGAATCAATAAAACAATATCATAATTTCTTCTTTTGTTGTTTGCATTTTCTCTGCGTCCCGGGTCGTTTTTCAAGCTTGACTGATTGAAAGTGGTGCTCAAGGTAACAGCCAGAGAGAGGAGGAGGATTGCTTCTTTGGTACAGTATAATGCAGTCTTTGGCAGGCGCTCTCATTGTGTTAGCTGCATAAGTAAAAGCGGAAATGCAGCACTAACTTGGAAATGTGTGTGTGAAAAAACATGGAATGTATTAAATTAATGGGCTCTTTTGCCTCAGGGCCGGTAATGAAACGGGACCCCCAATGAGTTCATTCTTCACGGCTTTGGTTATGCATTCAACACTCTAATTGAATTTCTGTGTAAGTTTGACTAAGTCTTTATTATGGCGGGGCCTTGATGTAAATTGCATGTGATCTGTCCCGGGACGTTCGCCCATTAAGTCCTTTAATTGTGACGTGCACTTTGAACGCACCTCTCTGCTTTTACGCTTATTCCACCTGGTCCGAATTGTCACTTTATTCTATTATCTGCGGCTACGGAGAGAGCCAGAGCAATCTAAAACAACTTCCACTAGACCTGCTTCTTAAAAGGAGTAATTGCTCACTGAAAGGAGACAGCTGAAGTCACACAGATTTGCACAAAGTTGACTGCACACGACTCATTTTGTCTGCAAAAATGGGTTTTATTAGATTTAGCCTGATTAGCATTAAATTAATTATCTGTCCTCCTTTTTTCTGAAAAGATGTTGTAAAGTGCACACTTGACTTGGACATAAATGTGTTAAGTGCCATTTGTGCGTATAATGTGCAAATTGTGGAGGAAGGGAATTTAAGAGCATAAATCAGGGAGAAGGAAAAGATAAGAGTCTCATGGTTATGGCTCAATGTTTCAATGTTTCAATGTTTTAGGATTATGCATTAAAAGAAAGTCTATTTGCATGTCTGTCTGTGTCCTTATTAATAACATCTCAAAGGCACACAACATTGCATTAGGGCAGGTTTTGTGTAGCAGCCTTTAAAATAGAGCACAAACTGTTCTGTTTGTCATTGCGAGCACACTTTTATTAATCATAAACTAATTAGCCAAAATATTATGACTACCTAATGGATATAACTGTAGGGGCCTAAAGGCATTACTGCTCAGTCGAGCGAGAAACATTAGTGTTTCTCACAACTTGGGCTGCAAACCCAAATCTTACAAGGAGGTCACCAGTACGTGCCACATGTAAGATGAAGAAGCAGTTTAAAAATGAAATAGGTTGAATGTGAATAAATTATAATAATGTATGAGAAATGTAGTGATTTGTCAATTACTTTAAATAATAAAGCATAAAATCCATAGAGATGAAGCAGTCAGCTGTTTGCACTGCTTTCAGATCATTTAAACAGACAAAAAAGCAAAAGTCAAGGGCAGTTAAAATGTGAACTTTTAGTCATTCTTTTTGCTGCCATATTATTGTATATTGTTTGTATATTGTCTTTACCAATATGATCTAATATTTCATTTATATATGGAAGACACACATGGATCCGTTTGTTGTTTTTTTGTGTTTTTTTTTAATGGATTTTGGTATAACATTCCAAAATTGCTTCTCTGGATGTTTGGAGCTCAAAATGTTTAGTTTACGATAACTTTCCCTATAAAAGCAGCCCAATGACGCCATTTCCCTCATTTAAACAGTCCCAAATGTACCTGCTTCCAGCGAAAACAGCCTCTGCCAAGTCCCTGCACCGAGGACAACAGACTTTAGTTCCAGCACTTTCTAACTTTCTAACTCAGCTTGTGTGCACCGTGAGCTTCCTCTGTCTCCATCTAGTGTCTCAGCTCACAGCGTGTTTCCTCTTTACCTGACACTAAAGACAGCACACCTTAAACAAAGACCCCATCAAGGCGAGGGAAGTGTTAATCACGCTAGCCACATTTGTCACATACATTATACATGCGAGCGGGCGTGTGGTGCACGTGTTAAAGTTGTCTCAATGACCCGATTATTCTTGAAGGGGAAGAGGCTTGACCCGATATTTCCTCTGTTATTTTGTCAGGAAAGGGACGTTATTGTAAAAAGCTCCGTCAAGATAAATACGCTCTCCGTTTCCATGGCAAAGCAGCAAACAATGGCAACCAAAGACAAAAGAGCCTGCAACAATAAATCCCACTCTGTCAAAATTGTTTAGTTTAGTCCGAGTGTTTTTAAGGGAAATCTATAGACTCAAAACAAGGGACCATTTTTCCAAAGGGGAAATAGAGATCTTTTTCAAGTTTGAGCGTTGATTTTCCAAAGGATGGCATCCTGATCTGTAATAGGAATATCTGACAGCATATTTTTGCTGTTAAGGTCAGGAAACTCCTTGTACAGCTGTATACGTGTTTTTATAGCCTCCCAAAGAAAGGGCATTGTCTTTAAAAAATTCCTAAGAATGCTTCGTCCGGCACTCACATTTTAAGTGGAAAACCATCCGAGCCTGAACTAAAACAATCATGTGAAGTGTAAGAGCGGACAGGGGTCAAACGGAGTTCATGAGATCTGATAAAACAATGTACTTTTTATGCATTTTGTAACTTTTTAACTTTACTTGATGTTCAGTATTTTATAAATTACATACTAATTCTTGAATTACATACTAATTTTGAAAACAGGATATTTGTTGTAGTTTTGACAGTTAAAAGGATACCGTTGGCACAAACACTATCAAAAACAATATTTTGGGGCCCAAAGAGTAAAATGGGGAGTGGGGAGAGACATTCAGCCAATTGTCAGAGCATGTAATTGTCCAGCAATCAATAAATACAAGAAAAAATTGAATACAAATCTAAACAAGTACAGGTTACATGCATATATAGATGAATTCATACATATTGGCCATTGAAAATTGATTCATGCATTTAGTTATATTTACGATTTTTACTTTTTTAAAAACATGTATTTATTATTCAATATATTTGTCTTTCAAATATATTTATTTTTACATTCACATTATTTGCCATGTTTGTTTTGACACTAATGGACCACATATTCCTCTGGTTAACTGGTCTGTCAATCACACCCATCAGAAATCAGAAAGACAGCAAACGGTTCCAGACCTTACATCGGTGTAAAGTATTGCATTATCTTGATAAAGGTATTCAAGCAATAGTTTAACAAAGCATCAGGAATGTACTCACATGTGCCTGAAAATGATGTGAGTGACCATCAGGTTTATCACAAAAGTACGAGAGATTTACACCCTTGTTTGGGAGATTACACTAGACCTTCCTTCACTTTAATCGCTTTGATTGTCGACATCATTTTCGACATCCTTATTTTGCATCTCTTCAAAACAGCAAGCGAGATATTAAAAATGTTTCCATAAATCCCCTCTACATGCAAATTCACAAACAAAACCGTCAATGTGGCTCAGCGCAGCCGACACATTTCCACAGCTGAACAACATCCTTCTTTTTCCTTCAAGGTTCCGCGGCTGCTTCATCTCCACATTGGCCCCGTCCTCAGCCCAGTCTCACTCCACGACGCAGAAGCTTCTGCTCTGTAGTCCTCACTTACACATCACATTCTTAGCATCTCTTGTCGTAATTTAACAGCCTTAACCTTAATCTAAACCCGTCCACGTTGCCCTTTTCCCTCAGACACTCGCCGCGCTCTCCCGGCGCTGCTCCTTCTGTCGGTGGAGGCCTGACGAGCTCCAACCTTATCACTCCAATACATGAGCAAACACACCGGTCTTAACTACCCTCCTTCCGTTCCCTCTACTGCCCCTGCAAGACACCCCGCAATCCCCCGCGCCGCTTTATCTTGACAGTTCTTTGCTCTTTATTTGCCTTTGCTGGGCGCATGAAAAGAGCAGTCTGGGCCAGTCGTGCATGATTAGGATCTAATTGTTAACATTGGCTGTGTCTTATTCTATGATCCCCGCGCCGAGGTACAGGCCCTTCTCGGTTACTCAAGTACTAGTTAGCGGCGGAGGTGGCAGGATCGTCGACATCTTATGGGGCAAACAACAACATCAACAAACAGGACGAGGTGGCGGGTGTTTATTACAGGCTTTAATTGGTCCTCATCTGGAGGATCTGACAGTTGTGGTTAATGAGAGAGAAAGGGAGAGCGAGGCGAGGGGCTGCAGGAGTCGGGGCGTCGTCGGGAAGCGTGTGAGGAGGAGGAGGAGGAGGAGGAGGAGGAGGAGGAGGAGGAGGAGGAAGAGGAGGCGCGGGAGAATAACGGGGGGAGAGACGGCAACAAGTTGAAGCGGGGCTGGAGGAAAAGTTTGGAGATTTGCGAAACGTCCGTGAAAGCGTTTCCGTCGCAATTGAGAATTTGAAATATTGTGTCTTTTGAATGGTCAGGAGAGTTCAAAATGGCGCCCAGGAACAGGAAACTGAATGCCATGAATTAAGGCGTTTTTCTTTTTTAATGAGAAGTGTGCACAAGTGGCTTAATATTGATGGTTTAAAATTCCACAAAATAAAGTTAAATGCAAAGTTAAAAGTTGCCCATAAAAATTAATTGGTAACTCTAAAACAGAGAATGGGAAAAAACTTTCTATTTGAATTCTATGATGACGATACAGGAAGTAATATAGGCTAATGCTTGATCCTGATTGATTCATATACATACATATACATACATTCAGTAGTATCTTGTCTTACGCTAAGCTGTTTTTATTTTATTTTATATTTTATTTTTATCTTATTTTTTATCTTTATTTATTTTTCCCCTCCATTCCTTATTATGAAATTAGAGGTTTTGTCTATAGGAGTTTTTGTTTATAAGAGTTCTTCTATTAAGAGTGTTTTTTTGTATTATTCTATTAAGAGTGTTTTTTAAACTTCCTACAAGTCATCTGTCCTTTCTTCTGTATCTACCTGCGTTGCAACAATGAAATTTCCCCATGTGTGGACAATAAAGCATTATCTTATCTTATCTTATATCTATTTGCACAATTTGGGAAACAATATCTAATCAGGATTTCAAGTATTGCGATTGTGTTTAGATTCGTAATGTAGGTTTTAGTTGTAGGATTTTGTTCAAAGTTCACGAGAAAGACAGATTTAGGCCTATGAACTGGAAAACTAATAGAGGAATAACGTGTTTCAGAACATGTCGGCACAGATTTAAACTACAGCGCAGTTTTATGGCAGAACAAGAGAGGAAGTGTTGTTGTTTTGGCATTAAATCATAGTGGCCTTTGTGATTTGCTTACAACTTTCGATTGCAGTTAATCTTGTAGCCCTATTATTTAGTGTTTTTTTTGTGCCACTAAATCATTTTTTTTTATATATCCAAATTTCACAAAGGCTTCTTCAATCACCTCGTTGTTGTCAGAGTGTAATTACCTCATGTCCAGTGTGATGTTAACCTGCGCCGTATGACATCAGCTCTGTTCTCTAATATGATGCAGACCATTGACAGGACGTGCCCAGCCTCCTCCTCTTCCTCCTCCTCCTCTTCCTCTTCCTCTTCCTCCTCCTCCTCCTCCTCTTCCTCCTCCTCTGGACCACAGCCGCTCTGCTCTGGCCCTGCTCTATTCTGTCCAGAGTGACCCCCACACAGGGGGGGGACACTATTACAGGCTTTGGGCCATTCATAAATTTCAAATGAAGCTAACTATGAAAATCAACAAATGTTTGATGATTTTATATCTTATTCTATTTATTTTATTCATTAGTCTTTATGCTTAATCTGGTGATTTGCACATTTTGTGATATCAACATATTTATTCAGAAATAGCTGTCATTGCACAAAAAGGTTAAGCATGAATGTCAGCGTAGGTCTTAAATCCATAGTAACAGCAAATTTAAGCTGTTTTAATAACTGTTTTTATCATTCGGTTGGTAAAAATCTGCTATATTTATCCACACCTCATAATTTTCTCCTTGCCCCATTATTAAACTTTCTTGAACGGGACACTACAAAGTCTTAGCATGTTTCAAACCTATCTTTACAAAAAAGGCAACCACAACCACATTAATGTTAAATAAGATGTTTAGAATCAGTGGGGTTACGTAGAAGTTCAATTTGGTTTCAAAAATGACCCCAATAAAGTCCAAAAGTCCCATAAGGCAGAGGGTGAAACAAATGATTCTGTGATTAGACTTTGTTTCACGTCCTAATTCCCCTTCCAAACACACACAAGAGCAGCCCTTTCCCAGCCCGGCGTCCCATTCATAAAGTGGTGCCCCGTTGAGAAGCCTCCTCCCTCCTCGCCTCCTTCGCCCCCTGCAGCAGCTCAGCAGGCCCACATGGGAACAATTATGGCACCGCGGCACGAGTTTGGCCCAGGTTCGTAGCAACCGGCTGCATCTGTTTTTATTTACCTTGCCGCTGGATAGCGTCAGGAGCACATCTGCTACTGTGCGCTGGCCGCGGTTACACGCATGGTTGACCTGTGATTCTGTAATTACCCGCCAAGCACAATAAAGAGGCCTGAAAATCAACTGGAAGCCACTCTTCGGCTTCTTCTGCTCCTCGAGGCTGCAGGGGCATCAGGGCCTACGGAGAAGGAGAGATTAATCACATTTGTCACACTGAATTCAATATATCGTCTTTTTTTTTATATTTAAACGTTTAAACCAAAGTATTTTTGCACGATGTTGGTACAAAGATGACAACAAACCAAATGGAACGACTCGCAGAATGTCAATTGTCTTACATTTCACTGGCGAGGCGCTAATACAGGCCCTGCCCTTTACTGCACACATGGGTCACCTCTTCTCGTGAAATGTAAAAATGATGCATTGATTACACCTTCTGTTATGAATGCATCAATATCAAGCTGCACGGTGTCGTCAAATACAATTAAATAACAAAAAGTAGAACAAATGTATTCAGTTTTTTATTCAAGTTTTATTCAAGTTTACTCAACACAGCTCAAAAAAGCATTTGTTTTTTGGTACATAATGTTCATGAGTCAAATAATGTAAAGGCTGAAAATGAACTTGGTTGACTTTTCCTTCTGAAACATAAGAATGTACTTTGTCTAAAGAAAAGAGGACAGGTCTTGTACATATCCAGTCGTCACCTCTGCTTAATCTCTCTAAAATAAAAGCATCTTAAACATGTGTCCCAATAGCACAAGCACCTAGACATTCTGTACTTTTGTAATACATTATTTGCATTTCTGACACAGTTTTAGCACCTAGACATTCTGTACTTTTGTAAGTGCTCAGGGTTCTGTACATTGTTTGCATTTCTGACATAATTCTAGGGTAGAAGTCACTGTTTGACTTGCAGATTTTTCTACCTGATTTATGGTTCATATCTCTGTCATCACTGGGAACAAAGTCGACATGAAACAAAAACTGGCGCTAACTTCAGTGTCTTCTTTGTCAGCGCTAAGCAACAAAAGTGAAATGATTTTGTCACAATAGTCTCAGAAAGTTGTGCCATTATCCCACTCCAAAGGCACGATGGTTGTCGGATGAAAATACTTTAGGCCTTGAGATGAATATGACAAGTTTGTGGAAATCCCAAAGAAATAATGATAAAGTTCAACATTTGTGGATTTATTATTCAGATTATGACATCTGCGAATTCAGAACGTGAACAGCACTTGTTGTGAATTAAGGCAAAATGAAGGTTGGCTATGATAAGAAACAAAATCATTATGAAAATCAGGCAAAATCCTCCAGATAAAGTAGTTCTGAGCAATCATATCTCACGGTTTGGAGACGGGTCCCACTGCTCCTGACACGTTTGCCCCTGTGGCATGGAAGGATCATGGGTCAAATGCAGAGAAATAACCAATAAACATATACTTTCAAACAAAATCAGAAGAAAGTAATGGTTTATCATCTTTTGGAAGTCTAATTATTGTGATTTAACTATGATTAGCGTGAATAAATACTGTCAATAATGTCACAAGACAAAACAACACAGGACGTGATGCAAACATTGGTAATACACATAACTACCAATCTCAAAAGAAATAGTTTAAGATAAGATATTCCTTTATTGTCCACACATGGGGACATTTTCAGTGTTGCAACGCGGTAGATACAGAGGAAAAGGAAGGAAGGAAGTAGATATAAAACAAACATGAACAAATAAACATATACATGACCTGCCCCTCCTTGTGCATATTGTACCACACAATTTCTGTTCATAATAATGTGACTTTTTTGTCTCTTACACTTATGTTTCTTTGTCTAAAATCCCCTAAACAGCCAATCTAGAGCTGTTTACAATCATGATTAATTATGGGCAATGACAATGACGACCATACATGGATCATTTCACAACAGCTCTGTGTGTGTGTGTGTGTGTGTGTGTGTGTGTGTGTGTGTGTGTGTGTGTGTGTGTGTGTGTGTGTGTGTGTGTGTGTGTGTGTGTGTGTGTGTGAGGGGCCACCACGCTCAGCCTCTCCCAGATGTGCAAACCATATGCTCTGCCTGAAATTAAAACACAAATCTCAACACTGAGGACTTGAAAGGATGCTAAGTTTGCGAGGACAGTTAGCAGGAAGAGGCAGTCAGAGGATGGACAGAATGGAGCCCACATGAAAGACAATTTGATTTATCTTTGTTTTTTTGATTTCCTCACCCTCCTCACACTTCCGTATCCTGCTGCACACCAGTTCAGGCTGCAGATGGGCGACCACAGGCGTGAGGAAGTGGAGGCTGTGCAGGCTTCAGACATATGATGCACATGATGACTTTATCAACATTATCATTTACAAGGGTCAGGGAAGTTACAATAACACCTACAGTACATGTGCAGTCATATCTTTGGCAGGTGTAAGGCACTTTACAGGGGCATCTTTGTTGACAGTATAAACAGTTCATTTTTTAAACAAAGATAATATTATTTTTTAGAATATTATGATTAAATGTTTAGTACTGTAGAGTCATTCCACATAGACCCATAACGCGTTGTGGTTTTCCACGGTATTGTACAGAAGATTATTGTATTGGCAAGTTATTCTGAATTGCTTTACAAATATGAATTAATGAAGTATTAGAGGTGCAGCAGCACAAAGGACAGACAGGTCTTTGCTTTGTATGATATTTAAAATCATACGGTGTGTTTATCCAGTATCACACATTATTTACGCATGCAACTTCTTCACAAACATGTCATATTTTGTCAATGCCATAGATTCTAGGACATTACTGCTTGACAATGTTTACGACAGAGGTTCTTACCAGTAGAAGAGCAAAACTTTAAGGTTTTTGCTGCAGAATATTGTGCGTGAGTGACATGGATCTGGTGCGAGTCCAAAACATATACAACAGTGCCCTCTGCTGGTGGAAATGAGACACTGTCCGTTAACAAGAACAAGAAAGTATTACACTTTTAAACAAGCAGACGCCAGATTTCACCATTCTGCCATAATTGACTGAAGTCCTCAAAAAAATGCCCATGACAGCAGACAGACCCAGGCCTTTATTCAGCCCTCTCTTTCTGTTTGTTTGGCATAATATCATAGATGCCCAGAGGCTGCAGGCTGACACAGGTCTGGTCCTATCTGCGCCCAAACAATTAACAGGGACTGACCAGGACCCCAGAGGAAAACCAGCAAAATGTGCAGCATGAGCAAGTACAAAAAAGAGGATGAACAACATAAAACACGGACGCCACAAAACAGCTGCTGTAAAATAACTGCAACACACAAGATGGAAACTGTCAGGCTTGTGTGACTATTCATGGGTTATAGTCACTATTTAAACAAGTATGATCATAATTAACATGATAGCGTACAATCACAAAAAGTGGCATGCATATTCTAAGCGTGTGTGAAGCCCATACAGAAAGTCAAAAAATAAGAATTGATTTTTATTGGTCAAAAGTCCTCACAGTGTCACCGCTAAACACAAAGCTGAAAATCATGTATTGCATTAGTCTATTGTTTCTAATCAAATTCCATGTGTACAAACACAGGATGTTTTTTCCCCTTCAGTATTCACCCTGTGTACTTCAGTTGGAGTCATCGGGTTCATCGCTGCCACTCCCGGGATGGTTCATTGGATAAATTCCTCGTAAAGTTGAGTTTAGGTAGATCTGCAGTTTATGGAGAATGTATGCATTAGTGAAAGAAATCAAACAATGTGCAGCGATATGAAACGCACCAGAGTCAGCGGGTCCCCAGTGTGGAAACTCAGACGGGAACAATAAGCTTTGTATCAGTACAAGTTCTTACCACGGAGCAACGGCAAACCTGCTAAAATCAACTCTGATAACTCTCACTATTAGCCCTGCTACTACTACTACTACTACTACTACTACTACTACTACTACTACTACTACTACTACTGCTACTACTACTACTACTACTACTACTACTACTACTGCTATTACTGCTTCTGCTATAATAGATATTCATTTCTTTAAGATAAGATAAGATATTACTTTATTGTCCACACATGGGGAAATTTCATTGTTGCAACGCAGGAAGATACAGAGGAAAAGGACAGATAACTTATAGGAAGTTTAAAAAACACTCTTAATAGAAGAACTCTTATAAACAAAACTCTTATAAAGAAAAACTCCTATAGACAAAACCTCTCATTTCTTAATAAGGAATGGGGGGAAAATAAAGATAAAATAAAATAAAAATGTAATGTTTTCTAGTCTTGTGATTTACCTGAAAAGACCCTTCTAGAAAAATGCTTACATTTTTAATTGAATCATCATCAAACTGTGCACCTACGTAAAGTAGATTAATTGAGCCGCAAACAGGAGTGCTCGGCGTGACAATAAAGCCATGCGGACGTCTGTGTGTTCACGACAGCGTCTCATAATTAAGCAGCAGTTTTAGTTTTACAGAGTTGACGAGCTGCCTCCTCACCTGAGCACGGCAGCACGTTCTCCACGCTCCACTGCACCGTGTGATTTGTCTCTCTGAAGCGCAGCACCACGTCGGCCCTGTACACCGGCTGCCATATTTGTTTGTTGTCCGGGCAGCTCTGTAAAACAATGCTCATTTACACCTTTTACACCACAATAAAGTCTTATGAGGGAACAACACATGCACATAATGGGACGGGCTGCTCCACGGCAGGGTTTCACCTGACATCACCACATACTACAGGCCTGCAGGGTTTCACCTGACATCACCACATACTACAGGCCTGCAGGGTTTCACCTGACATCACCACATACTACAGGCCTGCAGGGTTTCACCTGACATCACCACATACTACAGGCCTGCAGGGTTTCACCTGACATCACCACATACTACAGGCCTGCAGGTTTATTTGATGTAGGGTTGTGTCACTATTGTTAATATGCACATTTTAGTGTGGTTGGATGAAAATGGAATGGGAAAATGGATGATCTGGTTCAATATTTGAGTAAAAAAGTAAGCCTACATTTCTTTTTCATTCAGAAAGCTAGATTTAAATCTATTTTTAAAAAATATATATATATGTCCTCCTACTGTTCATGAACTGAGCATTGCAATGCTGAAATGTCTCCATTGTGTGACAAATAAAACAAACAGATAAACAGTGGACAGGCCTACAGTGGACATGCCTACAGTGGACAGACCTACAGTGGACAGGCCTACAGTGGACAGGCCTACAGTGGACCGACCTACAGTAGACAGGCCTACAGTGGACCAACCTACAGACAGAGCTGAATCAGTCAGGTGGCTGCACTAACCTGTAGGTGTAGGATTTGGGCAGTAGGAATAACAATCGTCACAAATGGACCGTTTTCATGAAAGGTGAAGTTCTCTGTCTGTCTCAGGGTCACGTGACGGACAGTGAGAGTTTCAGGAACATGTCCACGTCTGGTCAAACCCATGTGACATTTATAGATGTGAAGCACCGTCTGCTCTGCTGTGGGATCTGTCACTGACAATGAAATCATATAAACATTATAGTCATATCATTGATCATATACACATTATAGTACGCATAACCATGAAATCATATACACATTATAGTCATATCATTGATCACGCTGGAACGCATCGTCGCCGCCCAACTTCACACCCACCTCCAGTCAAACAACCTCTATGAACCCCTCCAATCTGGCTTCCGCCCACTTCACAGCACTGAAACAGCCCTGGTCAAAGTACTCAACGATCTCCTCACCTCTGCAGACTCCGGGGCCCTCAACATCCTGTTACTACTAGACCTCAGCGCAGCCTTTGACACTATAAACCATTCCATCCTCCTACAAAGGCTGCGCCAACTGGGTGTTGAGGGTTCTGCACTTGACTGGCTCACATCCTACCTCACCAACAGGCAAGAGTTCATTTCCCTCTCCGGTCACTCATCCACCCTCTCCCCAGTAACGCAGGGGCCCCCCAGAGCTCAGTCCTCGGCCCCCTCCTCTTCATCTGCTACATCTTCCCCCTTGGTCACATCCTCCGCCAACTCAACCTGGACTTTCACTGCTACGCTGACGACACCCAGATATACCTCACCACCAAATCCACCCAAAACCCTCCCCTCAGCCACATCGAAACCTGCATCTCTACAATAAAATCATGGCTCACTCTCAACTTCCTCAAACTGAACAGTGACAAAACAGAGCTCCTCCTCATTGGCACCAAATCCACTCTCAATAAAACTGGTCCCTTCTCACTCAGCATCGACACCTCGACCATCACCCCCTCTACCCTGGTACGCAATCTCGGTGTCATCATGGACCCCACCCTCTCCTTCACTCCCCATGTCAGCCACATTGTCAAGACCTCATACTTCCACCTCCGCCGCATCGCCAAAATCCAACACTGCCTCACCCTCCCCGCTGCTGAATCCCTCATCCATGCCTTCATCTCCTCCCGCCTCGACTACTGCAACTCCCTCCTCACTGGCATCTCCTCCCATTCCCTCCACAGACTCCAAATGGTCCAAAACTCCGCTGCCCGCCTCCTCACCCACACCCGCCTCCTCACCCACACCCGCCTCCTCACCCACACCCGGTCCCGTGATCACATCACTCCCGTTCTCCGCTCTCTCCATTGGCTCCCCATCAAGCAGCGCATAAACTTTAAAATACTCCTCCTCACCTTCAAAGCTCTTCACCACCTTGCCCCCCCCTACCTGTCTGACCTCCTAATCCCCCACCGCCCCTCCCGAGCTCTCCGATCCTCCTCCTCTCTCACCCTGACTGCACCAACATCCCGACTCAAAACTTTTGGCGACAGAGCATTCTCCCGAACAGCACCCCGACTCTGGAACTCCCTCCCCCAACCTGTCCGCCACTCTCCCTCACTCACAACATTCAAATCCCGCCTAAAAACACACCTCTTCACCCAAGCCTATGACCTCCCCTACCCCTAGCCTCCTCTACCCCATTGCCTACACTTCTACCCCCTGTTACATCCCCATCTTTTTCTCTCTACTTCTTCTGTCTTGTTCATTTTATCTGTATATTAATGTGTTCTGTACGTGTTGTCCCCCCTGTCTGTAAATACCCCCCCCACCTTTTTTATTATGTTCAGCGTCTTTGGGTCACTGAAAAGCGCTATATAAATAAAAGTTATTATTATTATTATTATTATATACACATTATAGACATATCATAGATCATATACACATTATAGTCATATCATAGATCATATACACATTATAGTACGCATAACCATGAGATCATATACACATTATAGTACGCATAACCATGAGATCATATACACATTATAGTCATATCATAGATCATATAAACATTATAGTCATATCATAGATCATATAAACATTATAGTCATATCATAGATCATATACACATTATAGTCATATCATAGATCATATACACATTATAGTCATATCATAGATCATATACACATTATAGTCATATCATAGATCATATACACATTATAGTCATATCATAGATCATATACACATTATAGTCATATCATAGATCATATACACATTATAGTCATATCATAGATCATATACACATTATAGTCATATCATAGATCATATAAACATTATAGTCATATCATAGATCATATACACATTATAGTCATATCATAGATCATATACACATTATAGTCATATCATAGATCATATACACATTATAGTCATATCATAGATCATATAAACATTATAGTCATATCATAGATCATATAAA
Source organism: Eucyclogobius newberryi (assembly GCF_026437365.1). NCBI lineage: Eukaryota > Metazoa > Chordata > Actinopteri > Gobiiformes > Gobiidae > Eucyclogobius > Eucyclogobius newberryi. Next base: position 33,349,124 of record NW_027315801.1, on the reverse strand, counting down.
CATTATAGTCATATCATAGATCATATACACATTATAGTCATATCATAGATCATATACACATTATAGTCATATCATAGATCATATACACATTATAGTCATATCATAGATCATATACACATTATAGTCATATCATAGATCATATACACATTATAGTCATATCATAGATCATATACACATTATAGTACGCATAACCATGAGATCATATACACATTATAGTACGCATAACCATGAGATCATATACACATTATAGTACGCATAACCATGAGATCATATACACATTATAGTCATATCATAGATCATATAAACATTATAGTCATATCATAGATCATATAAACATTATAGTCATATCATAGATCATATACACATTATAGTCATATCATAGATCATATAAACATTATAGTCATATCATAGATCATATACACATTATAGTCATATCATAGATCATATACACATTATAGTCATATCATAGATCATATACACATTATAGTCATATCATAGATCATATAAACATTATAGTCATATCATAGATCATATACACATTATAGTCATATCATAGATCATATAAACATTATAGTCATATCATAGATCATATACACATTATAGTCATATCATAGATCATATACACATTATAGTCATATCATAGATCATATACACATTATAGTACGCATAACCATGAGATCATATACACATTATAGTACGCATAACCATGAGATCATATACACATTATAGTCATATCATAGATCATATAAACATTATAGTCATATCATAGATCATATAAACATTATAGTCATATCATAGATCATATACACATTATAGTACGCATATCTATTTAAATTACTCACAACACAACAATATCACACATTTACTTGACTTTATGTTTGGACTGAAACAACAACCTTCATTCTATTCCAATATTGTTGTATGTGCAAAAGCATCTTCATGTTCACAGACCGTAATTGAGTTTCCATGCTATATTTCTTAAATTATATTATTTATTATAAATAGTAACAGTAAGTCTTATGATCCATACCTGTTGGACATGTGGCCTCCAGACTGTAGGCGTGTTGACCACTGATCAGCTTCAGGGCCAGGAATTCACTCTCATGGTTCAACACCTGTGAACAAAAACACATTATTCAAACAAACCCAGCCCCAAAACCTAAAATAATATATACCATTTTAAACGTTTGGAAATAATTACAGTCTAAATTCTGGAATGGAGGCAAATTGGGCCAGAAGAGAAGTGATTTCAATGGAGAAACTGGGATTAACCAGAGAATATCACAGAATATGAAAGATCAAGAGGGATAAATATTTACAATTGTATTTAAAAATAATAATAATAATTTAAAGTGAGATTAGGATTGATACAGAATTTTTATGATGCCAAAACACAGATTTTTAGGTTTTACTAGACAAATATGTGCTTTTACTGTTAATTTTTAGGTCTTTGTTCTTAAAATCATTAGTATTTGGGAATGTTGAACTTTCTGATGAAGGGCGACAAAAGACTTTCTAACAGTGTCGCTTCATCGCACTTATCCCTTTGACCACTAGAGGGCAGACTCACCATGACTGGACTCAGGACCTCCCTCTTCCTCCCCTGGACACTGATGTTTGCTCTGTCCATGTCCACGTTCATCTGGATCAGACTGGCATCTTCAAGAGCCACAAGGATCTGGTCACCAAGAGACAGCGACCAAGGAAGCTACAAACAAACAAACAAACAAACAAACAAACATAATTGACATAACGGTTCAGACTTTACGAGCCTTGTGCTTAAACGTTAGATTTCTATAGCAGAAAGTTGTTACTCCAACAAATAATCTTTACCTCATTGTTCCAGTTATCATAGGGCACCTGTCTCGTCACCTGTCGATACAGTTAAGAACAACATTAAAAATAAACGCAGGGACACCCAAAGTAATCCTGCAACTGAATCAGGACCCACACTGTGTAAAATCAAGTTTAATGTTGTTTATAAGAATAGTTTATTGTGTTATTGGACCTAATAACAGTATTATGTTTGGATTTCTATCTAATTATATATAAAATACAGTATGATCACCAGTATGAGTGGTTGAATGCAGATATAGGGGTAAAATCCCTCAAGTAAACGTGTAAGTAGCACATAGAAAACATATAAAACTATTCTAAAACTAAATTTAAAGGGTAAAAGCTTTTCCACACAAAGAATTAAGCTGAACTTTGCTCTCAACAGTAGGAAATTGAATCAATTTATGAGCGTTTCTAATTAATTGGATGTATATATTTTTGTTTGCACAAAGTTGGCACTTGCACTCAAAAGCTTTAGGCAGAATGTCACCATGAACGTGTTGAGTAATCCCTCATACCATGTGAAAAGTACTTTCCACTTTTCGCTCCAATTCAAAAATCTAATGGAGTAGAAATTGTAGTAGAAAATGTGGTGAAGTAAAGTACGGATACTTTTACTATTGTACATTGTTACTATTCACCACTGGTTATCAATGCTATAATCTCACTGTCTCACTGTGGAAACCCCTGCTGTAGTGTTCATGCAGAAGTCCTATTACCTGCACATACTCTGGATCACACTGGATGTACTCTGTGTTTGGTACTGACACCACAGGACACCTCATGACCACCATCTGGGACCGTCCTCCAAAACGGCTGATCCTCGTCATCAGATTTAGAGTCAGAATGTAATGCTCATCCTAAAGCATAATAAAGCTGTTCATAAAATAAACAGAACAAACTGAAAATGATAAGGAGTGACACCACTGACCTGTTGCTGCACCAAATATCCGCTGTAGCTCACTCTCAAAGTGAAGGTGTTCTCTGTGTCTTCATACAGTGTGAACCCAGAGGCAGAGATCTGTGGGTTGAGCTGTTCTATAGACGCTGTACCAAAAGGGATCTGTAAGGCTCCGGACAGCCACGCTTTCAATCCTTCAACAACTGAAGAGTGGATACTGAGCTCCATGTACTCAGAAAAACACAAAACCTGCCATTCTACAAAAGGAGTCTGTAATTAATGCCAAGAGAAATGTGCACTTTGAAACAAGAAACAACCGAACTCACAGAAATTATGTTCTCAGTTTTATCTCCTTATCCTGAGCAAGTTTCTTTTGTAACCAAGTATGTTGTGTGAAAGAATGTGTTTTTAAATATGTTTTAAACCTGTTTTGTCGTTTTCTGATGGGGCAGAGCTTTTCTGAAGGGCCAGAGCTGATTTTGAGAAAAAACATAATATCATCCTGCAAATACATAAAAACTTTTATTATTGTTTGCGCGTGTGTGTGTGTGTGTGTGTAATATATACTATATATACTAACATCGTTTTCAAAGTTGTTCTTAGTGTAGCCTTCTTCTCCATGATGAAGTCTTCAAAGCAGAATTTTCCTCAGAGCTCTCTGTATATGAGGAGCTGGTGTCACCTGTTCAGGAACAAAACACCTGAGCTTTAAAGTGTGAATGGCAAGTGCCAGAAACTCTGGAAGAGAAGAAGGAAGGATGTATGTTTCACACATGTGTGAGATGTCAGCAGTCATTTGAGAATAGAGAACGATGTTGCTCTCTAACTTTAAGTGGGCATTTAAATGTATTTTCAAAATGATTAATTTGTAAGAAGTACAAACTTTAGTTTTTTTTAAATATAATAATATGTAGATATGATCGAATTAATTGTGGACCCACAAAAAGAGCGCTATGTTTCCTATTATATTTGGCAAATTCTATATTCATAAAAGTACATTTTCATCATCAGTATTCCTTTTTTTCCCTGTCGTTATTAAACAAATTTAACCATATTTGCTCACCTTCTCCAAATGTTTAAACCAAAAAGCCATTTCTACTTATGAAAACTGTATGTCATTAAATGTTTTTTTTTTTTTTATATATATATATATATATAATGGCATTCCCTTAATTGTTTATTATCTGTCATAAATGTTTTGTTATAAAGAATTTTGACCATCAAAAAAATAAAAATAAAAAATAAAAAGCGCTATGTTTCCTTTGTTAAATTAAAGTCGACCCCTGAATGGGCGGAAGTGTTTTCTTCTTCCGGTTCTTCCCCACAGCCGCGCGCTCACACAGATGACATCAGCTCCGAGGGTGAACGGCCATCTTGTTAGCTCCGCGTTAGCTTCAGGATTGAAAGATTAGGACGCGCTGAAGTGGCCAGTGTTGTTAATTATCTGCATCGAATATACACGTTTCGTGTTTTCTTTTGCATGTAGGTTCTGGAACTGACCCGTTGGCTTTAGTAAGTGATGAAACCACGCGCAATTTTAAATTTACCAGTCATTCATTGCTCAGTCTGGAGTTGTTAGCCTGTTGTTAGCAGCTAAACTCTGGTACGCACTGTTTTTCAAGCAAGTTAGTTTGTTTTATTTTAAATCATTTTTGGTAGCTTTAACTTTTGCATGTGGGGAACTTTTTAGTCGGGAATTTACCTCTGTGTCCACATTTCCCCCGGTCTAGTTAATACATTTTGGGATTAGCTTTAGCCGCGTGAAACTCGTGTTTTTAAACTCGAACTGGTAACGCTTGAACGCAGCCGCAGAAACATGTCAGACTTGTACATCCGAGTTGCCGAAGATGAGACCGAGGAGCCCATGGAGATCCCGTCTGAAGACGACGGCACGGTGCTGCTGTCCTCCGTGGCCGCGCAGTTCCCGGGCGCTTGCGGTCTACGGTACCGAAACCCCGAGTCCCAGTGCATGAGGGGTGTCCGCCTCGTGGAGGGGGTCCTGCACGCGCCAGAGAGCGACTGGGGCAGCCTGGTCTACGTGGTCAACTACCCCAAAGGTACGTAGTCATGGTCCCCTGCCCCAAAGGCACGTGGTCATGGTCCATGTGTACCCCTGCCCCAAAGGTACGTAGTCATGGTCCATGTGGTCCCCGGCCCAAAGGTACGTAGTCATGGTCCACGTGGTCCCCGGCCCCCTGCCCCAAAGGCACGTGGTCCCCTGCCCCAAAGGCACGTGGTCCCCGGTCCCCTGCCCCAAAGGCACGTGGTCCCCGGTCCCCTGCCCCAAAGGCACGTGGTCCCCGGTCCCCTGCCCCAAAGGCACGTGGTCCCCGGTCCCCTGCCCCAAAGGCACGTGGTCCCCGGTCCCCTGCCCCAAAGGCACGTGGTCCCCGGTCCCCTGCCCCAAAGGCACGTGGTCCCCGGTCCCCTGCCCCAAAGGCACGTGGTCCCCGGTCCCCTGCCCCAAAGGCACGTGGTCCCCGGTCCCCTGCCCCAAAGGCACGTGGTCCCCTGCCCCAGAGGCACGTGGTCCCCTGCCCCAGAGGCACGTGGTCCCCTGCCCCAGAGGCACGTGGTCCCCTGCCCCAGAGGCACGTGGTCCCCTGCCCCAAAGGCACGTGGTCCCCTGCCCCAAAGGCACGTGGTCCCCTGCCCCAAAGGCACGTGGTCCCCTGCCCCAAAGGCACGTGGTCCCCTGCCCCAAAGGCACGTGGTCCCCTGCCCCAAAGGCACGTGGTCCCCTGCCCCAAAGGCACGTGGTCCCCTGCCCCAAAGGCACGTGGTCCCCTGCCCCAAAGGCACGTGGTCCCCTGCCCCAAAGGCACGTGGTCCCCTGCCCCAAAGGCACGTGGTCCCCTGCCCCAAAGGCACGTGGTCCCCTTCAAGCTGTAGTGAAGTTTTACTCTCAGCACCAGCTTCCTCATTACAAACGCTCCCAGCCTTTCTTTGTTTGCATAGGCCGGTCCATACAGTCATTTAAAAGTTACACAGTGATGCTTTTGTTTAAACCCATAAAAAGAACCTCAAGAATTGTCAGAGCAGCTAACAGGAGACTGTGAAGAGGCAAAGAATCCATAAAAACAGGCATTCATTGTCAGCAGGATTTACAATGTGACATATTTTGGAACAATACCATGCAATAAAAGTGTAAAAAATATATTTAATCTACCTCGGCATTAATCTGTGTTAACTCTATTGGAGCGCTTTTGATAACTGAACAGTCTTTTCTTTGCAGATAACAAAAGGAAGATGGAAGAAATAGATGCTGCGTCAGCTGTGAAAGTGAAAAGAGGCTTTCAGAAGACGTCAGATCTTATTGTCCTCGGGTTGCCATGGAAGACATCAGAGCAAGATTTAAAAGAGTATTTCGGCACCTTTGGAGAAGTCATCATGGTGCAGGTAAGTGTTGTGTTTTTATGTTTTATAAGGTAACAACCGCTCCTTAATTTTATTTTATTTTTTTTAAACTCCCTTTAGATCAAGAGAGACACAGCCACTGGAAACTCTAAAGGTTTCGGCTTTGTCCGCTTCACTGACTACGAAATACAAACTAAAGTTATTTCTCAACGACACATGATTGATGGACGATGGTGCGACTGCAAACTCCCCAACTCAAAGGTTTGCATGTTACATCATAACCTGTTTTTTCTGCTTACCGGTAAATTCTAAACTCAAATAAACCCCGTGTGCTTTAGACTTCTCCCGATGAGCCCACACGCTGTAGAAAAATCTTTGTGGGCCGCTGCACCGAGGACATGAGCCCGGACGAGCTGAGGCAGTACTTCATGCAGTACGGAGAAGTCACTGACGTGTTCATCCCGAAGCCTTTCAGAGCCTTCGCCTTTGTCACCTTTGCAGATGACCAGGTTTGGCCTCAGTCTGTGGCTCCATCAGTAACGTCGTAGAGCTGACATTTATGATGATGTTCTTCTGTTTGCTCCAGGTCGCGCAGGCCTTGTGTGGCGAGGACCTGATCATCAAAGGAGTCAGTGTGCACATCTCGAACGCTGAGCCCAAACACAACAACAGTAGGCAAATGATGGATCGCGGGCGCTTTGGGGGGGCAGGTGGATTCAATAAGAGCTTTGGCAGTAACCGCGGTGGGATGGCAGGCGGGATGGGCGGCGGGATGGGTGGTGGCGGTAGCGGAGGGGTAAACTTCGGGGCTCTGGGTCTCCCCCCTGCTATGATGGCTGCTGCTCAGGCCGCGCTGCAGAGCAGCTGGGGTATGATGGGCATGTTGGCCAGTCAACAAGGTCTGGCCACCACTGCTGGCGCTGGCACTGCCCCCACCACACGAGACCAGACCTACACCTCCCCCAGCACCAGCTTCACCAACGCCAACTCTGCCTCACTGGGGTGGACCGGGGGCACCACCACACCCGCCGGAGGTAGCTTCAACTCTGGCTTTAACGCTTTGGATTCAAAGTCACCCAATTGGGGAATATAGAAGGCACCGGCTCTTTATTTTTGTAAACTAATGGGGTAAGTATGCCAAGGCTGGGGCACCTTTCCTGAGTTCCTATTATTTACAAATAACACTGCCTTTTATTTTGTTACACAGATGAGATGATTTAAGTAAGTCATGCATTGGATGAGTGAGAGGTTGTGGGAACTGCCACACTACTTTTTTGTTTTTGAAGAGTTGGAGCAATGACTGTGCATGCAAAGTATATATTTATAAACATGCACGAGTATCTATGCCCCTTCCAGCCAGTATAACATGGGCCTAATTTGCTGTAATCATATATCTGTATGCAGTTGATCAGATTATTTTGTTTTTATGTTTTACATCTCCTGGAAACACCTGCAGTTCACCGTCTCTTCCCAGTCCCCTGGGAGGAAGCACAGTCCGACCACAGTATCTTTCCCCTTCGTTCCAAACGCTTTGTCATCAAAGAGCGCCTCCAGTCCACGTACACTGTGTTAGACGGTGGGTGTTGTCTCTTTCTCCTCTCCCCTTTTTTTAAGGAGTAGACTCCTGTCACTTTTGGAGATCGTTGAGTGAGTTGGTGTTGGACAGAGTGAGTGCGAGCGGGAGGGACAAATGAAAGAGCACGTGTGGGAAGACTGTTTATGGTTTTTTTTTTTAGCGACAAATGTCTGCCTGTCTGAGAGGAAGAAGCCAGTACGAATGTGTGGCCCATCACCAGGACGACAGCTTTTTTTCACATTGATTCAAATTCTTAACAGTGAAATATTAAGTGCTTTGTGTATTTGTAGTTTGCTAGCATACTCTTGCTGTCTGATTTGAGTGCTGTGCCTGACTGTGTAATGTATTCTCGTGACCATCCTTTGTGAACATGAAGTCTGTGTGGAGACCGCACTGGGAGCGTGACGAGTGTCTGAACAGTTCCCATTGAAAGTTTGTGTTTGAAGCATGTTATGAATGCTTTTCTATGTTTGTGAATCAAAGGGAAAATTAAAGTGGATTTTGACAGGTATCAGTTTCTTGACTATTTTATTATAATCTGGTAAAACAATTTACCTCTCTCTGCTTTCTCATTTACCTGCAACCATTTTGTATTCAAATCACTTACAAGATAACCATTTAATTGTTAGTTTGTCCTAATACCCTTTTTTAAACAGTTCAAAAAGAGGATAAGTTAACCTGTTCATTACATTGTTCTAGTCTACCTCTTCAAAGCAGAGCAAGGGAAACTAGCATCACATTAGCACACAGCCTTTTGTCACGTTAAGGATGATGTAAACTTACAGCTTAGCGTTCTCAAAGCTTTTAGTGGGTTTTGAAGTGTCTCAGGACAGTTACATACAGAGGACTTGTGTAAACGGTTAACCCCTTCACTCCCTGCAGGTGATGGGGCCTTTGTCCACTCGAAGCAGATGTAGCACACTCATGTAGCATCTCTCCACAGCTGCCACACTAATGCTACAGACTCATTTGAGCAGAACCTTCAACTCTGCTAATGGTTTTACACAATTGGATCCTTTTAGTCACAGGCATACGTCTCCCACTTTAACAAATTAATTAATTAGTGCGTTAATGTTTAGACTTGCTTATTCAGTTGACTGTTTTCTGAAGTAGGATGTTGGTGCCATCTAATGGTTAACATCTTCACAAATTAAATGTATCAAAATGACTAAGCATTGGTTCCAAAATCTTTATAGGATCTACTCCCTGAAACGTCTCGCCCCAACACTGCACTCATGATCTAATAGTATATATTCTGTGCATGTTCAAAATGTTTGGACTAGTCTAAGCTATCCAAAACAATATTTTAATTCCCCCCTATATTCACATAACCTCTGGATCCTTGGGCGCATCCAGAGGGAACTCGAACCACAGTTTAGAAAATGTTAACTTGAAAGCAAAGTCACAACTGCTTTAAGTTTTATTGATTAATGAAAGTTGTATGAATATAAAAAGGTTTATCAAATGTTTGTTTATGTCCGCTTAATTTGTCAATTGATAGTTATAAATTGTAAAATGCCTTAATTCAGAAGGTCTGTAGCTGAAGTAAACGTTAAAGTAAAAGGTTATATTTACTATTTTTAACCCATGTCAACATGAGCCGGACGTCTTCCTCTACACCACCTGTATATTTTTTAAGAGCTACACACCTCAATCCTGTTCAACCCGCCGCAAGAGTAACGACCACACAAGCTAATAATAAAAGGGATTGAAATCTTTATTTAGCCTAATACAGTACAGGGAGCCGCTTTAATCCAGCGCTAACGCCAGGAACCCTGGGCCCGCGGCGACCAGTCAGAGCAACACAAGCCCTATATTTAGCAATTTGCAAAGCAACACTTGACAGGACTGAACAACAAACACAGGACAAGTACTATGATTACTGATAAATAAAGACTACAGTAACACTTCATTAAAGCAGGTAAAAAGTTGTATTAAGAGGCTCATTTTAGACTTAAATATTGAGTGGAATGTAAAATATTTTTCTTTTTTTGGGTGTACTGGATGATATCCTTAGGCGTTGTAGGACGAGGAGGAGATGTTTCCACCGTGGCCAGTCCAGTTTGTGTGGATGAAATGTCCCGGGTTTGACAGCAGTTCATACGTGTGAGCGCCAAAGTAATCTCTCTGAGCCTACGAGACAAACACACATTAAAACATGATATTGCTTCCAGATTGTGAACAAACATTTTTGATTTGTTAAAGTCTAAATGTCAGTGTGTTGGAAGTGAATTTAAAAAAGTGTTGCATGATGTTTTAATCAGATATACTTCCTCATGTGCCGTGGACAAGGGCTAAATGTCCCAATAAATAAATCTTAAGAGCGTGATGTTAGGCAATATACTGTCCGCCACAATAAACAAAATATCCCGTCTACATTTGGGTATTTTAACAGAAACAATGCTTTGAAACGCACAATTTCTGTGTTAATATTTCAGTCTTCTATCAAATGTTAATAGTCTTGAATTAGCATTAAAACATGCGCTGCGATCATACTCTTGAGTTAATGAAGTGCGTCTCTATAAAGGCAGTATTAGAGTAAGTGTCGTGCATGTCGTACCTGGAGGAGATTGGCTGGCAGCATGTTGTGCCTGTAACCGTCGTAAAAGGCCAGAGCGGTGGTGAAGCAGGGCAGCGGGATTCCGTGCTGGACTCCGGTGCTGACCGTCCGACGCCAAGACTCCTACAGACAGAACTGTTTAGGCTCGAGGTTTCATTACAAATCTGACGATACCCTTTCCCAAAATGGTTCTTTTTTTTTTGAACAGCTTTGCCTTTATACGAGTTTGTGCAAGACTACGTGGTGAAATGAGTTTTAGTTTGTGCTGCAAGTTGTTTTGGGCCTATATATAAAAGACAAGTGTTCCCTGTATACGACTGTATCAATGTACTTATGATGCGTTTTCTTTTTTTTTCCCACTGGCATCAAAACTATCAAACATTTTTCATTATTGTTAAATGACATTATCAACTCAAAGTCAAAATCCAGATTATCATTTCATTGTTGAGCACAGTCCCTTCTCACTTCCCGTTGTCTGGTAGTGGCTAATGTTCTAGGTTTTGTCCTTTTACCTGACATTCCTGAACGGCGTTACTGAAGAACGTGTCCAGCAGCAGATTCTGCAGGTCTGAGTCTCTGTCGAACGCCTCTTTGATTTGACCCAAAAACACACTGTGGACAAACGTAAGACATTTAGCACACAACAGCAACGTTACACAATTCAAATCGACAATACAGCGTTGCTCTTGTGATGGGCTGCTGGATGTCAAGGCGGAGGATAGGATGGCAATGCGACGGTACAAGTCTTAATTGTGATTTTGTGATGTTGTTGTTGTTGTTTTATGGCGGTTGGCATCCGATTCAATGTTTGTCCGTTTATGTTTGAGCCAGGACGGCAACTAATTGGCTCGAGCCATGGAGTGGAATTAATGCCACAGAATGCTCGAGTCTTTGTTCTCGCCTGGTTTCTTATTATTCATGGTCATTCTGCCACAACTTTGATGGGACATTTCCTCTCATGCCACTCTTAGCATTAGCGTTAGGTCTCTGTTGCTAGGTGACGGAGGTACAGGAAGGAGGGGAATAAAGTATAGGCTTTGTTCTTTTAGGCTTTGTTCTTTTAGGCTTTGTTCTTTTAGGCTTTGTTCTTTTAGGCTTTGTTCTTTTAGGCTTTGTTCTTTTAGGCTTTGTTCTTTTAGGCTTTGTTCTTTTAGGCTTTGTTCTGTTAGGCTTTGTTCTGTTAGGCTTTGTTCTGTTAGGCTTTGTTCTTTTAGGCTTTGTTCTGTTAGGCTTTGTTCTGTTAGGCTTTGTTCTGTTAGGCTTTGTTCTGTTAGGCTTTGTTCTGTTAGGCTTTGTTCTGTTAGGCTTTGTTCTGTTAGGCTTTGTTCTGTTAGGCTTTGTTCTTTTAGGCTTTGTTCTTTTAGGCTTTGTTCTTTTAGGCTTTGTTCTTTTAGGCTTTGTTCTTTTAGGCTTTGTTCTTTTAGGCTTTGTTCTTTTAGGCTTTGTTCTTTTAGGCTTTGTTCTTTTAGGCTTTGTTCTTTTAGGCTTTGTTCTTTTAGGCTTTGTTCTTTTAGGCTTTGTTCTTTTAGGCTTTGTTCTTTTAGGCTTTGTTCTTTTAGGCTTTGTTCTGTTAGGCTTTGTTCTGTTAGGCTTTGTTCTGTTAGGCTTTGTTCTGTTAGGCTTTGTTCTGTTAGGCTTTGTTCTGTTAGGCTTTGTTCTGTTAGGCTTTGTTCTGTTAGGCTTTGTTCTGTTAGGCTTTGTTCTGTTAGGCTTTGTTCTGTTAGGCTTTGTTCTGTTAGGCTTTGTTCTGTTAGGCTTTGTTCTGTTAGGCTTTGTTCTGTTAGGCTTTGTTCTGTTAGGCTTTGTTCTGTTAGGCTTTGTTCTGTTAGGCTTTGTTCTGTTAGGCTTTGTTCTGTTAGGCTTTGTTCTGTTAGGCTTTGTTCTTTTAGGCTTTGTTCTTTTAGGCTTTGTTCTTTTAGGCTTTGTTCTTTTAGGCTTTGTTCTTTTAGGCTTTGTTCTTTTAGGCTTTGTTCTGTTAGGCTTTGTTCTGTTAGGCTTTGTTCTTTTAGGCTTTGTTCTTTTAGGCTTTGTTCTGTTAGGCTTTGTTCTGTTAGGCTTTGTTCTGTTAGGCTTTGTTCTGTTAGGCTTTGTTCTGTTAGGCTTTGTTCTGTTAGGCTTTGTTCTGTTAGGCTTTGTTCTGTTAGGCTTTGTTCTTTTAGGCTTTGTTCTTTTAGGCTTTGTTCTTTTAGGCTTTGTTCTTTTAGGCTTTGTTCTTTTAGGCTTTGTTCTTTTAGGCTTTGTTCTTTTAGGCTTTGTTCTTTTAGGCTTTGTTCTTTTAGGCTTTGTTCTTTTAGGCTTTGTTCTTTTAGGCTTTGTTCTTTTAGGCTTTGTTCTTTTAGGCTTTGTTCTTTTAGGCTTTGTTCTGTTAGGCTTTGTTCTGTTAGGCTTTGTTCTGTTAGGCTTTGTTCTGTTAGGCTTTGTTCTGTTAGGCTTTGTTCTGTTAGGCTTTGTTCTGTTAGGCTTTGTTCTGTTAGGCTTTGTTCTGTTAGGCTTTGTTCTGTTAGGCTTTGTTCTGTTAGGCTTTGTTCTGTTAGGCTTTGTTCTGTTAGGCTTTGTTCTGTTAGGCTTTGTTCTGTTAGGCTTTGTTCTGTTAGGCTTTATTCTGTTAGGCTTTATTCTGTTAGGCTTTATTCTTTTAGGCTTTATTCTTTTAGGCTTTATTCTTTAGGACGGCGGGAAGGCGGTCGCACGGGTGGCGAGAGCCATCATCGCCGCTAGCACGGCTTTAATTATTTAGATGATCTGTTAAACCCATGATAATTTTTTTTTCAATAAATGTTGTTTTGGCTGTTAGGAAAAAAGCCAGTGAATATAGGATTTTTTTATATGAAGCAAAGTACTGCCTCATGGAGGACATCCTGATATTTACAGACATTTTGTAGGATTTCTAAAACTCTTTTACAAAAAGGTATTTAATTGTTCTTTAAAAAAAGGTTTTAATTGAACGTTTTGTAAAAGGTTTATCATATCATGTTTTAAACGTTTTTACCGTTCTTGTGGTAAATTGTCTAACAAACACAATCTTTAATGAAAGTTTCACTCCATTTAACTCCATGATCCAGGCTTTAGGAAAACAGGTCATTTAACCATTTGGCGTAAGGTCCAATCCTTAAAAGGAAAGCAGAAATTTCCTGGCGGAAGTGACTAAATATTCTGCCTTTTCACTCCAGAATTACAACACAAAGTAACTTCCCTCTGAGCGCGCTTTCAATAAAAGAAAGCTTGACACAACACAAACCATCGTTTCTCCATCAGTGTCGACATGACTGAAGCTGAAGTGATGCAAACGCATGTGAAATTGTACCTGCGGATGATGCAGCCTCCTCTCCACATGAGAGCGATGGCGCCGTAGTTCAGGGACCAGCCGAACTCTTTGGCCGCCTGTCTGAGCAGCATGAAGCCCTGCGCGTAGGAGATGATTTTGGAAACGTAGAGAGCCTAGAAAATTAAATAAAGTCACTCAGATTATGGGTCAAGTTATGGTTGTATTTGGTGTATAACAATAGGAATAAACAAAAACACCCAAGAAATTGCAGCAAAATAATAATCTGTTGTTGAACTAGTTTCTACCTTTCTAATGTCCTCGAGGAAAGCAGCCTTGTTTCCACTGAACTTGACCCCCTGCGGCCCAGAGAGGCTGCGACTGGCCTCTACGCGCTCATCCTTGAGAGAGGACAGACATCTGGCAAAGACAGCCTCCCCTGCGATGCAGACGCACACAGACGCACACAGGAACACGCAGACGCACACAGGAACACGCAGACGCACACAGGAACACACAGACGCACACAGGAACACGCAGACGCACACAGGAACACGCAGACGCACACAGGAACACACAGACGCACACAGGAACACACAGACGCACACAGGAACACACAGACGCACACAGGAACACACAGACGCACACAGGAACACGCAGACGCACACAGGAACACGCAGACGCACACAGGAACACGCAGACGCACACAGGAACACACAGACGCACACAGGAACACACAGACGCACACAGGAACACACAGACGCACACAGGAACACACAGACGCACACAGGAACACACACACACACACTCTGTTAACCTGGTTAGATTTCAGCAAATGTTGACACTTTACAAATCAGCCTTAGTAACAGGATGTACTCTCCAACTCTTCAAATGTAAAATATGTGCACTTATATCCGAGAGAAAACGACATAGAAGAAATTTGAATAGAAGAATTCAACAAATATTGAATTACAAATGTTTTGATCATCGTTGCAATAAAAATGTAGATTGAGTTAAAATTGGGGAGGCAACTACTGAATATTTATATATTATATTCTTTTAGTCAACTAATCAAACCATTTCTATCGTTTGAGATTTCTTTAAGTAAAACAAATTCATAACATTTTTATGTATTTATGTAGAAATGTGTTATTAGGCCCGAGCGCCACAAGCTGGCGAGAGGCCTATTAATCTCGTAAGGCCGTGCGAAGCACGGCTGCGAAAGTGCGCACGAAATCGAGCGCGAAGCGCTCGCCCACTTCCAAACACTCACTAACGCACTCCTCCACTCATGCACGCCCCGTGCATACTAATTAGTAGTAGGAAAATGGAACATTACCGTTGTAAACGGGCGAAGCCCGTGCAAAAGTGCGCACTAAACGAGCACTTTACATTGAGATGATATACATACATATAAAGCGCTCATTTGCGCTAAGTAGCTCACGAATACGTTCCCCATCTCTTGCATGTTCCATGCATATAAGCATGTAATGCAAAAATTGAACATTATTACTGTTTAGAGGGCCAAAAACACAAAGTGGGCGGAGCCCACTCAAAATTAACGAAAGTACCCGTCAGTGACCAGGGACCCACACCATGAGGTAGGAAAGCACGAGCGCTTTCTGAAAATGTATAGTTTATGATGATCTTCTTCTTCTTCTTCTTCTTCTTCTTCTCGGGACCAACCCCCCTATTTTTCACCCAGTGAACATTGACGAAAAGTCACAAAAATGTTCACACCTCTAAAAATCGTGCCTCTCTACATTCTGGCTATTTCCCTTTTCTAAAATAAAAAAATGTACCAAAAATGCATTGAGAGATGGGAAATGACCCAAAAAAAATCTGATCGTAGAATCATGAAATTTGGCGCAGAGGTAGATGGTGACAAGAGAAGCAAAAAATATTATTACGGCAACGCCGTCCGCCCAACCAAATGTCGGCCATATTGCTTCAAAAATGGCTAAACATGACTTCGGAGTTTTTCCAAACGTCGTACCTTTACGAACTCCTCCCAGGGCGTTGGCCCTAAAAAGCTGAAATTTGGTGAAAATGCTACTGAGGAGTGGGACATCAAAAATTATTCAAATTACATTGATACCTCTCACGGTCTCTGTGCGGCGAAGCCGCAAACTGTAGCTAGAATTTCAGAAATCTCCCATATTTAAAATTTCTGCCGTTTGCGCAGATAAAGTCCGAATTGCGTCAAATTAGAATCAGTTGTTAAACTCTTTGCCCTAAACCTACTTGAAGTGAAATAAATTAATTTGGCGCCACAGCGCCCCCTACAGATTTTATATGGAGGTTAAATGTTTAGTTTTGCGAAATTATATGAAATTTGACACACAACTCAATTTTAGCATCCCCATCAAAAAAGTCAATGAGACCCATGTCATAATTGTTATGGCGTTGCCGTAACGATGACCGAAACCTTTCATGTTATTCCAATGGGGAAATCGCCAGAACATGTTTACACTTTAGACTTTCACAAACTCCTCCCAGGGCGTCAGCCCTATTAACCTGAAATTTGGTGAGACTCATCTTCAGGGGTGGACCATCAAAAGGTATCCACATTTTCATTCTAAGAGTCACGGTGTCTGTGCGGCAAAGCCGCACATTTTGCCAAGAATTCAAAATAAAATAGCTTTTTGATGGTAAAACAAAGGGGAGAAGATGTGACAGCGTCACAGATTCAGCAGTAGGCGTAATAAAAGGACAATTGGGGCGCGTTAGCGCCCCCTCCTCTTGCGGCGTGGCGGCGTTGTGGCGGCGGCGTGGCGAGGGCCGATCATTGCCGCTTGCGGCTATGTTTTATATTATTATCATAACTATGCTTTTTGTTTCATAGCTCTACTGCCTTTGTGATAAAAAGGATTAACCAAGCAAATAAGATAAGATAAGATATTCCTTTATTGTCCCATATGGGGAAATTTCACATTTTATAGTTTATGCTATACATATTAATGGTCATGAATATTCTGACCTATTATGTGAAAAGATTGAACACATTTCAGAACATGTAGGTCTAAACTGAGAGGTTAGCAGGTACATTCCAACCACTCCCATTGTAATTGTGTTTCTAGGGCAGTAGAGCCGTTGGATTTATCACAGACAGAATATGAGTGGTTTCCTATACAAGAGTTGGACTGATTCTTCAAATAATTAATGAAATACAACAAGTCCTTCAGTTACAAATGGGGAGGGCAAACAAAAGCTGCACAATGACTCTGCAGTTTTCAGCTGTTAAAGCATGACTTTACAATTTAATGTTGAACGTGTGTTAAAGTGATGAGCAGGCATGACTTGCTAAATTTGTGCAGCCAAAGGAAAACGTGTCCATTGATCAACATGGCGTGGTATGTCCTTGTCTCACTGGCGTTCATCACATGTGTGTTCACTGCAGGGACAGGCTCAGCTCTCACAAAGAGCCTTTTGTCCTGCACTGATGCGACAGCCAAAAGAGGAGCTCCAGCTCAGACAGGGATGTCCTACTAAACTCTAGATCCTGACTTACTCATGATTGTCTGATCGGATACTATTTTAATTGGGCTTCTATTAGTTCCATTTGATTTAATTCCTGATAATTGTCACAAAGTTGAGGCGCATGCTTCAAGTAATAAGGATTTCAACAGACAAAAGACTGCAAAATGTTTAAGTCACTTGGAATGAGAAATTAAAATACATTTCATTTCATTCTATTTGTTAACATATATAAACATAAGATGGTTTAAAATGACAAAATGCTGAAGGAAAACAAAACGGAACCTTCATAAAAAGCTGTTTTGTTGTTGCCTTCTCATTACCCCAACTAACGATGTAATGACCTGTATCATTGAAAAGACTTGATGAAACCGTCAGAGAGCAGCGCTTCAGAGCCACATAATCCCCCTTATGTCACTTCAGATGAGCAGAACTAAAGCCCTCAATCTTCTTACGGAGAGTCACAACAACTACTCACGCCTCCTGCTCTTTACTGAGGTCGTGTTGAAATCACAACCCTCTTTGTCATGTCACAGTGACAAATGAAGATTTCAGCAGTTACACACCTTGAGAATATAATACATGGGCTTCAGTTATACGCAACATTTATTTTGTTTTATTGGCATTTTATATTCTGTTACCGTTTGTTTTATGTGTTTTTATTATCATTGAGTTTCCCCCCTGAAGATATAAATAAATACATATATAACTATGCAATATTGAGGAGTTTTTTCCTATTCAAAAGATATATTTGTTTTAAATTGTTAATCACGATGGCAACAGCCCTAATCTCCCATAACTCTGAAACCCATTATAGAAAAACAGATCCTGGTTTATAGCTTTAGAATATAATTATGTCACAGTCCAACGTGGGGCAGGAGGCAGTATTGAGGTTTAGATTATATGGCGTTTTATAAGAAATATATTTTAAGAAATGCTGTAATCTCGCTGGATCTAGTCACCGTATTCAGAAAGTTCCCATGAGCATCGTCATTTTCTGTGGCCCTTTCTCCGGTTGTGTGATTTAGCTTAGAGCTGCCAATCTCGACAGCAAATAAGTTATATATACACACACACTATAAAGTCGTTTTCAAGCCATCCAAAACGGTGCCTTGCACTTTTCTTGCTTAACTGGAAAAACCAACACACCCGGAAGTGAGGGGCAGTTGGCAGTAAGACATTTTAAAATGGGTGTGACGTAATTAGGTTGAATACTACCATTATCCTGCATTTTTACAACAGATACTATTTCTGCCACATCCCACTGGAACACATGATGCAATCTGAAACTAAGCGGACTTTCCTCTTACCAATCAGAGTAACAGGCGTGCCGTACTCCAAAGCTGAAATAGCCGTCCACTTCCCTGTGCCCTTTTGTCCCGCACTGTCTCGGATCTTAGGCAGGAGGTGTGTCCCATCTGAGTCTTTGTATTTGAGGATGTTGGCGGTGATCTCGATGAGGAAGGAGTCCAGTTCGGTTTTGTTCCAGCTGTCAAACGCCTAACAAAAGGAGAAGTAGATATTTCCTTAATGTTTTTTCTCAACACTTTCTGTAGACGGTGACACAACAGGTACGAGCCTCACCTGTGCCATTTCATCGTGGTTCATGTCCAAAACGTCTTTCATCAGATGGTAGGCCTCACAGATTAGCTGCATGTCCCCATATTCAATACCATTGTGGACCATTTTCACAAAATGCCCTGCGCCTTCGTCCCCGACCTGAAAAAATGAACAAAGAATAAATAAAGGGGCTATTTATGGTTCCATATGTAAAGCTCTTGTATAGTAGGATTAGACAGATGTACATAGCCGTAGCAGCTTCCCAGAATCATGTCACTATGTCAAGGTCGCAAAGAAAACATGAGAAGTCTCCACTCACCCAGTCACAACATGGTTCCCCTGTGCCGACCTTGGCTGCGATACTTTGGAAAATGTCTTTTATATGTGGCCTGGAAAGATGAGTGATGACAGTGCGTTATTCAGATTGATGCATGGCTTTTGCACACTTAATGAAGTAGTCGTTTGGTTTACCAGGCCTCTTTGTGTCCACCGGGCATCAGTGACGGACCATATCGCGCACCGTCCTCTCCACCGCTGACTCCACTACCAACAAACAGCAGCTTCTTCTCCTTTAAACTTTTACACCGCCGCTAGTGGGGAAAAAACTAAATAAGATCTTGCATTTTTATTATTATGTATTATGCAAAATATCAGCATCCCAATGACTTACAGTTGTGTCTCTGTATTCAGAGTTTCCGCCATCGATGATGATATCTCCAGGTTCGAGGAGAGGGACCTTATATTAAAAAAGAAAATTATATTCAGAGTTTCTTTAAAAGCAGAGCTTGTCACATATCTAAAAGGCTTTTCTCACACAAGAAATTCAAAATTATTGTTGCCAAAATTTCACAATATTGCTTTAGACCCGACTGTTGACCCAGACTCACGAGTTTGTCGATGAAGTCATCCACAGCCTGTCCAGCCTTGACCAGCAGGATGATCCTTCTGGGCTTCTTCAGCTTTGACACCATGTCCTCGAGCGACTCTGCCCCAATCACTTTAGAGCCTTTGGCTTCGTTCTGGAGGAAGTCGTGCACCTTGGACACGGTTCTGTTATAGGCACAAACCTGTGGGACGAGGTTGGCCATTACTGACATTGCTTAAAAGCTTGAAAAGTCTAAATCAAGGACAAAGATCTTACCACAAAACCATGGTCGTTCATGTTCATGATGAGGTTTTGGCCCATGACAGCCAAACCAATCAGGGCAATGTCTGCTCTGTGAACAAACCGTCATGATGTTATTAAAGTCCACTGATAATCCTATGCAACCATCCAAATAAATTATATTATCTATTGTCAATGACGTACATGGCACAGAACCATTTCTTTACAATAGTTCTCTAATGTACAAATGAGAAAAGTGACCTTACATTATACTAAATAATAATAATATAACTAAATAAACACAACCTTCACAGACGATACAAAGCCACAGTCGATACATATTCCCCCAAATCACAAGTTAGTCTCACCATTGCATCACATTTTCTACAACTGTCAGTTCTTCAAAGAAACTCTGTGGCTAGGCTAGCAAGCTAACAACTTTAAACACCACATTCAAGTCATATCGCGACGAGAGAACACGCTCAAAAAGGCGAATAACTAAACATTAATCCCTACACTTTAGCAGCTACTCTCGTGTCTGAATCGTGCGTAAAGGGGACGTACTGTGCCATGCTGCTCGGGAGGAGAAGTGTCACTGAAGTTTGCGGATGACAGCGGCGAGTTGAACTGGTCACTGCTCCTCGGCTTCGGTGGGCTTTACTTCCTTGAACAGACGCGAGCGCGACACCGATGACGCGCAGTCAGCAGCCAATCAGAGTCGAGCTCACGAACTGAAGCGACGCTGATTTTGTGCGCTGATTGGTCTAAAATACTGAGCAGAGGAGTGCAGGTTGCTATTGGTTACTTTAGCTGTCAATCTTATTGCACAACACACGCCCCCGAGAATGTGCGTCATTCGTTTAATTCATTGTATTGGAGCTTTATTATTATTATGAGAGATTTGGTAGTGTTCATTTACATTAACAACAACAACAACAACATTTAGTCAGTTACATTTACGTGACTGAGATTTTGATAGAATTGTACTTCTCAGTCAGTGTAATTTTCACACATCATACGTCACTTCACTTGAGTAATGTATTTTTTATTTATTTTTAAACGTTACCCTTCCTATTGAGCGTACACGTTTCGCTGCAAAATATTAATTACGTTATTTATTAATTTAGGCTAGAATTACTTTATAGTCTATACGGGAACGTTATCGCGCCACAAATACTTACTGTATGAACCCAGCAGTGCTTTTATTTTTTACAGTTAAACGTTTCCTTCCCAGAAACTCTTCATTGATTCGAGGTCTCTCTTCCTCATGAGTCATAAGTAGGCCTGCATTTAAACCAGTTCAGTGCCATTACTGCATGGGGAAGCAAATATATTCAATTATTTTCATTTGTAAAGTGCATTAATGCCTTCATTATCTAATTATTACATTTCAATTGTCCAAGTTCAGCTAATTTAATAATAGCCAGTTAATTGGCATGTTAGGTGTAAGTATGAGCCCTCTTCATGGAGATCTAGCAAATGCAATAATAGGTATTTTTCTAGCTTAAAAAAATGTTGTATTCTTGCTGGTAGTGTGATCGCGTCTCCACAGATCTGACGTGTAACTTGACCTGGTGCAGTCACAGGTGGCCGACTCCTTCAGAAGTTACATAGTTATTTAACATTTGGCCATGAATGCAGAGATGACACTCTGACATTCTTTTACAAATGCAATATATGGTGATCTATTCAACAAATCCATGTAAGAACTACTGGAAAACTAATGTAAACCTGAGGTAAATACAGCCCGTGTTTACAATTTAACAGTCAAATGCATAACGTTCATCTTAGAGAAAACTCAGTCAGTAGTTCTGCTAATGCACAATTTGCACTTTTATTGTTGCCTCATTCACTAAACAGTTCAATGGTGCAAGATTACCATACACAGAATTAGGATATCTGCATGACACATCTATGCTATACAGCCAATGGATTATAATTATTACAAATACAGAAAACATATTTACATTTGAATTCAAGCTCCATACGACACAGATATTTACAAAAGAAGTATGAAAATGAAACCAGTCTGAAATAATGTACAGTGTTAATGTTTTTTGTTCATTTTCGGTGAAGAAAAGTTATTTTTAAATATAGGGGTAAACGAAAGATTAATCCATGGCTAGTTTTGATCAAAAGGCATCAACGGAAAAGTGTTAGGTGAAGAAAGCACTGTTACTAGCTACTATGCGTTATCCCTGATATTAGAAAAAAATAAAATCAATCGTTTAGTGGCTGTGAGCATGAATGAATATGTTACCTTTATATATCTTCATTTAAACCATCGTTTTTAACCACATTCTGTCCAAAAGGAAGCACTAATGCAAACCCTCTGTCTCTAGAAGATACACAGCGGGTCACATCTTAGTTCACTTTTTAACCATTTTACATTTTCAATACATTCACGCTTTATTTTGGTTCGATCCGAGCAGAACAACGTAACTACTTCATGTATGATCAGTTAGTTGAACCTTTCCTTATTGTGCAAAGAGCTGCAAACCAATATGTACATTGCAAAACAATAAATACGCAGTTCAAAACAATAGACCTCTGATAGATAAGAGTGAAAATATTTGCTCTTTCGTTTTCCTCATAAAGCTGAGGTGCAATTTTTACTATATCAGTGCATAAAGGTGAATGATGTGTCCAACAGGCTTGCAGACCCGCGGACGCACAGTGTATGCTAAAAGTAGAATTTTCTCCCTCAAATGTGGCGCAGTGGTCGTAAATCAGAGTAAACGTGTATTAAAAGATATGTATTTACACATGTTAGCTTGGCCAACTTTCCCTTTACGTGTCATTTGCATTTACGACCTCGTACGATCGATTTGTTTCAAGCAGTGGTCGATTTCCTTTGTCTTTTCTGTGCAGTTTTAAACCTTAATGTACGTTGTAACAAGTAAAAAAGCGCCGCCCGCTGCCTCTCCAACCTCACTATCATGTGCACAGACGACATACTGCTGGTTGGCTGGCCAGAGTTTCAAAATGTCACCTTGTACAGCTCATTACTCAAGCAAACTGAGAATTGGAGCGCTTGAGAGGTTACGCTTTCCCAAATGCAAGAGCAAACATTTCCACTTCATTTAAATAAAAACTTTGAGAACATCTTGTCCCTTAAAACATATCTCCTTTTTCCTTCAATAAACATCTATCCAGTGTAGCTTTGATATATAATGCTCTCAGAAGTGCTCCTGAAACGTTTGACATTGACCTATTCTTGCTATAGATAAGTGTTAATGTGCAAAATAAGGTTAAACAGCATCACCGCTGGTTAGAAATGATCACAGAAATAAATGCCCTCTCTCACGTCCCATATAGATTCCTCCTTAAAAAGCATGATACAAAAACATAGTGACAATCAAATAATAACGATGCATGGTTAAAATTCACATAAGTCTTCACTTTACAGAAGTTTCGAGTATCTGTCCCGCAGGCTGAAAACTAGCAGCGTCAGCATCAGTGCGACCAAATATGTTTTCCTTCATCCTTCGTTGTATATTTTCGTTGGTAGAATCACAGGTCATTCAAGTTATAAAAAGGAACCGTAGTTACTTAAGCTGGGAGAAATGTCTTACATTATTAAAGCGACTACTTCACACTACTTCAGAAATTACTGTATGTACACATCTCAAGTCTGTCCGTCCTCCTCCTCGCCTCCTCCGAACCCTGTTTTTATCAGTACTTTGACTTAAAAATCAGAAAAGCTGCAACAGAAAAACAAATGTCTTGATACAAATTGCTTTTTTTGCATGTTTCTGCAGTTGGCGCGCGTTTTACAGACACTAATGCATCAAGTTAGCTCACTGACTGATGACGGCACTACTGGGGTTGGCTGTATGCACATAGATAGAGGAGAGGTTACGATGGACAATGACAAAGAATGCCCTGAACCTCTAAATTGAAACTATACTATTTAATTTAGGTCCTAACAGGCTTTAAGGTTGTCCTTAAGAAGATACAGATTTGATAATAAAGACATTAGCAGAAATATTGGATGTAGTCTTACTTTCGGCAGCAGATAGTAAACTAAAGCTCAATATTTTTTGAAGTGTAAGCAAACCAAGTCTTCTCCTGAGGACTTCTGCAGTCATGTTTGGGCTCTTAAATGTAGAAAATGAAGTTAAATCAACTACAGATAACACTGATAGAGACAGTTTGTACATATGATTGGGCAAACTGAAAGCTGATGGCCAGAAAGAACAGCTTCTGAAGGATCGTGCACACACAAGTCGACTATTACAACATGCTACTAGTCAGGGGTTCGGGAATGACAACGAAGCTGAACAAACTCAACCCAAACATCTTCAGAAAGAGAACACAAAGCGGGAGGAGGAGCTGGAGGGAGGGGCATGAAACGGTTGCATGAAAGGAGACTTAAGCCACAAGTCTACTGACAAGAGAAAACCGTCAAGATTCACAATGATTAGTAACGTGGTAACACTTGTAAGTTCGAAGGCTTCAAGAGGAGTGACGTGTTCCCTGCGTGCCTTAGTTCTTGGGGAGGCCACTGCGCCGCCGGGCCAGCTTCGACCTGTAGAAACGACAACGGTTTAACATAGTAGTGGACGTTTCATAGATATAGCTTCAATCCAAACAAAGATATTTACCGTATTGTTCCTGCCAGCAATGGGTTAAACGCATACAACCAGTCGTTCATGTCCTTCTCATTGTTGGCCTGCAGCAGAATCCCTCTGTGTTTTGTGCACACGGCAAAAGTGTTGGGAGTCTGAAAGAAATCCAAATGTTTTTAATACATCCCACTCAAAATGATTTGTACATTTCAATTTTTTTTTGATCAACAGCAGTTTTGTATTTATTGTGTGGTATACATGTGTCCGCGGTGACGTCATACAGCCGGGACTTCCCCATAGCGGCCATTTTAAAAGGGGCACGCAATATATAAAAAAACAACACGACTGAATCCTTTTCTACGGCATAATGAGCTATGAATACTTTGATTCTTTAGACGATAACGGGAAACTAAGGTACACGACAAAGCGAACATTTCTTGGTCAGTCAACAGAGCGATGTCCTGACAGAACACAGGTTTTTGGCATTTTGGCCTCATATTTCCTGGATTTTGTATGTAGTAGACATGCTGTTGTGCCCCTTTCAAAATGGCGGACTCGGTTGCCACTGCACAAGTTCCCGGATGTGCGAACGCATGTATACTGTGTTGCGTCGACTTCACTCAACCTTTCTACAATATACATCAAACACTATGTATAAATCAAACGACTGCATTCTTTTTTACCTATTTTAACTGAATAACACGTTTTCACTCTGTCACAATGAGCGGGACGTGTGCGTGCACCTTGAGCATGGCCTGCTGGTCTTCGCTGTACTCCACTTGGGCTGTGGACAGGTTCAGGACGCCTCTCTCCACCGGGTCCTTGTCGCTGTTGTAGATGAACACGTACGGCCGGCGCACCACCACAAAATGCTTCACCCACGAGTTCGACCGCGGCTCCATGAAGCTCAGGAAACCCTTCTTTGACACTACAGATCTGAGCGAGAGAGAAACACCTTTTTAATTAACAAACACGGCAGACAATCACGCCACTATATACTGTTTGGACAAAAATAAGAATGTGTTTTTCAGCTAAAATCCAGTTAAACTCACCCTGGCCTCATTTCTTCAATGTCAGGCACCAAGTTGAGGAACTCGTGCTTTCCGGCCCGAGCCAAAATGGACATCTCCAAAGTGGGAACCATCGGGAAGTTCTCATAATCCGAGCAGGACGGGCTGGAGGCTCTGGAGCAGTTTTCTGGAGTCCTTCCAAATGAATACACACACGTCATTAACATTGCCGTAAATTGGCCTGTTGTTGCTTTGATTGTGGTGGTAAATGTGTGACTTACCTCTGGTCCATGGAGCTGCAGCGGGAGTCGGCCAGAGAGGGGCAGGTGGAGGAGGGGGTGAGCGTGGCACTGCTCAGGCTGGTCACTGAAGGGTCCCGCCCGAGTGGGGAGAGGTCTGAGAGCTGCAAGGAACAAAGGAAATGTGAGTCTGTATGAGAAAACACTGACACCAGATATACTGTTTATTTGTTCTTATTTTATTTATTGTGAACTTAACAACATAGCACCATATTGTAAATATTCATGATTTATTTATGAAAGTGAAAGGACACATATTATTCATTATTTGTATATTATTGGTCTTTAAAAATGCTCTTGAACCGCTACTTTGTCCACTCTTGTTATAGAACTTAAAATAATGTATCTATTGAAAGCTTACGTTGCTTTATATCTGTGAGGCGATCCCTCATCAGGGTTTGTGCAGAGGGAAGTACCATGGGGACATAAACAAAAGCTAGTTTGCCCCCAACATGCTAATGCAGAGTTATAATGAACGTGATTTGACGTTACAAATAATCCAAGGACTGGTGATGATTTATGGACTTAAAACCGTGCAAGAGACTTTTTTTGTGTTTTTTTTTGGCTTTGATGGGAGAGACTTACCAAACAGGATTTATCGGACAAGTGTGGATGAAGCTAAATTCAACTCCAGGCATGTTTTTCATGAAGGAACATTGTTGTTATAACACTCAAAGTCAATTTAGCATAAAATGTGTCCTTTCAGTTATTATGTATGACAATGGCCATTTACCTTGCAGTCGCTGATGCTGTTCATCACTTGGTTGTATTCACTGTTAAAGGTGTGAGTCATGAGGCGCAGGCACTACAACACAACAAAAACATTTGTTATTGTTGAGTCATGCCTTGCTCTTTGACTCCATTGTCACTTTCTCAGTTTCACACTGTGCCGTACCTTGGTCGCCAGCTCCTTCTCGCGGTCCACCAGGCTCTCGATATCAGTGGAGTCGTAGCCGCTGCTCTCGCTGGGGGTGATGGCGCTCTCGAAGGTGGTGCTGGAGATCTGGGAGGAGATGGAGGTGGAGGTGGAGAGGGACCCGGAGCTCATACTGGGGGACAGGTCGCTTAGGGACTTTGTGGTCGGGGCCAGTCCCATTGGAGCAGCGTCGCCCAACTTCTCCCTGAGGAGGAGCAGGTGACGAGTCTTCTCCACCTGAAAACGAACAGATCAAAGATTATACTCTAAGCAGCAAGCTATAGTTTAATATATAAACTAAAGAATAGAGGTGGGCTTTAAATGTGTTTGTTGTTAGTTGTATAAGACAAATTCTAAATGATAGGAAAAGTACAGAAGTGCAAGTGCAGAAATAATCTATTTATACCCTCAATAGGAAGTTTAAAACATATTTCCTTTTCTATTCTTTTTGAAGCATTTTTACTATAAACAATACACTCAATATTCAAATTGAGCATATTTTAAAAACAACTTTTACCATATCATTGAGCGATAATCTGCCCACCTCTGCTAAAAAAATACAAAGCATTGCAAGGGATCTAATAAAATAAAATAAATGGATTCATCAATGCTTGGGAGGGTAATTGAACATCCTCATCGTTTTACACTACATCAGAGTATTGAAGATGGATATCAAGTCTTGAATATATCGCAGGTATAATATTGGTCTAACTTCGTGCAGCTGCTCCATCTTCTCCAGCTCCCACTGATGCTCCAGGATCAGACTGTCTCCTCTGGGCCTCCATCCGGCCAGGTTTTCCTCCCCTCGCACATATGCCACCGAAGTGTCCAGGACCTTCCTCCTCCTGCGCTGCATTCCTGCTCACAAACACACAAATGGTTAGCAAATAACACAAGGGTTTCATATTGTTCAGTACACACATTCGGAGAGCTCACCTGGGCTTCCTGTGTCGGACATCTTACACAAGCTCAGCTCGTAGATGCCGGTCACTCTGTTGCTGTAATATGCACACAAAAACATCATTTACAACAACGTACAGTTTTAAATGACACGACTACAAAACTGCTGAACAGATTTACCAGTCAGGAGTTTTAGAATATCCACTTCCAAACAGATTTCGAAGGGATCGTGGGGGGGAAATCTTTGCGTCTCTGGAGTAGAAAACCATGCAAATGTCTTTGGTGATGATCGCTGGTTGGATGCAGTGGTCGAGCTGTAGACAGAGGCAAAGGTGAGTAAATATAGAGACAATTAGTGTATTTTTAAAGCTGAATAAACACAAAAGAAGTCTCCTTGCCTCCAGATAAGCTGAAAGCGTCATGTATATTTTCTCTCCATACGGTGTCACTCGGTTCAGAAGGAGAGAGTTGTGAAGGGAGCTGTCCCACACGGCCTCAAAGCGATAAAAGGTCCTTGAAGACAAAATATAAACATATTACTTCACCAAACTTTACATATACAATGACTTTATACAACATAATATGAAGGAAAAGTGCTATCAGACTGGAAAGAACAGACGCAGTGACAGAAGTGTTAATCCCAGACAAATAAAGGTGAGGAAACAAAGGTGAAAGTGGACAGCAGTGAAGTCGTGTTAAGAGTTTTCACATCAAAGACACAAAAGAACTACAGATATATAAATTTTTTAGGCAATTTGTAAAGGAAAAAGTAATTAATCAACAACTAATGATTAAGGCAACATTCAATAGTGAATAATAGTGTATGGATGATAAGAATTCAAAGTAAGAATTTGAAAATATTGTCCTGACTCTCAAGAGAACTCATCCATAACCCTTCAAACGTTGTAGAAATGACTGTGTGTGAATGCTGCACGACGACTCTGCACAGTCAACCAAGAAATACATAATACGATAACCCACAATGATTCACCGGTTTGTCACAGCACATACATCGTGTCCTCTGTCAGTGTTTGGTTGTATATCTGCCTGCGTTTGTGACTCATTTGTACAGTTTCCCTCATGGACAGTGGGGGGCGCTCTTAGCCACAGCCCGACTGCTCTGAAGGCCCTCCCTGACTCATGCTGGCTGTTTACTCAGTGATGGAAAAACAACAAGGAGAAACCATTCATTTTGAAGTCTGGTGGTGAAGAAGAGCAACAGGACAGTGGAGTTGAGGTTGTTCTAGTCTTAAACCACAATGTTACAGGGAACACAGGCAAAAAGAGGGCAGTGATTGCATGGAAAGTTGTCCATTACACACTGTATTTAGGATCAGCCGTGTCTCGAATCTAGATCGTGCTTAAATGCATCATCGCCGTCATGTTTTTAAGTTACACGATTATAATCGATGACACTGTATTTATTTCTGCTTAACATATCTTTGCGTTCTATAAAAGGTGCACTAGGTAAATTCTCTGCCTCCACATGCTCTAGTGTATCGCAGTCATGAGAGCGCATTAATGCTGCTGCTGGAAAATATCCCAATTAAATGATAGTGTTGATACTACTTTATGCCACTGACACACCTTTTCTAAATGTTGTCCATAAAAGATAAAAATAAAACATGAGCTGTGATAATTCAATAGGAGAATGAGACACTTTTTAGTATCTATAATTACTTATTCGACACTCTACAGCTTAAATCATATAAAAAAAAAACTATTACCAGTTTTGCGAAGAAAATCTGCCCAGGAACACTATTCAGCCCCGAAAAGCATTGTTCAAGCTGTTATTTATTGAACGATAAAG
This sequence comes from Eucyclogobius newberryi, assembly GCF_026437365.1. Lineage (NCBI taxonomy): Eukaryota > Metazoa > Chordata > Actinopteri > Gobiiformes > Gobiidae > Eucyclogobius > Eucyclogobius newberryi. Next base: position 33,319,984 of record NW_027315801.1, on the reverse strand, counting down.
CGATATAGTAATTATTGTGGCAAGTGCACTGTGTGGTATTAAACATTTCCATGAAGACAGGAAGGTGACGCCCACAGGCCAAGTTACTGGTCAGATCTATGGAAAGGCGACCTGGCTCACGGTAAGAATGCACTTTAACAAGGTATTTTCTTAACTATATAAAATAATGTCAGGAAAAGTTACATAGTGCACCACATTTCAGACATAAATATTGAGACAAGTCTGATCCACAGTTTAAATGTGAGACAACACTATTGGGTATAACTAAGTGTTAAGGGTGTGTCTGTGGAAAAGGGAACATAGGGGTCTTGTCTATCGCTTAAGGAGCTCTACGGAGTGGCTGATACCTAGCAATTTCCTTATCAAAAGAAAGGCTGAGAGTCCGGCCCGAGCGGGAGAAAAGAGGGCACAAAAAAGAGAGGAAGAAGAAGCACAAAAAGTCAGTTACAAAAGGCAGACTCAAAAAACAATATGGAAACAGTCGAGCAATGATTTACAATGGCCAGAAATAAACAGGCAAACAACAGTGTCCTAGTTTTGAAATGAGTATGTTTGTGGATGTGTTCGTGATGTACCTGTTGGAGTTGTGAGAGGACTTGATGTTTTTGGCAGAGATGATGTTGAGCGACAGGACGGCGTCTGCGGCGCTCTCGTCCACTTCTGCTTTGTTTCGAATGCGACCTGCGGGAAGAAGATTAAGAGGATCAAATTGGCGGGATTCCTTTAAGAAAAATGTATTTTATCGGAATTAAACTTTAGTCTTGGGTTCAGTTCTAGGTGGCATGTGCCAAGTAAGAACATGTCCCTAAACAAACTTTATTGATCCACAAGGAAAACAAACTACTGAACTTGAACGCAATCAACACAAAGTAAAATATTCTACTTCCAAAGAGCTCAAAGTATCGCCTATTAACAGGAACTTATTTAGTAAATGTCTATGCTTTGGACCATTGAAGAGATAGTTTGTTTTAATAGCAATAGCAACACTGTTCATTTTTGAACAGTGACCCAGACTGGTTCTCTAGAAATATTCTATTGAACAAGCGTGGATTCTATTCATCACTCTGACACGTGTTTAAATGTGGCAATATCTAAATAATTCAGTAGTTTTGGTACGTACTCAACTCTTATGATATTGATTGCTTTTGTCACATATCACAGAATATTCAGTTAAGTCCTAACGTTAAACCAATGTAGATTTTAAGATACTAAATACTAAAAGTTCATTAAAACATAACATATTCTAACTCTATAGAGTGATAAACATATTTACCAGCAATGACCCAGCTGTTTTTATAACTTTTTCCACGGCTCTTAACAAAAACAGCAGATTTACATCGTAAGAGCACTTTCAGCTCCAGTAAGTACAGCCTTGACTAATGAATTTCTCCAACTCTGAGATCAATTCTCATCTCATCTTTCGGCAACATCCGGAGTCACACATGGATTTACGGCCGCAGACTGTTTTTTTTTTTCTAGCATCCTTCGATAGCCAACTGTATTACATAATTTAAATGCCATAAAATGTCCATGTAAATCTAACCCAGCCACTGACGGCGTGATTCCAGAGAACACGGCCTCCTGTGTTAGTCAATAATGAGCGTAGTGTCACAGTGCCCAGGCGCATCAGTCCCAACACATCTGCCAACACATGGGCTGCACAATGTCAGCTGCTGTCAGGACCAGGCATGTCGAATAAGGTGGAACGCAATTATCTGCTGCATCGGACTCGAGGTTTGTGCGCGCGATGGGAGGTGAACCACGCGCTCCCCTCCAAACCACTGCTGAACTGTCCACTTTTTCCACAGAAAATGCTCCTCCAGGTCATTTAGAGGCATCATACTTCACTGTCACGGTCAATGCTGAACTTAAACAAACGCTGTAATGTCCTATAGCTCGTGTTGGAGCAATACAGCAATAGAGAGTGTTTTGTTTCTGCAGTGTTGGGCCCCAGAGCTCACCCACGACCAGCTCACGGACGTCCTTCCAGTGCAGTTCGCTGCCTTTCTCATGGATGAGAGTCACTGTGATCCTGCGCTGGATGCCCTGCAGCCAGAGTGACGCACATTAGGTTATGAACTGGCCCACAAGACAGCGCCAACAAAATGAACGGCTTGTTCTTAGTGAAAAGGTCAAAAAAAACATCTGACAATGAAGAATATTATCTAAAATAGTCAGAAAACGTATTACTTTAGATGAGGCAAGTTTACAAGTACAAGTGTACATAAGAGAAGCTACGGTTACGTTTTGGCACAAGAGTTTAAGTTTTTAGGTGATACAATAGATGAACAACTGACTCTGAAATCACCAAAAACGTCAAAATTTAAAAAAAAAAAAATATATAGTGTAGTGTGTATAATACACTGGTTGTTCCATATGTGCCTTATTGTATTGAAATTAAAGATGGTATGGACGATTTCTTTCAGCAATTTTTTTATCATATTTCCTCGTGGCCTGGATAAATCATTTGTTCTGCCACGTATCAATCATAAAACGCACCTACTGTTCACCTGCAGCCGCGTGCGGTTCGTGCCCACGTTTCCGCGTGCCTAAGCGCATGGATCTATCATAATATAGTTCCCTCAGTGTACGGGGCAAAATGAAGACGGAGAAAGACAGTTTGAGCTGACTCAGAAGTGGACAGAAATCTACGGGAGACGAGAGATGCGATGCGCTCCGTTGCACTAATAAACAAACGCACGTGTGTGTTGTATCGGTCCACACGGGGGAGTGCACATGAGCACTTCCACCTGCGTTCTCAAATCGCCGAAAAATCGTCCATACCGCCTTTAAGAATAAGAATCAATGGAAGTGGATACAGAGATTTGACAAAAGTAATATTTTTAGAGTTAAAGATATTGAAATTAAACAAATTGGTAGAAAACTATATGTTAAAGACTATATATACAAAGCAAATCAGATAATCTTACCCAACAATTTACAAAAACGATTTATAGAGAAAGAGTTGTTAAGGATTAAAAGGAGATGAATTAAAAAAAATATATATGTATTTCAATCAGAAATCAATAAAAAATGTCAACATCTATGTAAATAACTACAATTAGATTCACAACATCTGAGTGAAATTGCCACAACATGATTTAAAAATGAACTTTTAATACCTGGTGAAGTAAGTAGGTGCCATGACAGGGCAGCCCGCCACTGTGATCCACAACGGCTGGAATGTACCTGTGAAGACGGGGGGAAGTCAGTTTACCCATGTAATATGTGAATTGTACAAAGAGCTAGAGTTTTATAACTTACTCTCCAGTGGGCTCGAGTTCGCTGATCTCAAACCACACCAGCAGGTCGTACTTGCTGAAGCTCTGACCCAGGTAGGACTTGGTGAAGGTGTTCAACTTTGTGGCTGGAACTAATCAATAATAAAGTACAACAAAATTAGAATAAATGGCCACCCCCCCGCCATCCCAAAAAATACATAAATATATATGCACATGAATCAATTTGGAAGGGTGACAACACAAAGAGAAACTGGCAGTTGATAATATTTGTCGATAGTTTTGATTTCTTCCATATCAGAAAATAGATAAGATATGATCCATTGTCAGATATAAAATATAAGAAGAAAGACGAGATGAATAGTCTTAATTTATTAAGATTACTACAGACTCACAGTTAAACCAGTGGGCTACAAACTGGATAAGAAAGCAGTGTCATATTTTATGCATATTTTTGCAAACAAATATTTACTAAGTTGGAAATTTAAGGCCGATAGCAGAAACTTTAATCTGTGCAAATATCGGTCTATTTCTACTTACAAACTTCAAATGTGAGACTAACCCACATCTTACACCAGTTATTGCTGCCTGGATTATGTCATTTCTAACAGAATAATCTCTGCAGCACAGGTACATTTAGTCTGCGATGTTCATGTTCAATAAAACTAAGAAAACGACAATAAATAGACAAGGCCTGATGGTAGCAAAGCCTTAAGCCTCTGCGTAGTGAGGCTGTGGTGCCATGTCTGTGATCCTTAATGATTTTGACTAATGCTCCTTTTTCAAATTTGGAATTTCATCAAACGAGTATTTTTTACACTGCACTTTCATGTTATGCCATCCAATTTGATTCAGTTATTTAGCGTGAATTCAGAGCAGTGGCTGAGAACCTCGAGGCACAATGAAACTAAATAAATTGAAAAATGTGACATTTAAAGTTATGAAAAGTGTATTAAACCTCAAATATATGTTTATTATTGATGCCTAGCCTAGTGATATACAGCAGAAACAGATAGTTAAAACAGTAAAGAACAACTGGCTTTATAAAGGAGTTTACAAAAGTGAAAATTGATTTGGGTTATTAAATAAAAACGTTAAATGTTTTAGGCTATTTGTGGGAAATTATGCAAAATTCATGAGCTTTTTTATGAAACATAGACCAATGAAAGTCTTTAGATGTGTCCCAGTTTACCCAAAATACTTTGCGGTCGTATTGGGGGTTGCATAAAGAGATGGGAGATTAAAAGTCTTATATATTTCACAATAAAATCTCCACTATCCACTCCATTTAACAATATAAAGCACTAAAATACAAGAGCATCCTTCACAAACACAATGCAACACAAGTCTATGACAGAAAATGCATCTAATCTCTTGTCTGCTACTTCTACTACTGCACTTTTGAACCAACCATGGTGCCTGGGCACGATAAGCACCGGGTCATCGGGCACTGGGATGAAGGGGAAGTGAGAGAGCTGCTCGTCATCCAAACTGGCCACGGCGGAGGAGGCCAGCGCGTTGGCGTGCTCAGACAGAGTGTCCAGCACTTTGCCGTTCATGTAACCGCTCATGAGGTAGCGCACTAGCTCGATCTTTCGGGTGTGGTCTAGGGTTGTTTTGTGTGGGGTTTTTTTCGCAAAAGTAATGGAGGGCATTTTGAAATGGGTTAAGAGGATTAAGGGTGGGGGAGAAATTAGATGGAAATAAATCCAGAGGAAGCCACAAATGAGACAAAATGAAAAGGAAGTGTGAGTCATGCAAGACAATGGAATAGAAACAATAGCAAAACAATTGAAGATGTGTAATTAAAGACGATGATTAATGCAATACAAACAATTCTTACCTGGTTTGGACAGTGGCATAGGAATTGGGTAATATTTTCTTGAAGGAGTAGGAGGACTGAGCAAACAACAACATACAGTCAAGCAAACAGAATACTGTTTTGTAATGTAAATGTATTCAGTCTTGTCTCACCTGATTATGTCCTGGCCATGGACGTGCAGTGGGTGCTGCTGATAATGTCCAAATACTTCAAACACAATGGGTTTGGTTTTGATGTACTCTATGAAGGACTCTGTTACCTCAACTGAGATCTGCCCGAGTAAAGAAATACAAACAGCAGTGTCAAGCCTTTCAGTTTCCTGTTTATAGCTGCCATTTTTTGTATTTTTTACAATAAAAAAGGTAGAATAATTTCACTTATTTTTCACCACGGTTTTGCTTAAACATATATATATATATATATATATATATATATATATATATATATATATATATATATATATATATATATATATATATATATATATATATATATATATATATATATATATATATATATATATATATATAAATAAAGAGTCTTACATTTTGAACATGGTAAAAGCCCAGAGGAGCTCCTTTGCCCGTGTTCTTCAATGGCTCTGTTGAAAACGCTTCATCGTGGCGGTGCAAGAAACTGCACAAGAAGAAAGTGTGTTTGGCTTTTGTCTTTGGGGAAACGTCAAAGGTTTCTCACGTTGTTGGAGCCTTACTTGAACTGGCAGAAGATGTCGGCGTACTCCGGTGGGACGCCACTGGCCTGCAGCACAGTGACTCTGAACGTGAAGATACTGCCCACCTCCAGCTGGCCTGCCAAACCTTCACTCAGCTTTGGGTCGGTCATGTTCCCCAACTTAAGATCTAAACAAAGACAATAATGAAGACGCAGGACTTTGATGTATGGAAAATGACCTACAGCTGTGCAACTCCAAACCTAGGACAATGTGTGTAGGAGCTTAAATTAGCATAATTCAACACGACAGGTTTTCGGTGAGATTTGTAGCCTCGACTCCAGCAAATGACGCGTTACGTGGGACTTCGTTTGCATAACAACTGTGTTAAGTTCTCTCATGCATTGAGCCACACCATCTGCCCAGTGTGTGTGTCCCGTTTGGGCTGAAGGCTAAGGATTTATGGAGGTGGTCTGCTCGCCGTACCCATGTCATTGATTCGGTTGAGCTCCTCTGAGGGTGTGATGACCTCTGAACTCTGGCCTTGTCCCTCCACGAAGCGCAGCTCCTCCAGGGACACCCCGGACCGGGTCATAACCACGGATGGGAAATCATTCTGGTTTGACGGGAGACACGGAGAGCAAAGAGGCGTTAGCGTACAGAGATTAGTGCGACGCTCAGTGATGAACTGAACTCGCAGAGATTAACGCAGTGAAACGGACTGATATGGATCTGTGTGAAAATAAAAGATACTGTTCTGGACTTTCCAGGCAAGGTCAGCGCTAGATTAGCCTTAAAATTGTTTTGGTTGAGATTTGGTAGTACTCAGAACAACTGCTCTAGAGGTTATTGTAGTCGCAGTGATAGAAGAATACTAGTTACACTGCAGGGGGGGGAAGAGTAGCAGCAGTAACAGCAGTAACAGCTGGTATAACGGAAGAATTAGTAGTAGTAGTAGCAGAAGTAGTAACTGAGAGTAAACCTAGAAATGCTTTTTGACTCTGCTACTATTTTTAAGAAACAGAATGAGAAAGAAGTTTATTGCCATTGCCAATGAGCAAAATTCACATGGAACATAGGAACTTGCTTCGGTGCAACATAAAACACCGAGCAATAATAAAACAACAACATATTTGAAATGCATGAAAGAAAAACTATTTAAATTTACTATAAGATAAAGATAGGCTTACTATGTACACTGAATTGACAGTTAAGAGAATGGAACTCACCTGTTTGAAAGACTCATCATCAAAAGAGATCTTGGCGGTTCCAGACTGTCTCACACCGGACCCGTAGTCGGGGGCCTCCTCGTCAGCTACAAAGAGACAAAAGTCTGTGTTTGAGGATCTAAAGCAGCTTTCAGAACAGACTCAAACTGACAGTACATCAAAACAACACAACTGTAGCTAACACATCCAGGACTTGAGCTTCGCTTCCTGAAGTATAAACAGTCTGGACTGGGAGAGGAAAGACATTGAGCCATTTATTGCAGATGATGCGTAATGTAATAGTCTAAACTCCTACGACATCCTGCAGCATTTAAGACATATTATGCTTTTTCAGGTATTAATTATTCAACTATAACATGCTTACATCGATGTTAAATTGCTTAATTGATCTAAAATGGCTTAGTAATAGAAACTTGTCCATTGACTTCCTGTTCATAGTGTAATTTCAATGTGGAAAGCGGCGGATTTTAATTCAAGTTTTTATTGTGGACACATTGCTGACTTTAAACCCTAGAGTGGGTGGAGCAAAGGGCTAGGTGAAAACAGGACAACAGGATTACTTAAACATGCAGTGTAATATAATAGATTTTACATACTGGATCCTCTTTAAGATTACATTTTTACGTATATTCATGTTGACCACTACTGCAGCTGATTTATTTTAAGCAGTAAAAATGACGTACTGTCGGGTGTGGAAGGGCTTGTGTCTGCACAACATTGGCTCATTTGGGAGCTTCATTAATTACTCACCAGCTATAGCCTGGACCCCCACACGCAGGAAGCCACGCACTTCGCCCTTCTCCGTTACTACAGCAACGCGGTGCACCAGCGGCACCGGGTACAGCAGGTTACTCAGGTAAACAAAGGCCCTGACGAGAGGGAAAGATGAAAATGATCCTCCTGAATGTACTCCAGCTGAATTTACAACATATTCAGCTTGATAATTGACTCGTAAACAACTGCTTATGTCATGTACTGCTCTCTAATTAAGATGATATGTGGATTTGTTTTAATGGTTCTGCAACACAAAATGCATTTTCTTCCCCCAAAAGCAGAAATAAATCAGTGAGAAAATGGTTTGCATACAATAATGACGTGAAAAATGAATTGGGAGTGGGGAAGCTTACATCAAACAATAGGGAACAAAAAGACAACAAAAAATACATTGAAAACAGTAGCAGCAGTTTGTTTTGTTTCGTTAAATTCAATGCAAACTGCCAATTCACAGCTCATCAAAATACATATGTTTTTGATCGTCAGCATACAAAAGATAATCTAGTACGTGTTTTATTGCTCGTCTCGTCTGCTGATCTCTTGGTTTACAGTTTACAAGCTCTGTAACATTATTTGTGGGATTATGTTTTGCTGGTCCGGTCTAACTGCTTCAAGGCCGTGAAGGAGGAGGAGAGAGGAATAAATCAGACGAGCCTGAAGTTCCAGTGACGCAGATGCTGAGCTACGGCTGGTGCTGAGACGGTGTTTGGCCCGGAGCCCGCTCATCATCTTAGGCTGCGATTGACACGCGCACTTATTTAGCAGCCAAGCGGTGAACATGGAGACTAAAGTTCTGAGTTGTAAGAAAAGCCTGTACTATTTTGTATATTGGAATCTGCAGAAATAAAGCAGATATTCTTTTTTAACTTCTAATAAAAGCAGACGAGAAAAGACGCTAAAGAGGCGGCTGTATGTTTAAGTGATTATCATAAAAAGTATAAGAAATAACATTATATCTGTGCAAATACAGTTCTAATACCTTTGTTACAACATTTACAGAGTTTAAAATATTGATATTGGCGGCAATTTATCAGCCTCAACAGAAAATACTGGATTGCATTGGCTGAAAGACTATCTCTGTTGAACCATCTACATAAAACGAGCCTAAACCGAAGAGCAAGCAATGTAAATCTTAAAGAGCAGTAAAAGTAAAGTTAAGTATGTCATTTCAAGCACTATTGCAAATGAGCAAGAGCTTTTGCCTGTTAATGATTGCAAAACATTCACAAATGCCGTGTTAAAACATAAAAGGTTAACAAAACAATACAAATTCACAACATAATGAGAAAATTAAAAAATGGTTCACGGGTTTGACAGGTCATTAAAACAAATGTGACACGGAGCTGAACTTTAACGGCGCCACACAGATGGAGTTAATGCAGTCAGCGGTGCGATGGCGGGGCGATGGCGGTGGGGGGTGAAGCGTCAGGCTGAGAGTGATGGTGGCTTTCTGGTGAAGGATTCTGCAGCCGCACAGAGCAGGCCTGTGAGTGCAGGCCTGTGAGCGCAGGCCTGTGAGCGCAGGAGGCTAAGACTAATTGCATTCGTTCAGAACTGGTTTTCGTTTAACTTTGCAAAGCTGCCATGAATACAGGCTATAATTATGGGAATAATTTCAGAGTAAGGAAGGCTTATAATTATGAAGTCATATGAGGGCCAGATTAATTAATTTACTGACTGGTTTCTAATGTAGCACAGCAGAGAAAATGCTTCAGTACTTTTTCTACTATAGTTGTTCCTGAACTCAATGTCTTACAACACATTTGGCACAAGCTCAACAAAGAATAAATGATATCCGTTGGCTATAAATAGTTAAACTTGTTTTTCATCTAGTTAAGAGCCCAATGGGAGTTCTAGCCACTGCCTTAGTAAATTGTTAGCACTAACTATTAGTCTTAAAGCCCTTAGACAATTACTCACATTTGTAGATGCTTATAATACATTACAAATGGTAAAAAACCATTAATCAAATGTGTGTTAATAAATCATGTACATTTCTTTTTATAAGAGCCTTAAAAAAGCTGGTTATTAAACCCAATAACCCCATAAATAACCCAGTGATAAATGCTAGTCAAATGATAATTATTTTAACTTGACTTATCTTATACGCCTCTTAAGTGTTCATTAATGCAATATAAATCAATTTAAGTTGTAAAGTTATAACATTGATGCAACATTAAATACTACATACTTAACTGCAGGGCATTGTTTTGACTCCTTGTACACTATAATCAAACGTAAATCATCTCGGCTAAACTGCACTTTGCTATTAGCTCATACATTTTCGTGCAGCTCTAAATCACAGAGCTTGCTTCCTTACACAAAAATAACCGATTAAACCAACAATGTTCTGATTAGCTTGAACACGTCAACCTGTAAACCACCTCGAGACCAGAAAGCCAACACCTCAAACTCCACCTCTGCCTCGGCCCGAAAGGCAAAAACGGCAGTCACCAACCTTCCCACCAGGATGAACCAGGGGGAGCGGTCGTAGAAGGGGTCCTGCCCGTCGCTGAAGATGTCCGAGCCCTCCTCCGTCCCGGCGTCGGAGCTGGTGTCGTCCACAAATGCTTCGTCGTCCATGAGGTCGGACATCTCGCTCTGCCGCTCGTCCGCCAGCTCCGTGATCTCAGAGTCGGTGGTGGAGAACGTGGGCGACGGCGTGCGGTCGGCCAGATGCTCGTTCACGCAGCCGTTGAAAATGGGCGAGCTGCTACGCGGGAGGAACGGTTGTGTTTTGGGACGATGGCGGGAATCAAGAAAAGGTAAGAGTAAATAGGGATGAAGAGGACTGTATCGCTATAGACGAAATGTTATAGTGGTCGGTTATGAAAGATAATGTTTCCCAAATCTATTGAAACGGTGTGTAGGGACAAATATAGATTTATAGTTGATTTTTAAGTAACTATGGGCTCTCAAATTAGTAAAAAGGTTTGGAAAGATGTGGAATCTAATCAAAAATCCACTTTTACAGAAACACTTGACCTTTTTATTTTGTAGTTTATTTTGTCAGGCTACTCTTATTTTTATCCGTTTGATTCTTTTCACCCTCTGGTCTTGCTTGTTTTTAATAATGTAAAACTAATTCTACAATACAAGATTAGAAAAGTGCACTAGCAAATATTAAGAGCTTCAAATTAAACATTAAAAATAAAGATTATACATGAATCAGTTTTGCCCCTCACGGTATACGCTAAACAATTTGCAAATCATTTCACAGCTATTATGTGTTTCCAAAAGAAACATGGGATTGATTTATTAATTTGGAGCAGGTATTACCAAAAGCTGCGGGGATGGAAACGCTAATTTATTACAAATTAAGGCTCCCTTAAGAGGATTACAATATATTTTCTCTAATCTGTAAGCTAGAAGAGAAGGGACCGTTAACCAAAGGCACATAAAGGTGATGTGGAATTTTTTTAACATTGAAAAAGTAATAAATACAAGTCAAATAAAATGTAAAAACACAAAGTAAAAACAAAAAGTGAATGGACAAAACACAGCAAGATAATATAAAAATGAAACAAACAGTAACCTGTCCAGTCATTTTGTACTGTCCAATATGAGTTAGCGGGAACAACAAAGAATTCTATGGTAAAAAAAATCAATTTAACATTAGATTTAATAAAAACATGTTTTGGATCAATATTCAGTTAGACGGGTATGAGTTTTTAACTGAGACTGTAAATAAGTACAATTTGGCTGGTCAGGTTCACAACAAACAATATTAAAAATAAAATAAAATGCAACTGCACAATGATGATACAGTGTGTGATATGAAATAAATAAACAGATACATTCATACAAAAAGAAAAATCAAGAGTAAAAACATGGAAACTGAAGCTTGATGTAGTTTATTTCACATTCTACACATTCTACACTATGATAATAATGAACAGGAATGAAACATGATGAAAGGTAAATTCAAACTACATTTATACATTGTTGTAACACTGTAAATGTAAAAGAAATAAAAGGAAAAAAAGGCACCATGCATGACATACCTGCCGACCAGTTTGAACCAGTGGAAGCGGTCGTAGAAGGGGTCGTTTCCAGTAAGCGCTCCGTCTCCATCGTCCTGGTGCGTGGACGCCATTTCTCCAGCGCGATCGTACATCTCCCTCATCTGGTCCAGCCGCTGTCTGCAGAATTCAGGAATAATCAATTAATAAAACTTATCCATTTGAGTTATTGAATAATCAAGACAGACCATGTGCTTTAAAACGGATCCGATAAAGACAAAATTCCATTAAAATTACACCAGAAAATTGGCATTTACTTTTTGATCAAAAACATCTCCTGTCTCGAAGAACACTTGATCAAGATGTCCTCAAGTGGCATTATTTTAGTTTTATCTGGGTCAATCTGGGTTAAAAAAGGCTCTTTTCACGGGCCTTTCACAATCTATAACTAATCGAATGATCCAAAAAATAATGGCTAGATTAATTAAATATCAAAGCAATGGTTAGTTAGTACAGTGATATTGTGGTAACCATATGTAAACATAGTACTTTTCTCTGGCTCAAGCTGTACAACCATTATGGTCCTTTTAAAAACTATTAAAACCAAATATTTTCAGGATTATGAGTAATTTTCATAATTTGGCTTCACTGAAACAAAGTTAAAAGTCGCTGTCCATGAATTGTTCACCCACATTTGACTTTTTCGCTGCAGAAGTTTGCCATTTGTAATATTGTCAAAAATACTTCTGGATAATGAAAAAGTTCAGTATTGTAGATGGTAATTAAATCCAACCAGGACAATCTAAAATGGTCTTTACTTGAGTTTTTCCAGGGACCAGTAGTGTGTGGCTCCGTTCTTGAGGTCCTGGACTTCCACGGCCACAACAGTTCGGGGGAAAGGTCGGGGGTCGCGGTCCTTCTCTGGTTCAGGAGGCTGTAGCTCCGGAGGCAGTGGAGAATACAGCGTGTCAGTCAGCAGCACAAACTGGAACTGCACCTGAAAACACAAGAAAAATACCACTTTTGGTGAATATGAGGCAGAGACATGGCTTTCCATTTGTTTTATACAAGCTGGGTTCAGCAGTCGTAGCGGTGGTAATAAGTCTAGTGACATAAATATCGTATAAAGATTTAAAGCTTTTGAGGTGGAGGTCATAAGGTCATTTCTATTCCCAGGAACCCACCGTGTTCCAACAATATAAATTATAGTAAATACATCTTTTGACAAATTGTGACCACACCATATATTTTCCACCTGCTCCCAACGCCACACTTTGACACACTATTACTCCTGCTGTGCTTTATGGCAAAGACGACTTTAGAGTCAATTTAATGTCTGTTTTATAATGTGGAAACTGTAACATCTTGATTGTTTTAGAATGATGAAAAATGAGCTTTTTTTGTCATAGCCATTTATAAGTCAAATATATAACATAGGAAATATCCAAATCCACAAATGTTGAGTCTTATCATTGCTTGTTATGGAGTGGTTCTACAAACATGCCATTTTAAAGATAGATTTATAGTGCTTTTAACAGACAACAATCCCATCTGTGAGCTTGAATAAAAGGCACCACTTTCTTGTGAGAAATGTTTACGTTTGTGTCTTTTTACAAACAGACAAGACGTTGAACTTGGCGCCAGTTTCTTTTGTGGATGGGCCCAGTAATCGCAGGGATATGAACCATAAACCAGGTCAAGAGAGTGCGATGTCACAGAACGCAGGCTGTTGTTGTCTATGGGCGTTTGACAAACCTTCTTCTTGAGCTCCACGCTGATGGCATTGGCCTCTTTGAGATAGACGGCGTTGCCCCACAGCTGGTCCCGGACGGAAGTGAACTGGTGGTACCTCCACTTCCTGAAAGCCCACTGAGCCAGCTCGTACTCATGCTGGGTCCATGGCACTGTGGATGTGGTTTAGAAGATTAATGTTAATATAAAAAGATATATATATATATAAGCCGATATTTCCCCATGAATAGATATAAAAGACAATATTTCCCCGTGTGTGGACAATAAAGGAATATCTTATCTTATTTCTGTTTCGAATAAAGTAAGGTATGGTTATGGTTTTCCATCTACTTTATCCAATCCACTTCAAAATCAATTCACTGAAACAATAAAACTCTAGAAAATAACTTTCACCTTTGGGTCAGCCACTCATTTTGAAGTTTCAATACTTCTGAATTTTAATTAGCACAGAAATTTATAAATGATTGGAGTCCAAATGTTAAAAAAGGCTTATTATAATGCTGCCCAATAGATAAAAGATGTTAATGATTGTTTAATTGAAAAGTGTATGTTTAGTTGGTTAATTGTGGTAATGTTATATACGGCACTATCAACATTAATTGGAGACTTAATTTAAATGGAACTGTTAATATGAACGTTTTTAAAATTGGTTTAAAAAGGAAAGCAATACGTACATCCAAATAGTTTAGGCTCTATATAGAAAATATAGAACACACAAAGCATTTACTGTGCTGTACTTCAGTAAAGACCGGCCGACTCTCCACGTCACAGAAACAGAACACGCACCTTCCTCTTCCTCCTCGTCTTCCAGATCGTCTTCGTCCGGCGTCTCAGCGACCAGCGAGCGAGTCTCCACCTGTTTCTGAAGCTCCTGCAGTTTGCTCTCGTAAGCCTGGACACACAAACACAGCGACATCGTATGGACTACTGCTACCCAGGTAAAAGGGCTCAACAAATATATAGATTATGTCTTAAACTATTCATTATGTCTAGTCTACCTGCATTAGGGCTGCATATATCAGACTGGCCCTGCTTACAAATATAAAGATCTTACACGAAGCTCATGTTGTTTTTGTAAATTAAATTATGAAAACGAGGAACAAGTAAGAGACATTTACACTTGACTTCCTCCTTTTAACTTTTGATTGATAGAAACATTTCCTCAGAGCAGGATTGGTAAGTACACTCAACATATGGTATTGCGTGTTATGGTATTTGTTTTTATAATATTCTATAATTTTCCCTGGTAAAATCTGAGAAAAGCAATAAATATTACAATAAACCCTTTTATTAGCAAAGCGCTTCAGTAAAAATGAGGCAAGGCTAACGCAGGAAAAGTTGTGTTTTTAATTCATAGTTTAAAAATAATTTGTTTGATTAAAAAATGCAAAATCCTGATCCAGACCATCATAAGTATCTAGGAATTTCAAATAAAATCTATACAAGTGAGTGGATCTATAAAGAAATCCAGAGTTTTGCTGTTGGTGATGCAGATTAGCTGTGGAGCTGAGTGTGGTGTAATCCAATGAGGGGCGCCATTCTCTTCGGGGCAGGACTGAGCAGGACTGAGCAGGACGGGCTGTGGTCCCAGTGACCTCATCTGGTGCATTCAGTGTCTTCAGAGGAACAATGGGGGCTTTTCATTCACTAACCTCTTCTCTGCTGAAATCCAGCCAACACCACAACAACAAAAGTTACAATACATCTATATTTTCTCTAAAGTTAAACTAAAGCTGGGTGTGTGGCGTGGACACAGAGAAAAGGTAGCACTAATACAAAGAGGATGTCCGATAATCGTCTGATACTCAAGCATTATTACCGTCAAGTCAAGTTTGAATGTTTTGGTTTTCCACCTATGGAGAAGAAATGTACGTCTATTTTTTCAATAATAGACTGATAACTTTTTCTCTCTGGGACAGGAGCAGTTTCCTTAACCAGTTGTTAAATGACACACCAGCAGTTTAACACAGAAGAGCAGCACTCGGAGCATGTAATTTTATTTCAGCCATACCTTCAAAACCTCCAGTAACACAGAGATATAGTCATATATATTACAATTGAAACAGTATTGATCAAATATGGACTTCTACACAGCCACAAGAGGCACTTGGAGACAGTCAGACGAAACACCAGACACACAACAGTCATATCAACCGGATACACATGTACTGCATGGTATATCATATTTAAAACACTTTTCTATTTGATAGTTTACCTTTCAGCTACCTGGTAGCCATCACCACCAGTACAGATGCATATAATGATAATAATGAATGGTGAATTGCATGCACAGATAGTCAGATACAAGGCAATAAGAAGAGCACATGTTGAAGACACTTGCAGATTATTGCAGATTAACATTAGATTATTTGGTTTTGCTATAGAATAATAAGGCATAACAGACTGATAAGTTCAAACAGGATTGTGTTTGATTGTTTAAAATGAGACATCCAAGCTGCAAGCTGCACGATTGAAAGGACGTCTGTGATAGATGTATGCATGAGTTAAAGCCACAGCAGCAGCAGCAGCGACTGGAGATTGACTTTGTCGACACAAAACAAAACAAATAACAGACTAAATGAAGTCATGTCTATGCAGACTGTGTGAGTGTAAAATCTATAAGGCTGTCATCAAAATCTCATTAGACATGGACAGTCGATCTGAAAAAACATTATGCAGTTCAAGTCTTTGTCTTCCATCCGACATTTGTTCAGCGAGTCTTTGGGAGCCATGACAACACTGTGAGACCTCCATTGGTAAGGGGGTAAGGGGGGGTAAGGGGGGGTAAGGGGGGGTAAGGGAGTAATGGGGGTAAGGGGTGGGGCTTATTTAGTGAAAAACACATGTAAATTAAATTTTGAAAAAAAAAAAAAAGAGGAAAATGACTCCATTTTGTGTGGGAACAAAAACAAACATCTACAACGCATTCTTACGTTTGAAGAACTATTATTCAGAACCATGATTGATAATTGGGCACACAACCACTGCATTTTAGATATTCCAGCAAAATATACATATTTAGATGTATATATCTCTAAGTAATTAGAGCTTATATCAGAGGGAGTGCAAGTAAGAGTAATAGAATGAAGCATATTTTGTATACTTTACAATACTTGCATTTATCAATAGCTGTAGTTTCTAGAGCCAGGATGGCACAAGCTGCAGGTTGAATTAAAATAGACAAACTGAATCACCAAAGCAAGTTCCCATGTTTGTGAACCTCTTTTGATTCTAAAATCAAAATCCACAGGAGTGTATGTTAGTGAAGTGAATTACTTGATTCAATCCTTTTGATAATTTTCAGATTGAATTAATGTAATTGACAAGTGCTTCACCCAATAACTTACTTTAGAAACAAACTGGATGTTAGATTCCTGATCTAATCCAATGAATTGAGAAAAAAAAACAATTATAGCATTCCTTTGTTTTGCTGTGATTCGATACATTGAGGATCAAGTAGCTGCAGTAGCTGATAAAAATACTAATATGGCAAATATGTAAACACAGAAAACAAGATTGGCAAATTAAAATCATGATTTATGAATTGTCAAACATGGTAAAAATGAAGAGGGTTAGGCACTAAACGGTCTCCTTATTGTTGCATCACGAGCCTTCTCGAGTTGTCCCCAGTTCCTCATCCTCATGACAATACACAATGCAGCAGAACTGATAACACGACTTGTATTATGACAATAATAAAATGTCTGTTTAATTGGTTGATCCAAAAATATGTGTTAAACACTGTTCAAGTGCAACAGTCAGCGTTGTTCTCAGTTTGTGATCTGTAATGTCTTAGTCTGATGTTAAGGACAAACAATGACTCAAACCACTGTCTCTCTGTTGGCTTTGAGATTAGGAGCAGACAACTGTCTGCGCATTCGGGGCGGGGGCTGGAAACTGATTGGATGGTTTGATTGGTCAGTGTGAGGATACTCCTGGAAACCAGTGAAGCTGCCACCAGGGTAAAAGACGCCATTGTACTGGCATGGCTGCGGGTATTGCTGAGGAGGGTACAAGGGTGCGGGCAGGTGGGGGGGCAGGTGGTTTCTCGGGGGGTAAAAGGGCTGTATGTGCCTCCGGGGATCAGGCTGCTGTAGGGACTCCATGGACCCGGAAGGCCTCCAACGATGGTTGAAGGAGTTGCTGCGCCCACGTTCATACTGCTGCTTCTGCTGGTTCCTGTAGTTGTGTCTGGGCCCCTGGATCTGATCAGAGTCACTGGTCCACCGTTGTGCTGCAGGGCTGGGCTGAGCGGGGCCCACCTGAACCACTGCGGCTTCCACTCTCTCTCTGCACTGAAACTCTGCGGCCGGGACCTCTTCCTCCTCTTCCTCCTCTACCGCCTCTTTGGGCACTTTCAGCTCGATCACCTGCTGATCCGTGATGATGATGTGGGTGCCGGGGCTCCATGAGTTTCGGTGCTTGGGGTTACTTCTGAAGGGAAAGCGCAGCTTGCGGTCTTCTGGAGGGATGAATCGGTGTGGGCCATTATTCCTGCGCAGCTGTTTAGAGATCTCCTGTTGCTGCATGTTTTTCAGCCGCTGCTGTTCCTGCCGCATCCAGCGCACGTGGCCCCGCTTTAGGGCTGGGTCCTCTCCTGAGATTGGGCCCAATTGTGGATCTCCTTCCTCCACATCACTCCACAGCTTTTCGGGCACAGGTGGCTTCCCCTCTAGGAAACTGGGAGTTCTCACAAAGCTCTGAGCAGAGGGAAGAATAAAGGGTAGAGCTGAGGGTGGAGCAGGGGGCGGAGCAGGTGGCAGAGCAGAGGGCGGAGCAGAGGGCGGAGCAGGGGGGAGAGCAAGAGATGGAGCAGGGGACAGAGCAGGGGACAGAGCAGGGGACAGAGCAGGGGACAGAGCAGGGGACAGAGCAGGGGACAGAGCAGGGGACAGAGCAGTGCACACACTCTGAGGCTTATCCTGACCATCCATCAGGGGAAGAACTTTTTCCATTTTGACCATCTTGTGCCTCAAAGCTCGGATCTCCTCATCCTTCATGTTGTTCTGTTTCTTCACCTCATGCAAAATGTCTTCCAGTTTATCGATGTGCACCTTTAGCTCATCCATCACACCAGACCCTGGTCGTGTCCCGTTGGTGATGATGTCCTCAATGCGCTCATCTCCCACACCCACAGTGTCCCAAACGTCTCGGGCCACGGCCCTCCACGAGTCTCGCTCGTTGGGATCCTTCTTGCTGTAACTAGCGCACAGCTCCTTCATTTTGACAATGGCCAGTGCTTCGATTTCCTGCCGTGTGTGGCGGAAGTCATTGAGGGCCACTTCGTAGCAGATTTCTTTAACGGCCTGGATCTTCAGGTCTGAGATGGTGACCCACTTGGAGTCCTTGGTGATGCGGCGGTGCTGGGGGATCTGGTACATCTTGACTGGCTCCCTCTTCTTGCCACTACTGGGCAGGCCACACTTTTTCACTATAGACTGGAGTTTGCTGGGAGGCAGCTTTTCCCTCAGTGATGTGATCAGTCTCCAGCTCTCTTCGCATGACCTCTTATCTGAGTCATCGCCACTATCAGAGTCGCCATCCTTAAGAAAACAAACCAAATGGACCCCAAAAAGGAGAAATTACAATGAGAAATCAAAAGGAAGATGAAAAGATGGTTTGTTTTTAAAAGAATGATTCAAAGTATGAATATGCAACATGGGAACATGGGGGTGAACTTTCATGTGATCAAATAACTTCAATTTTGATCAAGCGTTTGAGAGCATTAACACATATTAAAGATGTATTATTTCTCTGCATACATCAATGATGAATAAGATGTATGCCAACATGCAAAACACCAAAAATAGTTTTGAATTAAAATCCAACCAAAAGCGGCTTTCATTGACTTTCTTGTTCAGGCTTTGTGACAATGATTTACTGGTGAAGGTTATGAATTGAATGATGAAAAATGTTTGACATGATTGTTCCCAATATTGCATACTGATAGTAAAAGTAAAGATAAAGCATGTCTATAATATTAGATAAAGAAAAATCAATGAAGCAAAAGCACTTCTTGGAGCCTTGTTTTCGTCTTCATCTTCTGATCCCCAAAATTGTGGCATGCAATGTAGTTGGATTTAGAAGCTTTCCCCTTTAGTCCAGAAGGTCTGAGTGTTAGCTTTGTGTTAGCAGAGTTGTGCAGCTGATCAGAAAGCCAGTAGAAAGACAAGAGGCAGATGTGAGAGATGTTAATCCACTACAAGAAAATGTTAGTTGGAAAAATGCAGTTTCTCATTTCTATTGACAAAAGTCCATTACAGATCACAACTGGTTGGTTGAAGACCTTCCATTTTTGAGGATATTGCCGTGATAGTAGAGATATTTTGTGAGATGGGATTCCTGTGTCCATAGCATGGCACATGAAACCAAGATTATTTAAAAACTTTGACAAATGCAATCTCTGTTGCTGTGCTAAACAAAAGCAAAAGTGTAGGCAAAGAAGTCAATGAGAAACCACATTGTCTGTAAAAACTACAGAAGAATTTAGTTAACACAATGCATTGAACTTGTCAGCAACTGCATTGAAGAAATTAAACTCAAGACAAAACAGAGCAAGAAAACCAGAGCAGAAAATCTAATTCAAGCAAACCAACAGCCGCTTCAATGTTGACTTCACTTCAGTCCAGAACTAGCACTCAAGGAGTTAAGAAACCATGCTATTATTAACAAGAACCATGCAAAGCAGCGTTGCCTGAAAACCATTCATTTTTATAACTAGATAATGAGACAAATATGTTGTCTCTTTGTATTTAGCATTAGCTAAAAGAGTGTTGTTTTGCAGGATTCCTAAAATTCTATGGGAAAGTCAAGAAAAAAGGGAGAAAATAGAAAGGTTCACAGTCTATTTCTGACTCAATCAAATCACTACAGAAAAATGAAAGGAGACGAGGGAAAGCGCTTCAGTCTAAAAACCAGAAAATCTTCCATGCAAGAAGAACAGACATGCGCTTCACACACATCTCAGAGTCAGAGCTCAGAGTGAGAATTAGTACTAGACAGGATTAAACAGACTCGGGGGAACTACAGGAGGATCCAAAAGCCCAAAATTACTGTATTCAAGGCGGTCGAAACCATGCTTTAGCTTTTCATCATTGCAGAATCCAGAATCAATTCAAATTTAATAATCTAGCTTTGCAATATCACTTTTTTTTTTTTTTTACATCTATCCTATACAAACTAGAGCCAGTTTCACAAGAGATGTGAGAAAAAACAATTGAACATTTTTAACTGAAAGCAGTGTTCATTTAAGTATACCATAATTTACTGATACATTTCACTAAGCACACTCTACATAAGTAAAAGATTTGGTTCATGTGTCATATACAGAATATTCAATTTCAAATGATCCTTCTTTGTGAATCTGGCTCTACAGTAAATTTGAAGTCTTTAAATTTCATCTCTACTCACCAGTCTCTGTTGTTCCAGGAGTTGATCCGCTTCCTCCTTCTCTTTTTTGTATAATATTTCCATTTCAGTCAGCCTAAACGACACAAAAACCATCTCATCTCTCAAACTCTCGTCATACTTCTGACAACAAGCTTACTGGTAATACGGACACGTACCGTTTCTCCATTTCCTGCTTCATGTCGATGCCCTGTTTCTCCAAGAGCTCCCTCTGGGCAAAGGTCCAGTCCACCGGCTCCACGGGGGTCTCGGCGGTGGGCGTCTTCTCCCTCTCGGCACGCGCCTGCTCTGGGTGGTTGAACCGGAAAACATGGTTCTTGCCCATGATTATGCGGTTGCCTGGATAAAGACACAACAACACAGCAGCAGGAAGGTCAGCTTCAATAGTCCAGTGCATCAGCAATACTAGGAACACATCAGAAATTTGTCTCATGGATTTTTACATCACGTAAATGTTGTACCTGAGCGGAGCTGGATGGCACCCTCAACTCGCTTTCCATTGACATATGTTTCTGATCCCTCACAAGGCACCAACAAGACCACCACTACAGCAGGGGGGGGGGGGGAACATTGTTAGAACACCAGAAATGCATGTGGACAGTGTATATTTTTGCAATCCAGATGCATTTCTTACCATGTCCATTGGCATTTCTCTCACTGCGGAAAATGCAATGCTCTTCTTTGATATGAGCTCCACTCAAAACGATGTCCTGTCGTCTTTCAGCATCTGCTTGGCCCACTCTGGGGGAAAAGAAAATCATGCTGAATTGTTTGGCAGTTCCACAAATATAACCTGCTATATTCATCCTCTAGTTGTGGTATTACTCTTAGTTTGACTTCAAGGGACTTTTCTTTCAAAAAAACTGATTAAAAATGAATGAATGTAAATCCAAAAACCTTGGATTTTCTTTGTAAAGATTTCTCAATACCAGCCAAATCATTTAAATGCATATTTTCACAGCAACACAGATTAAATTGATTGCTGCATTTATAGAATACGCTTTGGTTCAGTGATTGTTTGTGATGTTGTGTATAAGTGTTGTTTGTTCCTCTTTTATGTGTAGAACTTGACAACAACAAACTCTTGACTTGTGATTCATGGCTATAGTGAAAACCCAAAACAATCAACATTCCCCGTCTTTATTTCACAGTATGTATTGAAGTGTGTGTTACCTCGTGACGCCGTCTTTGATGTAGTAGAGCAGACACTCTGACATGAGCGGGTCCTCGTTCAGGTTAACCAGGTGTGGAGTCTAGACACAGGACACGGGACGCAAAACTGTTACCACAAGCACGTTTGATTTTATTCAATGCTACATATTTATGAACAAGTGATCCTACAAACGATGTCACTCCAGTTGGATACAGTTCACATGAGTCTTCAACAATTAAAGCCCAAAACACCAACCTTTATGGGGGAAAAGAACCCGTGATCTATATAGAGTTCAAGAGACTTCTCAACAAAACGCTAACCCGTGGAAGCGCAATGATGGAAAGAAAAGAAAATGAAAAACAGATAAAAGGTGAATAGAATAACACAAAGCAAATGCAGTTGAAGGGAAGGGAAGGGACGAGGAAAGCTAAGAACGTGTTATATTTCAGACAAAAAGCGTTGATTTAAGGGCTGCTAGTGCCAACTGTGGAACATCACAAGAAAGTTACATCTTCTGAAGAACTAGTCACTACAAGGGAGAGAAAATAAGCAAGCTACAGACATGTATTCTGTCATTTGTAGTTCTGCTTCAGGGTTGCACAACACTAACGAGCCTAATTTGATCTACTCAGTGGAGGTTTGTCCACAGCAAACTCAATTTAACAAACCTTTTGGGACGGCAAATATAAAGGACCCTCAAATTCCTGACTAAGCTGAAAGACCAAAGCAAATAAAAAGAGAGGAAAAGAGATGATAAAAAGTGAGAAAATACAAGGACAATGAAGGGAAGTTCCCGTGAGAAAGAGATTACACAGACATGGCTGAGAAAGTGGTGACGGAAAAGTGAGTATCAGCACAAATGGAGCGGTTTACAGAGTTTAGGTTATTATTTGAGACATACCTTTTTAGGAGAGAAGACGCCCAATGTGCCGCCATCTTCCCGGATGGCAACGCCCATTTCTGCGAGTAAGGCCTCTCTGTAAGGGAAAAATACTTTGCGTGAGCTTGATTGCGTACAACCGTCTCAGGGAACTTGTTATACTCTCAATGAAATGCAATGTTTAATGAAATACAGTGAATCCAGGTTGGCCAGGTCTTTCATTTTCAGTGGATGTCATTCTTATTAAATCATTGCCATTTAAAATATGATGCAAATTTCATCAGACATTTTCCATCTTTGATTCAGTTGTATTTCTAATTGAATCTAAACGCACTATGGTGATTTTACCCACTGCAAAAAATAAAGTGTTTATAAAAAGCACAACAGTAGCTAAAAGATTTGAAAACTCCAAATTAAATGATATCCGACATTAGTCATTTTGCTTTGATGCGTCATTGCCTGAGGATAAATATTAAATTGGCAACAGATTAAAGCTATTTCCATCTAATCTGGAGGCAGCTCGTGTGCAGCGGAAAAAAACATTGATAAAGTGGGTAAAAGTCAATGATATTCATATGTTTTATTTGTATGTCTATCTGAAAATAAGTATGAAAATAAAAATGGTAAGAACGTGCAAAGTATAAATAAATGTCATGTAATCTGGACTAAATAAGGTTAAGATAAAATTACTACACTTAAAGAAGTTCACTGACATTTTGAACCCTGTAATGTTAATGTGTCAATAAAGACCATTTTTTACTGGCTATAGTTTGACAGCAACATGTTTGACGTGTGTCTGGGGGGAGTGAAGGGCGTGACAATAGAGAATAACAAGTAAATAGGCAGAACAGGAGCAGACGGGATGGATGGAAATGGCAGAAACTAGAGCTGTGTAGAAGCTGCGATGGTGGAGGTGCACGAGAGACAGGATCCAGATGAGTGATGAGAGAGAGAGAGAGAGAGAGAGGCACAACTCCACCCTGGAAACACAAGGATAGAGACATCTACTGCTGCTGCTGCGGCTGCTGCTGGCACTGACCTCTCCATGCGGATTGCCTCGGTTTTACGCAGTTTCTCCTCCCAGGTCTCATTAAGCTCCGCAATGATCTTTTCCGATTCCTGAGTAAAAAGGGTAAAACAACTCGTTACATATTGCAGGTTTTCGACAGACAAGTTTTAAATGTCTATTGTTAAAAGGTCAGATTTTGTGCTGTACTTTCATAACAAAAGCAAAATTATGGTTATAAGTTATCTATTCTAAAAGAAAATCCAGTAATACCATTCATAAATACACAAACTACGTCACAAAGGATTGTTTTGTTTTGCAGTTTCTTCTATATCAAACCATGATGCAATTACTCTTACTGTCTAATATAGCAGAAACAAAACTTTTCAACTAAAGACAACAAGATGAACATTCTTGATCTGTTAGAAAGGATTTGCTACAGAAAACATTGGGGTTTTACAACACCACATCCTTAAAATGTACCCCATATATAATGTATGATAAATGGCTCATTGTCAAAGCTAAAAGGCCACAATGTCTAGTTCTATTTTGGTCTAATTTCCCTGCGTGCGTTGGCGTTTGACGTCACTCCACGACAGACAGTGCTCTCTGGGGTTGTCATGGAAACTGCAGGCTCCGACTGAGGGATGCTGCGGCGCAATGTGCTTCCCAGTCTTTGAACTTCATCAACTAACGTGAGCGTTGTAAAAAAAATAAAAAATAAGGGAGGACGGGGTAAATGTTGAGGCTAAAGTGCACCAGATTCTACATGTGTGGGTTTAACTTACTGCATAGAA
Source organism: Eucyclogobius newberryi (assembly GCF_026437365.1). NCBI lineage: Eukaryota > Metazoa > Chordata > Actinopteri > Gobiiformes > Gobiidae > Eucyclogobius > Eucyclogobius newberryi. The sequence goes on along the minus strand of NW_027315801.1, from coordinate 33,295,293 downwards.
CAGACAGATAGCTGATCTCCTGTTTTGGTTCTTAATAGGTTTAAAAATGTTGCTGCTCCCTCTGTTAAATGAAACCAAATTCCTATTTTTTGGGTCAGTAAGACATGGAATGGGGTGGGCGCGAGGTAGCTGCATTTTACAAAAGGAATTGAACAATAATCTTCGAAACAAAACAGAAAAATACTTTTATTGTATTTATTTTCTTGATTAAGTGTTCCCATCTCTGTACACTAAACCACAAGTTCTCAAAATGTGGTACGCCTTCTAGAGTTTGAATGTTTGTTTTATAGAGTTAAATCTATTGATGTTTATGTCCTCCTTTGGGTTAATCCTTATTTATAGTTACTTTATACGGTACTTTTCTATTTGATTTTGTTTTTATATCTTATTTTATTACTTTTATCCTATTTTTGTCTTTTACCTTTCTGTGAAGCACTTTGGAACCCTCTGGTTGTATAAATCGTGCTATATAAATAAAGTGGATTGGATTGGATACTTAATTTCCCTAATTTATGGCAGTTATAGTCCAAGTTTGAATCTGGTGGAGCAAAGAAAGGTCGTACTTGGTGTTAAAATTTGAGAACCCCTGAACCAAACCTAACCACAAGAGTAACATGTTATTTTAGGTGAATTTGACCCTGAAGACAGTGGAAAGTAACTTCTGTAGCCTGCGTGTGTGCACTTCACCTTGAGCCTCTCGATTGCCTCCTCCCCTCCGGGCGTGGACATGATGCGCTCCTGGATGCTGGAGACTGACTGCAGGCCCTGGGTGCAGAGCGAGCCCAGGGACGGAGAGGCCGTCAGAGAACCAATGGGCGCTGTGGAGAAATGGCCAGGCCGTTGATTCTCTGAGGCTAGCAAGTATCTATTCTTATTGTTCTGAATGTCTTTGAGGTCTGAGGCCACCGTGAGAAACAGAGAACGGGAGAAAAGGAGAGAGTACGGATAGGCCCGGGGATAAGGAAAGGAAGGATATACCACACAAAATGAAAAACAAATGGTGAAAAGGAGTGGAGGAGAGAAGGGAGGAAAGAAGGGAGAGAAGACAAGGAAGACAAGGAAGGGAAGACCAATGTAAGACACACGTTGTACAATAGGACAACAGCAGTAAAGTGGCCAGCTATAGAGCAGTTTTCACCCAAGAGTGTAAGTGCCACGCTGATTGATCCTCAAATGTGATGTTGTTGTTTCTTGTAATAAATAGATAGATTCTTGAATTTGAACATGACGATAAGCCCATAAACTGCAAAAAAAAATATGAATTGAGTTACTTGAATTCAAAACATTAATCTTAATTTCAGTCGTTTTCACTAGTTGAGATTTATGTGTTTGATGGATTCTTTTACAAGTTTCAAGATGCTTCCAACTTGTGTCAATATATTTCTTTCCATTTAAGGCAAATTAGTTGCCAATGGCGTAAATATCTTAATAATATAAAAAATACAATGTTTTTATGTGTCATGTGTGAAAGTGAAGCCAGAATTGTGAAATTGCTTCTTATTTCAAGACCAATTATTTCACCTGGTCAAAAATACGCAAATTAAGATCAATACTCTGGATTGACGCCATTAGAACCAAGGCTAGACAATGTTGCAGTGGGCTGAACACAAAATTAAACCTTGTGTTTTAACTTGGCTCAAACGTGCACCAGTAATTACAGAGACATTCTAATTAACCCTGATAACTTAATTTGCAGCGTGTCCATCCCAAACGGGTCCACTCTATGTCATCGCGTTATCTTTTGCATAACGCTGAAGAGGGTGAAAACTGCAATCAGCGATCACATACGGGATGAAAGGATCTTGGAAGTCCTACAATACTAGTCAAGTGGGGTGACAGATAGTTGCCTCATGCAGCCAAAACTCAGCCCACAGTCAAGCACTTTGAGTCACCCCCGCACACAAACACGGTGTAACGGAGCCACTGCAGCCGCCCTAAAGGTCGACCAGCTCATGCTAACATAAAGCACTCAAGGACGGCTGGAAACTGAGACTTCGCCCTCGTCCAAGCCACAATTACAGCAATAGCCATTAAAGTGTAGGTTCACCGATTGCTAGTCAGATTACATTCCTATAAAATCGCGCAGATGAACTCGATAGGCAATTATCACCATGACATTTGCGTCGGGGATTTGATCTATCCATCAAAAACATTACAGGTACTAAAACTAAACCTAGGCAGGGGTGTAAATGTTGGGAAACACTACGGATTTAATAGGAATCTAACAGTTTAAAAAGCAGAAATTGTAAGTCATCTGTACTACCGTTAGCTAGCTACCATTCAAACCCATGCACCTTTTCTTCTGTAGCTTTGAGCCGCAGCTTCAGGACATTATTTGTCAAACAAAAACAGAAAAAGCACACAGACAACAATTGTGTGAGTCGCACAAATGAATGAGCGTGGAGAGTTGGGGGTTGGGGAGACTGGAGTTATTCCAAAAATGCATTTCTTTGTAAAATGAAGGGTAATTAAATTAATGTGCGTTAAACTGCCTCAGCACACACATTGTGCAACATAAAGCAGCTGCATGCTTTTCTTAGGAAGATCTCAAGCCGCTCGCATTTCTTACATTATTCACTTAAGAGGCATGCAAGTTTGTGGCAGGCTTATGCTCGCAGTAAAAGCAGTGTTAGGCCAAAACGGCGAAACATTACTCGTCTAACCCACAAATACACACATTTGATTCCACTTCCAGGGTAATCATCCCCCATAGGATCGACTGAGGGAGAAGATGAGACGTGTCAGCACCAGCACAATGAGAGGAAACAGTTACACAGGGTGATGATGAGATGTTAACTGATGTTAAATGTGTGATGAAGGATTAGTCCTGCATTTGATAAACACACATGAGATACTGCAGACAATTCACACTCCCAGTTTGGAGCGGCTACGACCGTTTATAATCTAACAACCAACAACAGCTCTAAAAACCTGCAGCTGTCGTGATTTTACAATTTATGGAGGTAGTTAATTTAATTACTAACCTGGACAAAATGTGGGCTTTTTATAAAATCAACAAATATTAAACTACATTAATAATATTTTAATTTTATCAAACAAACGTTAACTGCCCTGTTATAAGCTTCATATTTCTGTGCTATTGCTACTAAACGTCTCCAAACTGGATAAAGTGAACTATCTGTTTGCAATCTTAATTTTAATATAAAACCATCATTATTCTCATATTTGTGGTTATATCTATAAAGTGATTCCCATATAAATAGTAATGGCATTTTATACAAATAAATGTTGGATTATAAATGTAACCTATTGCCTCTATTCAATGTTTAAACAGTTCCTATTTGAACAGTGGTTTCTTTTTACACTTTAAGATAATACAACAAGCCAAAATATAACTTGTCTTACTAGTTGTATGTTTAGTTTGTTTTAGACTATGGGGGGGCCACCATAGTCTCCTTTATTAAACGGGAAACACTGATATATCTTTAGTGAATTCAATAGTTTGTAGGTGCTGTCATGTTTTATAATATACAAAGAACACATTCATGCACTGAAATGGAAAGTATGACGCAAAAGGACAGTGGTGTAGAAAGAGAAATGCCCATTATATGTAGACATGGAGAAAAGTGCAGTAATGGACGCCATGTGCTGCCTTGTGCCTGCATGGATGACCTTCTGTTTGTCTTTGTACAGAACTCACTGTCCAGGATGTCTCCCAGGCCCTGAGCGCGCAGCAGCTCCTTGAGACGGGCCACTTCATCTTTGAGGTCACGCACCAGCTTGTTGTTGGGATCTTCGTTGATGACAGCGTTACATTTAATATTCTTGGCCCTGTCGGCATAGCTGGAAACAAAAAATGGGAAATAATAATGATTAGAGGAGATTGAAGGGTAGAATCAGTCATTATTGGTCAAAATACTGGTCAAAACACTGTTTAATATGTATAAAGGCTGTGTAAAAAAAAAATAAAAATGACAAGTAATTAATAAAACTACAATAGAAACTAGATAGAACTGAAACATCTAAATGGGATTTTCCCCTGGTAGTAAAGGAGTAAAGTTTTATTTGGACATAATTATATTAGATGAACCAGATGCATTGTTTCAAGTGTTATAGCTCTTTAAAAAGGCTTTTAGAACAGAGCTAGAATGAGACCATGTGGTACTGTTAAAGATGCTTCTAATGTATGTAAAAAGATACATTCTAAAGTTGTCTTTTTAGTCATCATTCTCACTGGAAAAATGTACAATCTTAAGTAAGACGATGAGTTAAAAAGTTATTGAAAGTAGTATTTATCTTAAGTTGAGTATATTTCAAGTCTTTTTATTCTTATTTCAGGTTCAGTAGCGTTTTTATTCTCTCATTTCAAGTTAGAAAGTGCTTTGCTTTTCTCATTTTAAGTAAAACTATTTCCATTTTATGCTTGTTCAACCGGCAATCTTACTTTAAAGACAGTCAAAATATACTCAAAGCAAGATAAACAGAACTTATTTCAAGCATTATTAACTTAACATAATGTTTCCAATACTGGTTTCAAAATAGGAACCACTGTAGTATCAAGAAAACACTAATTTGACTATATATCAGTTCTTAGAGGTTCTGGGCTTGGACTTTAAAGATATTTCCTGCAGACTTGTTTGGAGGTTCAGCCAAAGTTTATTGTCAACTTTTGAAAACTTACCGGAGAGTACTGAGGGTCTCATCGTAGTTAATATCAGCAGGACTCAGAGCAGCAACCATGGCCGTCCTGGAGTTTCCACCTGGAGTCAATAGCAGGGTCAGACAGGGGCCACGCTGAGGTAATGCTAGCACAGGTTTGTTCTGTTTGAAGTGAGGCTGATGTAATGCATGAGCCGGCAGTGTTTTGACTACCACATGTGGCACCAAATATGGGAAATTTACTGTAAACATTCGTGACCAGGAGAAACGGAGTGCTTTTTCTAGTTAAGTTGAAATGCAGCACGCCGACAGGTTCTTCTTAAAATGGCAGACGGTAACACACCCTCGCTCCTCTCCCATTTTTTATTCTGACAGGATGCAGGTGGCCAATTGTGTCTAGCTGTCTACAGTATGGATTCCAGGGCATGGATTATATAGAAATTCCCAGTTCTTCACAGGCAATTAACCCGGTGATGACAAAGCATTGTCTTCTTACCCAGGTTCTCCCTTAGAAGCCATGTCAATACAGAGTCTCGGTACGGTATGAAGTCAGTCTTCTTCTTTTTCTTACTCTGGAAACAAAAGTGTTGATGTTTTTAAAGAGACACACAACTTACAAAAAGGTTGAAGAAACATCCAGCAAGCGTGAAATACGAGTCAAATCCAGATATCACACCCTGTTGCTACCGTGCAAATGCTTCACTGCGCAAAACGCTTTTCACGAAAATGAACTGGGACAGAGCAGAGCTACGGGCCGTCATATCAGGCTGATGGAAAGGATTAGAGGTGAGCGGCTGGACTGTCGGAGGGTTTACCTTGCTTGTGCAGTTATCCTGAGATAGCAGGCGGTAAAGGACAAGAGAAACAGAAGGGCAAATATTACAGCATGCCTCAATCCCAAAGTTATCTCCTCCCAAAGACGGAGGCAGAGTGGTTCAGGATAAGAAGAAGACCAAATGGAAAAAACACTCACCACTTCAGCGAGAGCAGATATGACTTTTCCCAACGTGGTCAGAGACTTATTGATGTTTGCGCCTTCCTGCAATAAACACATAAAAAATATATCAGACAGAATATTAGTTGGTGTAATCCCTACAACAGACATTGCTACATGTAATGCACGTTGCGGTAATGAGTCTTACCTTTAGCCTGGTTCCTGTAGCGCCAGTGGAGTCCGCGCGTTCACTTCCTGCCAAATCTACTAGACTGATTTTGCTGACCTAGAACCAAACATTTGTAGCGTTAGCGTCATGTTTAATTGTGAATTTTAATTTTAAATAGGAACTCTTTAAACTCATTGTTAACCCAAGACCAATAAATCGGATGTTGTTCACTACAATAGGCCGTGTGTTTTCAGAAGAGTGCGTTCTTTGTTTTTATGTAAGTCACAGGAAACGCTCAACTCTGCATCGAATTGACTTTTGTGCAACAATTTAAATCACCAGTAACGTCACCAGAGGATGCATCAAGGTCAAAACTAGATAAATCACAGGTTTAGTGTTCTAAATTACATTAGCCAGCGGGACATCAAACGCTCTAGAGAGAAAGGCCTCATTGAGATTGGAAAGTCAAAGTGTGCCCTCTGACCTTTTCTGTGGAGAGGTCTGTCTCGCAGTCGTGTTTCTTCTGTGTGAAGACAATGGTGAACACGGCGTGTGACCTGCTGCTGGTTTCATTCATGTTGGTGGCAGCCACAGTCCTGGAAGTCAACAGATACACAACATGGTCAGAAGATGATGACTTGGTGCATATATCACTGGTTATTTTGGAATGTTGTGATCAATGTCACAGTAACATCTGAGGGGAAGTGACCAATATTTCTGTTCAAGAGAATAAAGGAAATATAATGTTGCGGCTGAAATTATACAGCATTTAGGGCTCGGCACCTTTACATTATTGGGTGCCAGTACTTGATTTAAAAGATTTTTGGTATATTTTCCTGTATTAATTATTATCAAGAATAATAGATAATGATTACAATGTTTAAAAAGTTAACCGAATATAGTTTTCAGAAGTAGTTTGTGGTTACACTGCCACGTAACGTTGTATAGTAGTCTTCCAAAGCCCACAAGAGATAAAAACTTGATATCAAAAGAAAAACAATGTTTACTTCACCCGTTTTAGGTACAATGACCTTAATCTTTTTCCATTCTGTACTGGCATCTTTAAAATAGTAAATAAAACCCTGAATATATGAGATGCCATGGGATTTTTTTGGCCACTGGGAAGAATTTCTGGACTGCTTTGTTGGGCTGGGGTGGATAAGTGTAAGGATAATGCTGAACACAAATACAGAGGGGAGTGGAGGAGGCAGCCGCAGGGGAGATAGTGGCTTTACACGGCATGTTCTCGAAATAAGCTCTCTGAGTCAGCACAGAAGATTAGGACAGGGCTCACTCCTCCCCTCGTGATTAACACATATCACCTGCTCAGAGGTACAACGGGGGACAATCTTGCCATATTAATTAAAGATATGGACTAATCTCAACCCAATATCAATTTTAAAAAAAAAAACAAAAAAAAAACATTATGATGTATATTATATTAACATACATTTGGTAGATATTATGTTGCATTTTGGGACAGGATTCAAAAAAGATTAAAAGAAAAAAAGTGTGGACAAAGTGAAAAAATAAATAAAATATATACCATAAAATACTATATGCGGTATTTTCCGGTCACACCTCTTTTCATAGTTTTGCCCGGGGTGCGACTTATACTTATATTTATACTTATACTCCGGAGCGACTTATGTGATATTATTTGTTATTTTCACACTTGCAACCTTATTTCATACTCCAGTCTAACTTATAAGTAACTTACATTTGTTTTTTGGCGACTTATAGCCCGGTGCGACTTATAGCCCGGTGCGACCCGGTGCGACTTATAGCCCGGTGCGACCCGGTGCGACTTATAGCCCGGTGCGACCCATAGCCCGGTGCGACTTATAGCCCGGTGCGACTTATAGCCCGGTGCGACTTATAGCCCGGTGCGACTTATAGCCCGGTGCGACTTATAGCCCGGTGCGACTTATAGCCCGGTGCGACTTATAGCCCGGTGCGACTTATAGCCCGGTGCGACTTATACTCCGGTGCGACTTATACTCCGGTGCGACTTATACTCCGGTGCGACTTATACTCCGGTGCGACTTATACTCCGGTGCGACTTATACTCCGGTGCGACTTATACTCCGGTGCGACTTATACTCCGGTGCGACTTATACTCCGGTGCGACTTATACTCCGGTGCGACTTATACTCCGGTGCGACTTATACTCCGGTGCGACTTATACTCCGGTGCGACTTATACTCCGGTGCGACTTATACTCCGGTGCGACTTATACTCCGGTGCGACTTATACTCCGGTGCGACTTATACTCCGGTGCGACTTATACTCCGGTGCGACTTATACTCCGGTGTGACTTATACTCCGGTGCGACTTATACTCCGGAAAATACGGTATGTATATATATATAAAACGTTTGTGTGTGTATTTTGTAGTCACAGTAATCAGTGCATACCTGGCTTTGTTGCCTGCGTCCATAAGATCTGCGATGTCTGTGTAGGAGGTGACTGCCAGTTTGGACAAGTCCTCCACGTAGGGGCCGAGGAGCGGGTGTTCACGCACTCGCAAGTTCCCTTTGTTTTTGGGATTGAGCAAGTCCCGGACCCGCTCACAGTAGATCTCCATGTAACTGACCTACAAACCATCACACAGTTACTGTAGCGCATGAAATAAATTGAAAGTGTTTGATGTCCTGTTAGTGTGCATAAGTCAAGGGATGTTCATGAAAAGAAAATATGGCAAACGGATTTACCTCGACGGAGTAGGAGAGCTCGTCTTTGTTGATGTTGTCTAAACTGATTTTCTCAAATAGATCTTCGCAGAGCTGAACAAACAGAGCAAAGGAACGTATTTATTGCATGTATAATTGTACCGTATTATCAACTGAATGGAAGGTTATCGTTTTGTTACTAATATGCAGTAAGGAGTAGGAAGAATTTAAGAATAATTGGAGTAACTTGGAATGGTAACTTGAAAATTAAAGACTGGATTGGACAAAATCTAGCATCACAAACCATTGGGATGATTCCTTCCTGGCCCTCTCTGCCCATCATGGTGTAGGATTTGCCAGCTCCTGTCTGGCCATAAGCAAATATACAGACGTTGTAGCCCTCAAATGCATGAGCCAGCATTTCTTTTCCAATGTCATTATATACTTGGTCTTGTCCCGCAAAGCTCGGGTCATCAGGCTGCGGAAAAACAGATGACAGAAATGAGTAAACGCGGTAGGATTTTCAAATTGGAAAAACGTGTTATACTGTAGTTACCGAAGTGTGTGACCAGTAGGAATGGTCAAAACTGAATGTCTTTGCTGGTTCTTTCGGGGCTTTGGGGTTGAGAATAGCTGAAAGAATAAAACAAAATTAGTATGATTTAGTCGTGTAACAAAAAGGTGTCGTGGTAACACAGCCTTGTGTAATCTTATTCAGCACCACAAATGCACAGCTCATCTTTCTATGATTTCCAACCATCTTTAGAAAAAAAAAATCAAATTTGCATGAGAGAAAAAGGATCTAAAAGTAAGACTTTACATAAACTGTCAAACTCTAAAAACAATCTTCCACAATGTGTTCAGTAATGCAGCAGCAATATGCTTTTCAAGAACAGTCTCACAAAAAACATAAATGTCTGGCTTGGTTTACAAACGCTCAGCCTGATCCTTGTTGGTTAAACTGCCTTGTCTTGTTCCTCAAACACACCACTGTGTCACTGCTATATTTGGACAAATGTCACATGAACGGGTAATGCTTATGAATGTCTTTTTAGAAGAGAAAAAAGTGTCAAACATCTACAACATGCCATTTTAAAATGTTCCGTAAGACCGCAATGTTTGTCTTTTTGACTTGGCAATAAATCCTTTCTGATTCTGATTCTGATTCTGGATAATAAGTAATGAAACAAAACCCAAACCACATCACCGTTTAGGTTCAGTCCAACTATTTTTTTCAGATCGTTACACCAAGTAACAAACTCAAGCTTTAAATAACTCATTATTTAGTTTTTAAAAATACCTTTCTTATGAAGATTTATATAGATAATTAATTGCACAGTATTGAAAGATCACATTATCGTTCCTTCACAGGGCTTTGCCAACAAGTTATTCTTGGAATAAAGTGATGTAGCTTAGAGCTCTGTCCTTGCATTGTGTGAGGCCGTAGGCACTTGTTAATGAAGCTGAATCTGCAGTTATCCCTGGCATGTCGTCCCTCCCAGCCACGCTCACACTGACCCCCAGGACCTGCAGGCTTTTACTGCCCTGAGGATGAGCAGAGGCGACAGTCTTAGGGAGGGACAGTAAAGTAAGATTTTAAAAATACCAACACGATTTCATGCTACGACCAACGCAAAGACTTTATCGAAGAGAGCCAAATACTTCACCACAACTTACAAAAAAGGTATTGAGGAACAGTGAGGGAGAGAAGAAAAAATGTAATGAAAGTAATCTACAGGCCTCAGCCTAGCAACCATGCAAACAGTGCACCAACACAACAACGCATCTGCACTTCTGCTATTGTTACCGTCAGCCCTCTTCTCATTAGCCGTTAGCTTTTATTTCATGCTAATTTGTCTAATGGGGAAATGAAAGAGCCCTCATCCCCTTGACATGAGGGCGCTCGACGAGAAACGCTTTTGAATCAAGATGCCCTCGACGGAGTGGCTGGTGCTGTGGATTTCGCTGCTGCACTAATCAATAATGCAGGAGATGTGGAGAGACAGGGATTGCATATCGCCCTCCGCAGGTCACACGCTGGTGGCAAAGCACAGTGTGTCCTCAGAAACTAGACACGCCAACACTGCTATGGACCAAATATGCACGAAGACACTACTGAACAAGGGGTACGATGGAGTGTTGAGGTGCAAAGAGCAGTGGTGGCGTGGCGTCCACATTGGGAAGAGACGCTCGCCCGACAGTTGGCTCAATTAGGTTCAGATCCTCTTTGACCCGCTGCCTCTAAAACAGAAACTAGAGCCGGGGCCAATCAGAGAAAGTAACCAAGAGGGGGTTAGGGTTACCAATGCCCCTGCTCCCCTTTCCTGGAACAATCCACAGCGGCTATTAGTGAAAGGTCATCAAGAGGGGGAGATGCTGAGGTGGTGGTGGAGGTGCAAAAGGACAAGCTGACAGTTATAGAGAACAGACCAAAATCTTAATGTGCATCATGTGGAATATTTCAAAATGTCTTTGCAAGGATGGAAATTGTAACACCTAATTGCTTGCACTTTCTATATCCGTTTACATTAGCCAAAGAAGTATCAATCAATAGTGCATTTATTATTTACAAAAACCTCTCTCACCAAAGCAACACTAATTACATAGATTTGCACTGGACAATGTCAAGGAAGATACAAAATGTGATGAAAGCATCATTTACTGGTTTAATGGCGGACAGTTATTTTTAATGTTGTGAAAGTATACAAGGAAATATGAGATGGAATAGCTTAGGTTTGAAACAAGTTAATTGATTGATCACAACTAATTTAATGGTTGAATCAATTATACGGTCTAAATACAGACACTAAAACATGCCTTGCACTTTGTGACTCAGAAAAAGCAGGAATTTCATCAAAATTACATAGGAAATATGTAATATTGGTGGTTAATGAAGAAATATGTCGTCTGACAATAGAAGCCAGCCTTAAAGGGCAACACAATTTAATTTAGTAACAATATCATAATCAGTGTTTGCAATCTGTACCAACTAATTGATTAAATTGACAGGTTTCCCTGAATCAATCAATTAGCAAAATAATTGTTAGCTATAGCTGTGGTATAACCATCTTTATGTGCATTACCATCAGTTGCATCATTGTATTTTTTCCATTTTAAAATAATTGCCACCAATCAACTTTTCCCCTTCATCATTTGATTCCCATAGCTTTATTGTCTTGTTTTTTTGTTTCTTTTTCAATTTTCCACCTTTTCTTTTATTGGTGCCAGAGTGGAGCGTCTATAAACTACCCAGCAGCACTTAGTGGGGGTCTGCTGCGCGCCACACCAAAAGTGAGTCACGATTTTTGATGTGGCAGAAGTGTCTCACTCCACTGCCCACTACCTCCAGCACAGTCGTCTTGTCCTCGGAGGATCGCTGCCTGCGTCACCAACAAGCTCTCAAGTGGACACGTCTGTGGACGTAACTCTTCCAATGTTCTTGAACACATTTATCACATAACACTTGAATCAAACCTGTTACTTATTTTCAGCAGTGACATGTGAACCTTTTTTGTCCTAACTGAGCATCAATACAAAAGAAAGATGCTCCAAATCTTAAAGCATGACTCATTCTCCTCTGCACCTCAATCCACCTACATTTGAGAAAACAACTTACAGAACCTTTACATTACGCTAAAATAACCCTATTAAGTGTTGCCATTTATAGAAAGCCAAATTTCCCACCAGTCACATCCAGGCCGTAAAATGGTGCCTAATAAACCACGTCATCGATGCGCCGCTCTCATGGCAACAGGTGGAGATGAGAATCGGTTTCCATAACAACCCGAGCGTGACACAGAAGGATGCGGGGATGAGGCACACGCAGTTCTGGCTGAGAGCTTCTTCATTTGAACTTATAGCCAGAAACATACAACTGAAAAAGGCAGTTATCTGACTGAGACGAGCTGAATTCATTCTTTATAATCTGGGAGGCAAATGACAGAAAGTAAAAGGCTTTTGGGTTTAAGCAAAGCTACTTAATGTAGTCCTTAATCACATTTAACTTCCCCTTTCCTGAAGCATTGATTATATTACCTGATAAAACAATGTCATCTGGTCATCAGAGCACATAACAAAAGATGGCACGCATGTAAGCTGTGCAATTAATCAAATTTGTTGTGCTTTATTGAACAGTAGCGTGAAACAGGGATGAGACTGGGGAAGGACATTGAAGCTAATTGTGGGAGTCAGAATCAAGCAAATAGTCAATGGTCAGCGTGTGTCAAGTCAAAGGCCAATCCTGTAAAAGCGTTGATGCAATGTTTGTCTTGTTTGAGTTCAGGAAATTGATATTGAAGGTTATTTTTATTTGTTTTAATTAGACAAAAAAAAAGGTTGTTTAGCTCATGATCAGATTTATTGCAAAAAAAACAAGTAAAAGTTGGTTATTTTTTACTAATTCATAAGATATTCCTTTATTGTCCCACATGTGGAAATTTCATTGATGCAACGCAGGTAGATACAGAGGTAGATACAGAAGAGCAGATCACTTATAGGAAGTCTGAAAAAAACTTTCAGTAGAAGATCTATTATAAATAAATAAAAACTCCCATAGACAAATAAATACATAAATACCATTGCATGTGATCACGACAGTAATTGCACATGAATATGTGTCACGACAGCACATAGATTGCACATGAATTCCAACAGCAATTGCACATATGACAGAATTGCACATGGTTAGGTCAGTATTGCGAGTGTTCAGTTCTAACAGTTTGTTATAAAGTCTGACAGCAGCAGGAAGGAAAGACCTACGGAACCTTTCCTTCACACAGCGTGGGTGGATCAGTCTCTTCACTGAAGCTGCTCTCCAGAGCCGAGAGAGTGTCCTGCAGGGGGTGACACTCATGGTCCAGCATAGATGTGAATCTAGCCAGGACCCTTCTGTCCCCCACCTCCTGCACCGAGTCCAGAGCACAGCCCAGGACAGAGCTGGACTTCTTGAGGACTCTGTCCAGCCTCTTCCTCTCCCTCTCTGTGATGCTGCTGCTCCAGCAGGCCACACCGTACAGGAGGGCTGATGCCACCACAGAGTCGTAGAAGGTCTTCAGGAGTGGCCCTGTCACTCCAAAAGACCTGAGTCTCCTCAGGAGGTAGAGCCGACTCTGGCTCTTCCTGTACAGTGCGTCTGTGTTATGAGTCCAGTCCAGTTTGTGGTTCAGATGAACACCCAGGTACTTGTATGAGTCCACTCTCTCAATGTCCCGTCCCTGGATGTTCACTGGCGAGGGGGCAGTGGGGTGGCGTCTGCGGAAATCCACCACCATCTCCTTGGTCTTCCCCGTGTTGATGAGGAGGTGGTTCCACTGACATCAGTCCACAAAGTCCTGCGCCAGTCCTCTGTACTCCGCGTCATCGCCGTCCGTGATGAGTCCGATGATGGCAGAGTCGGCAGAGAACTTCTGCAGGACACAGCTGTCCGTGTCATGTCTGAAGTCTGCAGTGTAAAGGGTGAAGAGAAAGGGCGCGAGGACAGTGCTCCCACATTGCAGGTCCGAGTGTCAGACACACAGTTCCGGGCTCTCACAAACTGGGGTCAGTCTGTGAGGTAGTCCAGGATCCACTCTGCCAGGTCATACTCCACACCAGCCGTCTCCAGCCTGTCCCTCAGGAGCAGCGGCTGGATGGTGTTGAAGGCGCTGGAAAGATCGAAGAACAGAATCCTCACAGAGCTGCCAGGCTTTTCCAGGTGAGAGAGAGAGCGGTGCAGCAGGGAGATGACGGCGTCCTCCACTCCGATGCCAGGCCGATATGCAAACTGCAGCGGGTCCATGGCTGAGCTCACGGTGGAGCGGAGTTGGTCCAGGACTAGCCGCTCCAGTGTCTTCATCAGGTGGGACGTGAGAGCCACTGGCCTGAAGCTGTTGAGGTCTTTGGGGCGCGGTGTCTTAGGCACAGGTACCAGACAGGAGGTCTTCCAGACCTGTGGTACCACCCTCAGCTTCAGGCTCATGTTGAAGACATGCTCCATAACTCCGCACAGTTCATCTGCGCAGGACTTAAGGAGCCTGGGGCTGATGCCATCAGGTCCTGCTGCCTTCCTCACTTTCAAAACTATACAAACACACATGAAGTGGTAATGTTTGTCAAGATCTACACGCATGACTCAAGTAGTCTAAAAGCATCTGTGTCACTATAAGAAAGTGGCAGTAAACCGTGAAAATTGTTTCACGGCGAGGCTTTTCTCCACAGTCGAAAACCTCACACAAAACAGTTTGTTGACATAAAATAAAGAACTCACCATTCAAAGACAAAACCACGTCTACAGTAAAATGGCGATGACCCCATCTGATGAAATGCTGTATAATGCTAGCATGTACGCTTGACTACACATTCATGGATTTTACATTCCATACGGGCGGTGCCCTCTCTCCACATGACGCTCCGTTTCACAGCTCTCAGAGACCTGACTAACTAACCACATCCTGCCATCTCAGAAACATCTACAGCTGGATACGGCCGGCAGATATTTTCTATGGCTCCTCCGTCGTCAGCCATGGGGACCATAAAACAGGCAGGAAAAGTCAAACCAAGCCCAGTAATTAGGTTATTAGATGGGCCAGGTACCTGGCTCTCACCCCAGACCTGTGGATATGTATTGGCCTCTGTAAAATGGTGGAGTGCCTCCCATCAGAGGCTCTCTGTGGACTGGCCAGGGGCTGAGTGGATCAATGTGACTCGGGAAGAGGATACAGACGTTAAATAATGCTAATGAAGAAACAGTGAAAGGCTGTATTCAGAAACTGCAGGATTGTACAAAGCAAGCTTCTTTAATACGACTGAAGGTAGACTTTTAACAAACTCCCTGGGGTGAGAGCACAAGGGCTGAGGCATGTGATGTAACCGCCATTTAAAGATTAGATACCATCTGTTTGCAAAATGGTATCTAATGTAATCAACAGTTATTAGTTATTCAGTTGAGATTTGTTGGTTTTTCATTGTTTTGAGTCAATTTAAATGTGATTATTGACCTCAGCTTTATAGTTTTCCTTCCATTAGACCCAACAACTTGCATTTAGCCATTTTGAATATACAGCAGTGTAACACTCAACTTTAAATGGATGGATAAATTATGATCTATGAATAACATGTAAACCGTTTTATGGTCATACTGGAGTTAATAGAGTCATGATCAACAACAGCAGCAGCAACAGCAGCAGCACATGTTTAAAACTGTGCCTCCGCAAACCACACGCTTCCTGTTCACACTGCTGGGTCAAGGGTTGAGCGCTGGAGCCGAGCGGCTGCTGACACGAGTCTATGGCTGAGCATCACCGCACTGGTTCAGCTCGTCTTGGTCAGAACACATCCACCGGACACGTTTGACCACAGAGATTCTGCTCTACGGCGTTTGTGAGAAGGCTGTGATGGCGTGTTGTCAGGGCAGCAGCAGGTGACACTGTGGACACGGCCCAGAGAGCTGGCCCAGAGCTAAAAGTAGAGCCTGAACGAGGCATGGACTTTTCACAGACAGCTGAACTTGTTGCACCCACAACAAGCAACAGCAACATTTCCAAAACAGAGAGAGAGAAGCGAGTGGCATTTTGAAAGGCCTCGCACACTTTCACACCTGGTCAAGAACAGGGTAGGGCTTGATTGGACTCGGTTATAACTAGAAATTTAATGCATTTGTCAAGAAGTTTGTCTCCAAAAGATTAGGGCTGCACATGTATCATACAGGGAAATATCAGCAGACAAGGGTGATTCAGATCTGCACAATGATAAGTCTCAATGATTCACTTCTTTGATACTTTAATATTACTTCTTCCATCTTAGTGCATGGTTTGTCTAGAATTGTCTGGTGTAGATTAATCGTTCACAAACGATTCACGAAAATATCAACAGAGTACCGCCAGGTTTCAATCTGGACTAAATCTCCTCAATTAGGAACTACAACGGGGCTAAAATATGCCTAAACTGGATGTAACCCGGGTAAATACTGATGAGGAAACTGTGCTACTGTACCACGGACAAATCCAGCTCAGTCAGACATTTCTTTGTTGATGGCCGGGTTATAACTCCGTAAACCGAGAGCGTAACCAGACTTCAATGGACTGTATCCCACAAAGTGTTTTGAGTTTTCATGTTTCTGGGTCCTCTACTGATGAATGGTGAATATACCTCTCCTGTTAAACATTTACAACTCACAGGCAACTTCTACAACAAACAAACACAAGGTTGTTACTAGGTCCAGACCATAGTTTAGAGAAGAACTAAATAATAAAAAAACAAACAGCTGAAAACTCAGAGCACCACCAACAGAAGCCAGAATACCAGCGTTTGAGAGCCATAGCTTAATGTATTGCATTTTGTTTAGTTACTTTTCTCTACCATTCACTAATATTATACCACAGAGAAATGCTTCAAGTATTTCCTGAGTCACTGTGATGAAACGTGCCACTAAAGTCCTCTGCTCAGAAGGCGGCTCCGGTCGTTGTGGCGTGGACAGGCCGTGAGGAGCTGGGGGAAAACCACAGGAAGGTCCAAGAACAATGGACAGAATGTGGGCTACTGCGGCCGACAGCTGGACCTGCTAAACACATTAGGTAATCTATTATGACAAGTATTCAGACAGAGGGTCCGCCACAATAACCCCTTCACAGAGCACTCACAAAGAGAAGTCAAGTAGAAGAGGAATGTACGCAATTAATCCAGGTGAGGTTTAGGTGGTCGCTTTGTGGTCAAAACAAATGCTGCTACTATTATTACTAGAACACTAATGTTATTGTTATTAATGCAAATATTAATAAGTAAGATAATCCTTTATTGTCCCACATGGGGAAATTTCATGTAATATGTTAAACTAATACTAATAAACATATTACTTGATCGTTATAATTATCATTACCTTCTTTATTAGGGTCCTGGATGTCAACTTTTACTCATTTATCATTTGGATTAAGGTATTGAGGTCAAAAGATAACTATGAAACTAAAAAGTATGAATTCAAACCATTTACAAAGCAGAAATATGTCAATTCAAGAAAAACTGAAACCTAGTAACTCTAAATGTAAAGTGTTTTTAATCTGCATAGTTGGGTTGGCCATATTAACTTTATCATTCAGAAAGTTTAAATTCATAAAGCTGGTCACAGACTAAAGGAATGGTAATGTATTAGACAATGTGAACAAAAGAATATTAAAGGATTGCACTGGTTGGTCATGGCGTGAGTAATCGGGAATAATAAAGTAAGATTGTGTCCAGTCATGACACTAAGATGGTTTTACCTAGTTGCTCGTTCAATTGGTTAATCTTCGGTAAAACAAGGCAATGAAAAACATATTTCCATTACATGCTTGAGGTGCAGGTCAGTCAGTTCAAAGGTAATGGCAAAAGGGCCAGTAAGACTAGTACAGTAGACCCAGAGGTGAGTGTCTTAAGATCCATCTGAGAGGTCCATGTGCCAGCTGTTCAGCCCCGACTCACTCTATTTATACAGCAGCAGATGCTCCCAGCGCTAACGCCAACAGACTGCATTGACAGGAAGGAATGGACACACTTCAGCCTCCAAACATTTTAGCTTTAGCCTTAGCCACACTCCCAGGCTGTGGACATCGATATCCGAGCGTCCACGTTGGCACAGAGACGTTTCTAGGCTAGGCTAGCAGAACCGATTCAGACGTTAAACAAACAGTAGGCCCATCTCGACAAAAGTCTGGTGATGTCAGCCACTACACACACACGCGCAGCGATGGCATCCATTTAGAGCCAATTAAATGTAGCTGAAATGTATAGATATATATGTCCACATTTGATTCGTTAAACATGTGAGCTGTCCGCACCTCGGCGTTAACTCTCTGATATAAGAGTCTGCATGGAGAGCCACAGCTGTTGGCTCTGATGGAACGCCTCCAGGAAGGATATGATATTCACCCAGTGCAGGTGCTCCGTCAAAGGGCAGAGGTCGCCTTCCACAAATCCTGTCTCATGGAAACACGTAGTCATGCTTCTAGTCGAGATCAGAGGAGGCGGGGACTTCCCCATTTAAATAAAGGCTTGATTTGGTGAGCTCTGTGACCCTGAGAAAAAAAGTTGTACTTACTGGTGGTCCTTCTCACATACATTTATATCCCCCAAGTGTTTCCATGGTCAAAATGTGTGTGCAGTTTATCTTTTTTGATACCAAGGAATATACTCAATTCTCGATACCACAATGATCATTTAAAGGACCATTTTAAGTCAGATTTAATATAAAATAGTAGTTCTTTCTTTATTAAACATTGGTTCTAATAGAGCTCAATCTCATTCTATCACTTGCTCGAATGTGCATCTAGTTTTGATCCTACTTTTTAGAATCTGATTGATATTTTTGACAACCCTAGTCTCCATGAACGTATGCTTTAGGTGACGTTCAATAAAAGAAATGTGAACTGTGATTACTGTTTAAATTCACTCCAGTATTGATGGGTGAATGAGACTTTTCTCCCCTTCACTTACCATATTATTTCTTAACTAGCCTTTGTTGTTGGCTCCGTAGTGCTGTTCGCGTCACATCAGGAGGCATTTCTCTGCGCACTGACCTGAATTCGCTTGATCTCACCTCAGCTGAAACAGACCGCCGTTAAAAGCTTTCTTTACGTAAGCATCATGACGACACGCTTATCATTGATTGGTTACAACTTCTCATAAGATAATGTTTTTCTCACTTGAAATGTAAGCAAGTGAATGAAGTCAAATTAAAATGCTGTAGACAGACTAATGACTAATAAATTCAGGCAAATAGAAATCATGCAAACAGTGCGTGCCTACAATACTCGAGCAATTTTGGAGCAGGAGAGCAGCCAAGCAAAGGGAGATTCATGTCCCTCGACTTATTCATTTAAGTTTAAAAAAAAAAAGAATAGTACAGTGCCAGCCTTCCGCTTGGTTCTCATGAATTATACAAGTGAGCGTTGGAAAGCAGAGCGATGCGGCCCCGTGCCTGGACTGCCAAGATCCTGGTTTGTAGTCCGGACTCAAACGGTGACGACAGAGGGACCAAACAACACTGCCTCACAGAAGAGCAGTGTCAGCCGGGGCAAAGCTAAAACACGGTATGCTGCATTAAGTGTGGGCTGCCATTTTAGACAAAAGGACTGATGTGATGTGGTATTGAATGTTCAGATGAGACAAACGTACCAATTTTAAAACTATGGAATAAATAAACTCAAACTGAGAAAGAAAGAAGCATTGCATAGAGTAATGTTAAGGCTTTTTAAAAACTTGAGTGAGCAGCGTACCCAGAGCTACTGACTCTAAAACTGTAAATTCAATTAAATACACCAAACATTTACTACAGGTGTTTAACCTTTTATCCGATTGTGCCCCATGTGAAACTGGGACGGGTTTTCGTGACTAATTCAGCTGCCATTACCACTACAACGTGACATTGTGCTTTAACCTTTTCAGCTGGCTGCATTGTGAAGTTAGTCGTATTGTTTCGTCTGGTCTACACAAGCAAATCCAAACAAAGTCGTTTAAGGCTTGATTCTTTTCATCAGGGTTGGTCAGTTGTTAGCTTGTCGGCAAGAAAGCTCTAACAGGAAACGCTGTGGCTCCAAGAGATTTTTGGCAAAGTAAATTAATATCAACCTACAATGACAAGGCGGTAAAAACGATGAATAATTCAAGATAAAGGCTGGGGGTGGGCGCTATTGACAAAGACGGCTCAATCCAAGCAAGTTTGTTCCATTTCAATCAGCTATTTTTGCATCAGTTTGCGATCGGGTTTACATTATACACAATAAATCCATTTATTCACCTTTTGCATCATCAAATATTCGTCAAATTTGTGATATTTAAATTCACATGGATTTAATCAAGATTGATTTTCAACTCTCGTCCTTTGCGAGCCTCGAGCCCTCCCATCATGCCTCTGTGCGCCTATGTCTGCGCCGCCTCACGCTGACGCACACGTGATGGAGGCCAGGGCACGGCTCGCTCTGTCTGCTGCTGATGTGGCTTCACCTCCCCCTCCTCAGCTCTGCATCTTATGTCTCCACTCACAGCCAGGCACTTGTGCAAAAAGACACTAGCACACTTTCCACTGTGCTGCGTCCCCACCGACCTGATCAGACCGACACAGTGGTTTAATGAGGAGAGATATTTGGAAAATGGATCAGCGAAGGCAGTCATGGTTGTGCCAGCGATCTTTGAATAGCTGCAGCGCAAACCAGTATTGACTTAAGACTCGCTCTGTCATTCAACGAGTCGAGTAAAAGGAGGCAATGGATTGAGCAAAAAAAGAGGTCAGCATGACTAAGCATCTATGATCTGACTAAATATCTGCCCCAAACTGCACTCACAAGAGCACAGCCTCAAAAGGATTTCATGCAAGAATACTGCCTGGAGAAACTCTAGATGAACAGTTCTTCATCTGCCTCGAAGAACCGTTTCTCCTCCTGAGTGATTCTGGCTCCACGGTCGATCTGCAAATTGAAGCACGTCCGCCTGTTCGTCTGAGGGAGTCAGATCTTCACTGTGAAACTCCTCCAGGTTTCTACTCTTTCCCAAAGAGGTTTGGTCATTTTTCCTGGCCGAGAAGGAAGCTCTAAGGACAGGGGAGCTTGGGACATTTGTCTAAGGACAGGGGATGCTGCTGGGACATTTGTCTAAGGACAGGGGATGCTGCTGGGACATTTGTCTAAGGACAGGGGATGCTGGGACATTTGTCTAAGGACAGGGGATGCTGGGACATTTGTCTAAGGACAGGGGATGCTGGGACATTTGTCTAAGGACAGGGGATGCTGGGACATTTGTCTAAGGACAGGGGACGCTGGGAGTCCATATGAACATTGTTTAATCTCTTTTACCGTCGCCCCTCGAGGCAACTAGTTGTTTCGGACGTTACAAAATAAATTGAATTGAGAGATGTTTACAGAAAGGTACTAATACAACTTGGTAGCTACATGTAAAACACTTGGAGTCACAATCCTGTTGTTGCAGGATTACTATTGCAACAACACATCATCAGTAGGGTCAAATCAAATCAAATCTATTTATTTTTGTAAGGCCCAAAATCACAACAACAGTTGCCTCTGAGGGCCACAGGGAGAAATGAATCAACAATGTCTGTGGTGGCGATGGAGTCAGACAATGTCTGTGGTGGCGAGGGACGATGTCCCAGGGTCCTCTGTCCTTAGACTCTCCTTCTCGGCCAGGAAAAACTACAAAAAAAACCTCTTTGGGGAAAAAAGCGTAGAAACCTGGAGGAGTTCCAGTGAAGGAGAGATCCGACTCTCACAGACGGACAGACGGACACGAGGAGACTGGAGCTGGACCCACTCTTCAGGCAGATGAGGGACCGACTGAGGGTAAAACTAACAATCCTGTGAAGAGTCACAATTCACTCCCAAATTCTTATAATTTCAATAAAATAATTCTAATAAGTCAATAATTAGTAAGAGAATTTGGTTAATCAATAACCATAATTATTCAGGTGACACTATCATTGTAAGAGCTAAAGCTAAGCAAGTAAGCAAGTTTTTAGACTTGTTGATTGTCACATTTACTTAGTTTGTCATTCGATTATAAAACTTATCACAACCTTGAGGAATAGTAACATGTTAGACAATATATATATATATATATATATATATATATATATATATATATATATATATATATATATATATATATATATATATATATATATATATATATATATATATATATATATATATATATATATATATATATATATATATATATTCTTACTTTAGTCAAGCCCGATTACATGTTACAAAAATATTACATTGACGGAAATGACAAACATTGCTGCAAACCAATCAAAAATATTTCGCAAGATGTAGTTGAGAAAAGCAAGTATTACATTTCCAGTTTGAAAGCGACAAAAAAAGCTCACACATGTGGCAGAGTGAAAACCACAAGTGGCTGGTTGCTACAAAGCTGAAATTGCATTTTCCTAAGTGAAGGCATTTATCACTTTCCCCTCGTGACCTGGATAAATCAAGCACATTCCAGCAGCAGCCGGCCTAATAAGAAGAGTTGTGGTGTCTGTCCTCGCTCCCAGCTCATGAACAAGTCTGGAGTTTACAACAGGGAACGTTATGATGTTCAATTTGTTGGAATTTTAATCTGGGCGTCTTTAAATGTAAATTTTGTAACAGAAAAATAATAATAGTGACAATTTTAAAAGCCAAATCAAGTATTTTTTGTTCAATTTATAGTCACATTTAACTTTATTTTGTCTTTCAGAAAATGTTAAAAATGTTAGCCAATGGGAATGAAAGAAAATTTAAGATTTCACTGTTGTTTAGTCTCAATAATCGTGAATAATCGTTAAATATAAATCATGTCCCTAATGGCCAACCATTGGTAATAGATTTGTAATTGTTGAATGAGAAGTTTCAAAACAATAATATGCAAAAACTGGTCCTCATTTAATAAAACTATAAATATAGGTGACATTTTGTGCTAAGAAACAGTTTGGAAGTACTTAGTAACAAGTGGATAAGCATTTACCCTGTAATAATTGCCTCGAGCCATTCCATGGTATGGAATGTGACGAGTCTTTGTTCCTGTTTTCTTATTCTTATTATTCAAGGTCATTTTGTCACAAGTCATTCATCAATGTTCAGGGGGTCAAAAATGCCTGTCACACATGGGGTCATAGGTCACATGGGACATAGACGCGATCGGCTCGGCCTGAACTCCAATAAAATGGCGCTTGCGAGAACGCCCATCGCAACAGCGCCGACTAGTTTAAAAAAGAAAAACATGAAACTCTTAATCTTTGGCCTAGGCACATGAGACTTGGGACAGTGATAGAGCGACCTTTGACCTCTGACCGTTGATGAGTAAAACCATGGATCTATTATAATATCTGGATAGGGTACGCCCCCTCTGCCTCTGGCTCCAAATTGAGTAGTGGCCACTTCGCAGAATGCAGCCTTTTGGTCGGACCATTTCAGGAGTTCGGCCTCTAAAATTACCAAACATGCTAAATTGTTTTTAGTCTAAAAATAAAATAGAAGGAATTTCACTCTTCAACTGTTTCTAAAATACTTAAAAAATACATTTTTAACCTTCCGGTGAACGGTGTACGCGCACCGAGCGCGCACGTGACCCTCATGAACGAGCCTCAGGAGAACATGTGACGGAAACTAAACACAAACAGAAGAAAGAGACGAGACCACGATACACGTAAGTTGTGTTTGTATGTCATTCCTCACGTTTCACACATCGTTCCATATGAAGTGTAAAACAACAATTACACAGTTAACACAAGTTAACACGAGTTAACACGAGTTAACACAAGCTAACACGAGCTAACGTAAGCTAAAGTTTAGCTACACAAAGATGCAACAACACGTCATGATGGCTCGTGCTTCTGCAAATAAATAACTAATTATTTCTCTTACTAAATGTTCTAAGAGACAAGAGGTTAAGCACAGATCAAGGAAAACGAAGAAGGAAATAAAGTGATGTTTGTATTATGTGCTATAAAAAACTACCAATAATTCAATTATAACCGGCTGAAATGGGTCATATCTTACAAATATAAATGTAAACGTATGTAAAAGTGACAGTCCTGTACTTACAGGGGCTGAGACGACATTTAAGGTTTTATTACCCATTTAATAATGAAGTGTGCTGTGTTTAAACAGCAAAGCACACGCTTGTTTTCTATAGGAATGTCATGGATTTACTTCCATGGAATATGTAGAGATTTAGCAAACATGTGAGTTATGTTCTAACTTCTAAGGTTTAAACTTATGCATAAGTAAATGACTTTTGGTTCTAGCTTTAAAAATTAAGGTGAAAAGAGGAACTTTTGTGTTACAGAGCGAAATGTAAATCTGTCAATAACATATTCCAGCTTTTCTCTGTTAAATGTGCAGAATATATCAATGTTCTAATGAGTATCTTTCTCATCTTCAGTGCTGACCAGTGAGTTTAGTCTGTCTGTGCTGACCAGAGCTCTACAGGTCACTGCAGGTCACTACAGGTCACTGCAGACCTAATCACTGCAGACAGAGTCATCTCAAGTAAACTCCTGACGACTCCAAAGCAAAAGGTATTTTAATAATAACTTGTGCCTCGACTAAAAGTAAACAGTGTAGAATCAGTACTTTGAATTTATAAAATGTCTGTTTTGTTATGACCAAAAAAACTAAATGATAATTGTTCTTCAAAAGAGCCACTGCTCTGTCACATGTGTCTGTAAAGCAGCTTCAGTACAAACATGTGAAGTGTATGTTCTATGACTTGTATAATCTAAAACATATGAAGTGTATGTTATATGACTTGTATAATCTAAAGCTGTGACATGTTCTGTTTGTCTCTCAGTCAAACGATGGAGCTGAACGGTGCAGTTACTGAAGTACAGAAGACTGCGTGCCATGGAAACAAAGTCTTGTTAAATACTGAGATATTCAGTATTTAACGCAATAATGTCACATTGATGTGCATATAACTGATGTCAAAAGAGTGTTTATTTTACCATTATTATTAGTATTATTTTGTCTTACGCTGTTTTTATTTTATCTTTATTTTCCCCCTCCATTCCTTATTAGGTATGAGAGGTTCTGTCTATAGGATTTTTTGTTTATAAGAGTTCTTCTATTAAGATCGATCTATTAAGAGTGTTTTTTAAACGTCCTATAAGTTTTGTCCTTTTCCTCTGTATCTACTGTGTTGCAACAACAAAATTTCCTCACGTGTGGACAATAAAGGAATATTTTATCTTATTCAGTATGTTCTTTTTGACTTAAACAGGATGTTTTATCATTGTTAATATTTTTATGTTGCACTGAATCACCAAAGCAAGTTCCACTGTTTGTGAATTATTTTCTTTGACAATGGCAATACATTTTCTGATTCTATTAATGATGATAATAATAATGAACAGTACACATGGGACTCACACATTGTAGCTTTAAAACTCAACTAAAACTGGCTAAAATCAATTTATCATTTGTAGTTATAATCAAATTTGCATTTATTGAACACGTTCATTCATGTTCATTATTCTTATTAAATACATTAACAAATGTGTTTTGTATTTATTAAAGATTGACATGATACAAAAACGACACAATAGGAAACTGAATATAATTAAATACTGCTGAACTCAATTATGTAACAGAATCGATGATTATATTTTATATTTCTTTCATCTGATTAAAAAAAAGCATATTGGCCAAATTATATTATGTAAATTAATAACTGAAAAGTTAATAACAAAATAAATACCCAAACCAAAAACTACAGAAAATGATGAGGACGTTATTAAACCTCTAAATGTAATTCATTGTCATTAAACCAGGCTTTTTATCTTAACACTTCTTTATAATTCTCCTAAATATCAGAGCTTTACAACATGATACATGTATATTTATAGATGGATATAACAATCCATCATTATACGTTACGTAAACAGACTATTTCAAGCCGAATTATTCCAAAAGTCCGTGTTGACTCTTCTCAGTCACGGCGATGACGTCACAAAAGTGGGAGGAGATATACCAGTATTCAGGAAGTAATGCAGAACTAAAAAACTTTTTTGGAACCATGCGCCAATGAGCAGCTCCATAGGTTTCAATGGCGGCCATCTTGGCTTCCGGGGGCTTGAGTAAAACACACCTGGCAGCATAGCTCTATGATAAACAGGAAGTCAGCCATGTTGAATCAAAGTGGCATGTTTTTTTTTCTTTCAAAATCGTACTCTACTTGTCCTAGGTTTTTTGTCCAATCGAGCTCAAAACAACACTTTTTGCATCTTAAGACTTTGAAATTTAATTAATATTAAAAAAAAAAGTATATTCCTTACGGACTCCGCGTAACACGCCCTCAAAAAACGTTTAATTTCCTGTTTTTTCAAGGACAAGTCACGCTTAATGGAATTGATCTACGGAGCTCATATTTCACTCACTAAATGCGTTTTTATGGTCTGATTGGAAATAATTAATACCATGTAATAAATTTACTCTATAGCGCCCCCTACCCATTGTGTGAAAAACTCAACATTGTCTGATTTGTTTGAAAGATTGTGTATTTTCACAATTGGCCAGCAGGGGCGCAATTAATGCCTTCACTTCCTCTGCCTTCTTTATTTTGATGGAACATTTCTTTTCGTGTCGTGGTCTTAGCATTAGCGTTAGCATCAGCATTAGCGGCGGGTCTCTGTTGCTAGGAGACGGAGGTACAGGGAGGAGGGGGTTTAAAGAATAAAGTCTAAAAGAATAAAGTCGCGATCAAAACACGGTCGCGCGGGTGGCGAGATCCATCATCGCCGCTACCGTAGCTTTAACTTTAAATTTGTCTTTGCTTAAAAAAGTTGATTTCATAACAACAAGCAACGTTTAAATCCAACTCAATGACACTATTCACATAGAGCTCTGAACACAGTTGCTGGTTAATGTGGTCACCCTTAGACCAAGGCAAAGATTCACATGATATACGCCGTTCTTCTTCTACCATTAAAAGGGAGACATTTTCTGCCAAACCAACAATGTTATTATGTCATCATATAATCGTTACAATACTGTTCATCCCCAGAGTGCACTTTCAGGTAATAACATCGGCTACTCTCACATGTACAGAAAAGGTGTGAGAAGTGTAGAAGGTGCAGCAGCAATGAGCAAAAAAACACAACAGTTTAACACACAAAAAAGCAAAGAAGAAAATCAAGAATCAGAAGTTTGCCATTGCCAAATAACAGAATTCACAAACATAAGAACTTGTCTTGGTGATATCGGTGCAACATAAAACAATGAACAATGAATAAGTCAAAAGAGAAACAATTTAAACAGTGATACAAACAGGGCCACATATGTATTATTGCACCGAATCACCAAAACAAGTTCCTATGTTTGTGAATTCTGCTCAATGACAATGGCAATAAACCATTTTTCATTCTGATTGTTGAAGTGTCCAAGCTTTGGATAATGTCATGTACTGATGTTTGTGAATGGGGCAGAGTGGGCACGGCGCGTTGAAGAATGTAACGCTGCAAGTGTGGCCTGCGCACCTTGAGGGCCAGAGGATTAGTGCAGTAGGCCGTCAGGATTACTACTCCTAATCGGGTCAGCGATCTGTCTGGAGAGGACCAAACATCCGGATGACTACTGTGTGCCATATCTAAAATCTAAACCAGCGATTACTACCCTGGCCCACTCAGCTGAAGCATATCAAAGAGGGTTTTATTGACATTTGGGAATAATGCAATCCTCTTCTTAGGTGCATTCACCCGTCTGCCATTTCCAGGGATTTCTAAGGTCAATGTCCACTTACACAGATCTCAAAAGACATTCAGTAACATCGTGTTTGAAAGGTGACTGTTTAGCAGAGGTCTGACCTTCGCTTTGTTCTATCAATTTGTCAATTTGTTTACCTTTTACCTTGGGGCCAAACCCTGTAGCTATTGTACCAAAGCAGCTGATCCAATAAGCACCTACACTTGCTTCTTTTCATCAAAAACATGTATTGGGTTGTTCAGACATAAATATTGTTTGGTGTTGCTGGTTTTCAGAACAGCCATGACCCGGACATGAGTCAGAGCATTTTAATAACAATAACTAAGAGTCACATGTGAGAGCGATGTGTCCGAGCCTTAAATCACAGTATTGAGCCTCTTTATCAGTTCAGTGTTCCAACAAGACAAGAGCCAAAAGGAGAAGTCCTTATCTGATTAACTCAAAAAAGAAACTGTAAAATCAAAGAAGAATTGTTTTTTATGTTAAAAAACAGGATTGACTTGAACTTCAAACAGTGATTTATGGCATGTTCATCATCACGTAATAATTGACAGTTGGGCTGGAATACCAATGGGATATGGTTTTGTGTTTGTTCTTATCTACGTTACAAAAGAAAGACCAAAGATTATCCATGTGACGCTGTCCATTTCAGATCTTCATAGTTTACCAGCAGCACCGGTTGATCTGTATGCAGGCCAGCGCTCTGAAACATGCTTGGTCGTACATCCATGAGTAGGTGCTCAGTGGCAGAAGTAGAACATAGCACACGTGTTACATAACTCCAGCAGAGATCTGAAGCCTGTAATGAAGGCAGTCTTATCCAACATTCGGAGCGGTGCAGTGTAAAAACAATAGGCCCACGTCACCTCTTTGCAATTACATAAGCATCTTTAAAAAAAAAAAAAAAAAAAAAAAAAGGTTTTCACTAAAGAGGTCTTTTACTGGTTCTAACACTGGCTTTGGACACATTTCACGATACAAACTTCCCCAATGTTGACGCCCGGCTCCTGCGCATGTCCAACAGGAGGAGCAGAGGCGAGCAGAGGGCCCCTGATCCCTGCCCGTGGTGATGACATGTGCACCGCGACAGAAGTACTTTGCCCTTGAGCCACCCATAACAATAAGGGGAGTGTCAGGCCTTCATCCGCACATCTGCTGGACGCTACAGCTGACCACGCCACACTTTTCCAACAGGGTATGAGTAGTAGCGGGTCAGAAATACCAGCAACACCAGCAATACATTTGTCACCTTAAAGTCAGTAAATTCTAATACGGTCCATCCTAATCTCAATGCAACGGGTACATTTAGGATGCAATACACTAAGATTTACTGATATTACAAAGATATGCAAAACAACTACCAAAGAACTTAGCATAATATCGACAACTCGAGTAACTCTACCCTTTATCCCCATTGCTACAAGTTCTGTCCTTACATAACCTCCACACATTAAGTCTCATGTATTTTAGATTTGTTTGGGGATATTTGCAGCAATAAACAAACATAAAAAGTCATGGAAATCTAAAAAAAATCCCCCGTGGACATATGAGAATGAATAACTAGGCCGCCGTACACAAAAACAGGAAGACCGCATCGTCAGAGGTACAGTTTGGCCGCGTCCTACTAAAGACAGTAACATTCTCAGCATACCACCATCTGCAATGAAGGAGAGCGTGGCCGCGTGCCAGCCTCGCTCTCTGCTCCCGGCTCTGCAATGTGCCCATGTGACAAAAGGTAGAGTAGGCAACACTGCAGCTTCACCAACACACACACACGCACACTCCTTTTAAAACTACAGAATATTTATCCGCATCTCTGCTACAAGCTACTGCCAGTCACCCTCCGGCATGATGAAAACCCCTAAAAAGATATACTGGGAGTGGTGGGGATTTGAAACAAAGCTGGTGGAGAGGATAAAGGGCAAGTGAGCGTAACAGGGAGGACAGACGATGTTATGGGAGATTCAGAAGGGCTTTACTCCACTGGTTCTGACACAGACTGACGGGGGAAATATGTGGGCGAACGAGCAGTGGTTGTTGGCGAAACAGCTTTCTGTCATATTGAGAGAGCATTACGAGGATCAAGCTAATGACAGGGATGTGCTGAACAAACTCGAAGCGTGGCGTTAGCTAAGGCGGCCGTTAGCGCAGCACACAATGAGTCAGAGTCACGCACAACAACACAGGGCGAATGTCATGACTTTAGTCCCTTCATAATGTATAATAACATGGATGTCGGCAAGCAAACACATAGCGTTAGCGCGACCGTCTGCTACAACAACCAGCAATACACACGAAAACAAACATGACATTTAAAAAGATGATTAAATGTTGTTGTCGTTTTGGGGGTATGTAATATTATTAACATTGAGTACATAACCTTTAATTAAAACTGTTACCTATAGTAAACAAAAAAGGTATAAAGATGTGATTATGGCCTTTTGTGGTTCATTTTAAAGTACATTTAACCTAACAATTTCCCCTTTAACCTAAACAAAGACATTTACTGCTGCTAGCACATTTGAGCAAATTGTGAATTGAAAATATTGTCATAAAGATGCCCAAATTATATCGAAATACTAATTTGTCAATATTGCCAACCCATAACTCTTTGTTATCATCCCAAGCCTGGATAAATTGGAATGATTGGGTAAATAAAGTCTACACTTCTAATACATTACATACAATTCTTATAACCGTCTTATCTAGTCAACGATTTGCTACTAATATGCCTTTACAACCCATTCTAAAAGGTTGGCCGTTTTTACAAAGAGATAACACACGACTATAAAATGTGTAGCAGTTTCACTTTCTCAATAACAACTTCATAATAAAGCCGTGATTGAACTGAGAGCGCTGGCGTTGAGGTTTCACCCCCGCGTCCCACAGCACGACCCAAACCCACATTTCTCACACAGAATCCTCAGGCAGGCAGCCCCCTTCCTCTGTGAAGCCTTTTATTCTCATTCAAGCGTGTTTGTGCCCCAACCGTTAGCCATTCAGTTTGCTCATTGTGCTGTTCCTCGCTTTGAGCCCAAAAGCATGTGGTGGCATGTGAAACTCAACACAGGCATAAATGTATTTAGCACAACTCCTCACTCTGCGTACACTTTTAAGACGGTGGTCAGATACTTACTTGTGGTGTTGCCTTGCATTTGGATGATACATTTTGAGTCCTTGCTCGTCTCCCTCGTGTTGAAGGGGCGAACCCGGACAGCGACCTTTACAGACGCCCCGGACATGTTGGCAGCTCTGGGATGACCCTTTCTTTGCAATAATGTGTGTCCTTCCTGTAAGAAAAGCAGAATATTAATGTCAATATGCAATAGAAACATTTAGAAGAACAAGAAAACAATTTAAAACAACTAAGCATTGTCCTAATATTACATTTCCTAGTTCAAACAGGTTTTGAACATTGACATTTCTCAAATATTTAAGTAGGCTACAAGAATTGGTTTGAGTACCAGTTTGCGCATTATAAAGTCAGTGGAATAGCATTGGACTAAAACAACATAGGAAAGTCACAAAAGCATGTAACTTTAAAAACAACAAAAATACATACCTATATTAATCTGATAACCCAATAATTAGATGTGATTTGGGTGTGTTTTTACATGCACAAGAGACATCTGAGTGACATAAGTGGAATTTTGACTGTTGAATTTGGAACACAAACTGAGTGCAATGAACAGTTTACATGACATTTCAATCATCTCACCACTCCAGAAATCAGACAATGATCCGTTATTCGGTGTGCAAGTTATCAACATCAGCCTCTGTGTCCATTATTACTGCCCTGATCCTTGATGTCTTTCTAATGCACTCAACCCAATCAACATTAATATACATTGTGTTTTCCCCTCCAGTCAGTCAGCCATTCTTGCTAAAAGCACACGCCCATGAAATCCTATCTGCTCCATTTGCAGTGGGCCACAGTGGGACAGAAAGCAGGGCCCATCCGCCTCATCTAATGTTGATATTGCACAGAGGGAACAGCTGGCGAGCTTTCTCTGTCCCAAAATGTAAATTCACTCATTACACAGGAAATGGGCTTGTCTCATGCCCTTTGCTGCTGCTGCTGCTGCTGTTGCTGCTGCTGCTGCTGCAGCAAATGCATGTTTATTTACCTCTAAAATAGTCGCTCTTGGACAAATGTCATTCATAAACTCAATTTAAAAACACATTATTGCGTATGATGCATCAAAAACAAAAATGCGTGATGACAACTGGAATTTCCATCTTGTCTAACGGAATTTAGTAACCAATCCCGTATATGATGTACTAATATTATGTATTATACTGTATTTCTTATTTTTTCTTTAAATTTTAATAGTAAATAAAAATGGCTGCCAATTACTAATTAAGGAGTATAACGGAGCAAAGTATCTGGGTGCGTTCACACCCGGTTTGAGCCTAGTTTATCTCTGGTGTAGCCTTGATTTAGTCCTGGCCTTGTCCACGTTTAGTTCCGGGTTTAGTCCTAGTTTATCCCCAATATTAATGTGGTGTTTGTGCAAAAGTGAACGCACCCTCAGACTCCAGACAGTGTGTGGCGAGCTACAGCTAAACCCAGTAGAGCCACAGCTAGCACTTTAATCATCTTTAATACATTTGTAGCGCGTCGTTAGGCCAAACTGTAGATCAAATGACGTGACTTACCCTTAAATAATGTCACCGAGCCGACACCAAAACCATGGGATATCGACGGAGCGGTTATCGTGAGCGAGCAGGCGTCAAATGTGTTGTTTTTATCACAATCCGGTCTCGTGAAATCCACTAATACGTCCACGCACATGCAAAGCACCCATTATAAAGATATCCTCCACCGTGAAATGTTGTTTTTAAATCCTCGGTATGTTCCAGTTGGATGCAGAGGACGTCTTTCTGCGCCCGAGCGGAGAGAAGAATTGATGTATCGCTCGATTTTTACCGAAGGATTACGTCAACTCCCTCCCTGAGCGTGGTAAGTGGCAGCCCGGCAGGCCAATCAGAGGCAAGACGTAAAGTGACACGTTTTTCACGCAGCCAATGGCAAGGCCGAAAATCAAAGACCTTGGGCGGGGTTAGTTTTCCCCCTGTCGTGACGCCACACTGCAGGATTTCTCCCACCGCTCCCAGCGCGGTCATGGCAGCAGCACCGCGGCCAGGAACAGCGCCACCCAGCGGATGTAAAGAGCTTTACCTGAACTTCTGTGCCATATGGCTTGTTTCAACTTTCAAGAACATGGCTTTATTAATATGGGTTTCAGCTTCCTTTAATAGGCAACGTTTTGGCAATTGTCATAGATAAGAAAGATGTGTGGGTTGTACCGTTACATTTACTTTCTAAAGCCAATGCTTTACCTCTACTCGAGTAATAGTTTTACACATGAGTCTTTACTTTGTTACTCGTCCCACTGTGAATCTATAGTGATTAATGGATTTGAATATTTGAAAAGATTAGACTTGGTGCACTAGTTAATGTTTTGTCTGTCTGATTACATGAACTTATAAATCATGTTTTAAATATAGTTTACGTTCAAACTGTCAGGTAGAAGTGTCTCGTAACGTAAGTGTTTGGGTCACTACTATTTAAATCAGCTTGAGTCATATTTTGATGTTGCTCATACTCTGGTACAAATTTAGGATATATAGAATCCACAAATACATGGCCACATAAATACTATCAGCAACTCCAAGTGGCACTATTCAAGTTTATGTACAGCCAAACTGGTTAAAGGTCTATCGTCCTGAGTCTTATATTATTTAACAGCAAGACCTTCGACTTAGAATTTAACTCAGTCCAGCTCGTCCCTCGCAGTTTGATTTTTAAGTGATTACATGATGCATTGTCCTTTACGGGTAACAAATAGTTGACAAGCTGTGTACATGTGTGTGCATCATTTATTTCAATCAAAACTTTAGTTTCCAAAACCAGTATGCTATATGAAATGACTTCCTGTACAGTTAAGGTCAGTAAGATCACGTTAGGTACCATGTGATTCAAGAGGCCACTTCTGAGGAGGGACATCCAGGGCTCATATGAACAGAATCGGTTATAGTATGTTCCTGGTGTACATGCTACATTCACAGGTAAATTTAGCTCGGGCAGAAGTTTCCCAGTCTGGGACCGTCAAATCATCAATACTGCAGTTGCTAGAAAGAGTACAACCTGAAGTCTCTAGTTATAGGTTAGTTCACATTGGGTTAAAAATATTCAATATCTCTAGTCATTTGAAATGGAAACACGGTCTTGATTTTGTCACAAGTAAGGTTAGCAACTCTATTAAGCTGCAACCATGCTCTCATAAACAGAAACCTTGCGCAAATAATAAGTTTTAATGGCTCCAAAACACATTATTACAATCAAAGGGAAGCAAAAAGGAAAACTCATAAAACTAGCCTGACCGGTAAACCTGTTGTAGGAAAAGTCTTCTTGCAGCATATAACAATGTCATTAGGCCTTGTTCAATATTTGTAAATATTTATACTATAATTTTACATAAAACTCATGGAGGAAAAAAAAACAAACGTTTCAGCTTTAATATATTTTAACCATGATACTGGTTTGTGACTAAGAGGGTAAATGCATGGGGGGAAACAAATCAGGTCTCAGTCTTTATTTAAAAATGTTTTAAGTGTTTTTGGAGCGATCCCTTACAGAAGTCTAGTCACGTTTCAGCTTGAGGTCATTGCCGGCCGCTCTGCTTCCCTCTCATCCAAGCATGGATCCTCTCCTTCAGCTCAGGAACTACAAGGCAACAACATTTCAATCAACATCACGTGACTGGGCTGGATTTGCTCAAATGTCTTCGGTAGAACAGTGCTTGTGGTTACCTGACTCCAGCATGCTCTCGGTCAAAGGCTGTCTGTTGAATGGATCAGTGGGCGAGTTGAGCAGGTGGCGCAGGATGATAGATCGGTCCATAACGTTCCCGGAAGGCAGAATCACGGGGTCAGTCATAAGAGTGTCCATCAGGGGGTCTGTTATAACAAAAGACACATGGGTAATAAGATGCACAAATGATAAGTATATTTGCACAAGTAATAAAAAATATGGATTATTTGTGCACTATGGGATGGCCAAATCATTCAGAACCGATTTGTGTTTTATTTTATGACAATTATACTACTACTTTTGTAATTGATTAAAGCTATAATGGTAATCACAATTTAAATTTAAGCAATTGCTCCGCCCTAATATTTTCGACAATGAAATCATAAAATCCCCTTAAGAGTATGAAAAGAGTTTTAGTTTAGTCATTTTACTGACCAACTATGAAATAATAAACAATGCATGCATTATGAAAGCCACATGGTAGACCTATCAAAACTAAGAGTAGACTAGATTGAAATGTCACAAGGCTGTTACAGTTGAACTTGAACGCCACAAAAATAAAACTGGTGCTCCCAGCCACATTGAAAGCTGAGCCATAGACCTCCTGTCCGACACACTTTAGCCCATGGCGGTGGGTTTGTGGGTGAATGAAAATCAAAGGAGGTATGCAGAACACATTCTCTGTCTAGATTATATTAAGTCTGTGGTTGGAGCGTGGAATAGCTCTAAGCCGACTATATGATCTCCGTGAGCCACAAAAATCTTCTGCAAATGTTTGGAATTCACACAAGCTGTCTATACTAGCCGTCTCCACCGGGTCATGGAGGTTGTGTAAACATCACGGTACTACAACTGGACTGTCCTTACAAAAGCCAACGGCAAACATGTCAGATATTTATTTAGCCTCATCAAAACCACATGAATCAGGTTCCCAATAAAACGACGGGCAAGGCCGAGGCACACACCTTTGAACTCGTCTGGTGCGTCGCTGTAGTCCATTTCAGACTGGGAGTTCTTGGCGACTATTTCTTCCACTTTGTCTGACAGCAGCTTGAATTTTTCAATGGCTATGGAGGACTTTATACCAGCTTTTCTCATCTTTGAGATTACCTCTTCAAACAGCTCTCTGCTGTATGACCTCTGAAAAAAACAAATCAAGTCAGAAAAATGTCTATAAGATGTTTACGCTTTCGTGCTTCTCTTGTGTTAAGTGTTAAGACATCAAAAGAACTAGATTATTTTTGAATTATTTTTTCCACAATAAATCCTCTGAGTAAATGCTAACCTGGTCATCTGCAATAGCTTTAGCAAAGCGGGCACAGTCTAGTTGCAGGTAGATATCAGTCAACTGGTCGAGCAGCTTCTTGGGCTCAAAGCCATA
Source organism: Eucyclogobius newberryi (assembly GCF_026437365.1). Taxonomy (NCBI): domain Eukaryota; kingdom Metazoa; phylum Chordata; class Actinopteri; order Gobiiformes; family Gobiidae; genus Eucyclogobius; species Eucyclogobius newberryi. The sequence continues at coordinate 33,259,499 of NW_027315801.1, read as the reverse complement.
TTTTTCAGGGTTCTCCACCTTAAGGTCTCGACATTTGGGACCACAAAGCTGCTGGAGGTTATAGTTCAGCATTGCAGCTAAGCGAGGTCCAAGCTCCTGTAAAAAGATGCAAGATTAGACTCAGTTTATTTTTAAGCAAATTTTGTTTTATTGCTTTGGAATAATAAACACAGCACTCACAGGTCTGAGGAAAGGCTTCTGAACCTGCTTGGTGAGAATGTGAAACATTTCAACCGTTTCAGTGGCGAGGGCCAGATAAGATCGCGAAACACGCTCGTCCTGAGTCAACTGGGACTGACGGCTCTGCTGCTGCTCCTGCAAAATACACATGTGTCAAAATACACTGAACAACTACCACATTAACATTAAAGGAAGACTTTATTAATCCCATGGGTGAAATTCATTCTTCTCTGCATTTGACCCATCCTTTCATGTGGCTGGGGCAACCCACCAGGAGAAATGGACCCATCTCCAGGTATTGAGCTAGGCTTGGTTACCCATTACCTATTGTGCATTTCCATCTCATTCACATCACACTCATTCATTCTAGAGCTCTATCGATAAATCGGCCCACCGATATCGGGTTGTTTTTCATCAGGCACTACTTGATGGAAAAAAACATCAAGTACCGTAGCTGGACTAATGAAAGGACCCTTCCTTCAGATCCATGCGGCCTTCGCACAGTGCATGCACGTGCCAGTTTCGCGTTATGTTCCGTGTTAATTTCATAGAGAGGAAACTGACTATTATATTCTCCTGAGATTAACTAGTAAAAAAGATGTTTCGCTTATGTAATTGTAAAGCAGTCTTTCTCAGTGTTGTATACTTTTAATTAATATTATAAGAATAAGTTATATAATAGGAATAAGACATTTCAATGTAAATCGGCTGACCAAACTATGAAAAAAATTGCCATCGCCCATAGAAAAACCCATACCGGTCGACCTCTAATTCATACACCAGCACACATGGGCACTGGAGGCAAGATTGGTTAAGCGTCTTGCCCAAGGACACAACTACCTTACATACCTTTACTATACCTTACAGCCACTGCTGCCCCACAGTGTCACCTGGTATTGCTTCGCTTCTCAAAGTGGTATGACCACAACTCTCAAACAATCATAATTGTGCACATTAAAAAATAAAGTAGACAAACTCTTGGTAGTTGATCCCATTGCTCTTTGTTCTTCATCTCCTCTTGCACTTCATGGATCCTCTTCAAAGATTCGAGGCTCTCATCCAACAAGAAGGTGGTGTCATTGATGAGCATGTTGATGTAGCGCACAAACTGCTTACCAGAGCTGAAGGAGACGACAGGATATGCAGTCATGTTATGTCAACTTAGACAACCACAGACATGCAGATATGGTGTTGGGTAGTACAACTCACTTAAACTCCTCCATAAAGGTGCCATGATGACCCATGTTTTGCCACAGACTCTTGAAGATAGTGCTGATGTGGTACCGTATGGTGAACTTGTCATAAAACTCGCTGGTCGCACCAGTATGCTCGACATCTGGACAACCAATAAAACAATTAACAATCTGCACACAGAATGGGCCTAGTTAAAATGTGATCTGGTAAAATTACCTGTATAAAACTTCATGAGGGCCGGGACCAGCTGTTTGATCGCTAAAGGGTGGTTTTCCATCATTTCAAAGAATCGCTGAGTTCGAGGCTGCACGGCAGGGTTAGTGACAAACAGCACCTCCACCAACTTGGCGATTAGGTAGGGGTTTCTGATGTAGTTCTGACTGCAGATGAACACCACCAGGAAGGTCACTATGTCTTGTACACAGGGCTCATATAAAACCTGGGGGGAATACCTGCAGAAGAAACAAAGACACAGATCAGTCCGCTGAGGTCGAAGGAGGCAATGTTTTAGAGCTAGAAACAAAACTCACTGCACAACGAAAAGAAGAAATTCAGCCACGTCTTCGATGTAGAACTCTGGCAGAGCAGCAAAGCTTTTGGGCACCTCAGGGTTCAGTGGCAGCGTCATGCTATGTGGAGGTAAACACAGTTAATGCTCTAGCAGTTTGAATATGAAAGAAAACATGTCTAAAAAGGCATCTTCAGAACTCACTGGGGGTAGGCAGGGTCAACCATACGGAGGATGAGCTGAATGACAGTACTGTAAAACTGCAGACATCTCCGGAGCAGGTTCTCATCTAAAAGACCCACGTCAGCACAGGCTTTGGCGCGCACTAATTTCTGAGAAGCGAGTAGCACACATGTAAATACACCGTCATATAATCCAGAATATTTAGTTGGCCACAAACATCCACCTTAAGCTGCGTTTTGCATCTTTTGAGCATCTCTCTGTGTCGACTGGCTAAAGGAGAGTCTTTCCATTGACTTTCACTGTTCTTTAGTTCTTCTACAGTCCTGCAAATCACAAAACAGATGACAAATTAGACATGCTGTACACAGATGTTACTGATATAATGAAAGTGAGTGTGAATGTTTGGTCAGTGTTTTTTACCTGTTGAGCTCGCGAATCGCCCGCAACCGCCGAATGTAGCGCCTACAGCTTGGCAGGATGGACAAATGATGAGTGTGTAAAGTCAAAAAGAAACACTCAGTGGGGAACTTTGGGTCTGGGAACTTTGAGGGGTCCACATCTGTTAAACGCAGAGGAAAAACAAAACCTGGGTACAACATTTGCGTTTTTAATCTCACACTAGCAATGATTAGTCTAAATTTGGCGAGCTTACGTAGTTCTGAAAGCCAACTCTTAAGCTCCTCCATAGTAGCTTTGAGGCGCGTCTCCTCTGGACTAACAGCAAGGCGACATTGTGGGTGAAAAATATAAAATGGATCCACAGTCTCCAGCTTGATCTTCATGCTCAGCTGCTGCAGCACCCACAAGAAGTTCAGCATGAAGCCATCAGTCGAGACAAGATTGTCATTGGTCTGAGACAAAATAAGAAAAGATGTAGTTACAATACAACAAACAATAAAATGTACAATGGAATACATATTTTCAAAGAATAAAATAATATCTGGGCTAATTGTTTTTAAATGTCTCACCTGCATCTGGGCTTTTTTCACATTGTAGTTGACAAGAGCTGCCATGTAGCTGAGGGCCATGTCACGGGTTTCTCCATTAAGTAAAATGTTATGGAGTATTTTGAAGAGATCCCCCTGATAAAAGTGAAGGTTATTTTACAGTTGGAAACAAAAAAATATGCCTAAACTAATATGTAGACGTACTCGTGCCGATTCCAAGTAGTGCTGTAAAGATTGGCTGACGACTCGTGTGTTCTCCATGGTGATTGCAGGGCCAGAGAAATACTTGTCCCCAACTTTAGTCTAAATAAAGACGAGGACAAGAAGGTGACGTCCATGCATCTGTTCATTGAATATAAAAAGGTATCCTTCATTAATTGGTAAACTTACATTGTCTTCAGCAAAAACCGAGAGGCTGAAGAATGCTCCAATATACGAGAGTCTCTGGATCTCTCGCCCACAACCCGGGCTCACAGTCTTGGGTGACCATAGAGGCAATGAAGTCACCTGGGGGAAAAACGTAAACATTTATAAACATATGTGTTGGAATATGGAAAGGGTTTTTAAAAGGTTAAATTAGATCAACTGCACTCACCAAATTGCAAACAGGATGGGTCTTTCCAAATTTGATGTCACATAACTCAGCTAAAGCCTGACGATTAAAAACAAATAATTTCAGCTACCAAGAAAGGAGTTGAGCAGAGCGAACCTAATGAAGCAGATGTTTTATCAAATCATCTTCATCCATAAGCAGAAACTATTCTCATTCTTCTCACAGGAGACATTCACAGGCCGCGTCAATCCTCGGAGTCAACATCCTGAGGTGGGTGACTTTCCTTCCTGCTGCAGAATGTAATGTCAGGACAACGCACAGAATCTTCTTACCATTAGTGGGTATTTAAAGTTGTCGCTGTCGAAGGAACATTCTTTCACTGCCAACGCCAGGCCATGGAGGATTGGAATGAAGATCTGAACGCGTAAAACAAAAGTTACATCCAAGCAAATAAAGTCGAACTATAAATGAAACAACAGCAATATATTTCTGCAATATAATCTGCAAGCCCTAAACCCAAAATCTATTAAACAATGATGAGGTTGTATTCTTTATGTACAGCACAGTAATGCTATGGTAACTGGAATGAAAGGATAAAGACAACATCATTCTAAAGTATCCTGTAAGAAATAATGTTTGCTTGTGAATAATAACACTGACTCTACTGTATAATAAAAGACTATCATGAGCCATGTTTAGGTGACGATATACAACGCTAGGGTCCACATTCACCTGTCTGAACACTTCTTCCTCCTGGTGAGTAATGCGGACCAGTTCTTGTATAAAGCCATAGGGAAGGTTGCGACACAGCATGTACGGGACCAGCAGAGAAGGCTGCAGAGGACTCCTACATAAGCAAAAGAAAGGCGAAACAGTCAGCAACATCACATGTAGGCCGTGAGTGCGCTGAGCGAGTTTCCATGGAGACTGGGGTGCAATGCAAAGGAATAGGGCAGAGTGTACCAGTGACAAATGACAGACAAAGCAAAGATGCCGATTACCTACGTTTGTAATGAGTTTCTTACCGGGGATGGGTCAGGGCACCTTGAAGAACCAGGGCAACATGGGAGATACATTGAGAGCGAATGTTGCTGAGGAGAAGGCTGACATTTGGTTGGCAACAGATCTAAGGGAAACACAGAAGACACTTTCAGAGGTGTTCAGAAATGGTGCTGCATATTTCACAGAAGGTCTTTCCTTGACTGAATGCGATGTAGACACAATGTTCTAGTTTTGAAAGACATTATACATTTCAATTGACAGGGAAAGAGTCAAACTTGCAAAAGGAGGACACTACACGCATTCTAACAAAAAAATGGTACCTTGGGAGCTTTTCTTTCCTCCATACCAACACTGTCAAAGCGCTCGATGAGGTAGTTCAGCATCTCCGTCTCTTTACAGGTTTCGATGGTGAAGCGGTCACCCGCAGAGTTGCAGGACGAGCTCACTCCACATGCACCAAGACTAAAAAAATAAAAGATAAGCTCATTTAGACATGTGAAATGGCAGTGGGGTGGAAAAGGAGTGTTCCTGTACTGTACAAAAGGTTAGTCAAAATCAGCATCCGGAGCATTAAATAACAAGATATGCAAGTCAAGCAGCAAGTGAAGATAATCCAGCCATTTCCAAAAATAATCACACAAGATTTCTTTGATCGATACCTGAAAAAACAGCCTTAACACACTAAATAATGTTCAGAAGTAGCATGTTAACATCAACATTGAAAAAGATGCCACCTCTAAACAAACCCTTCAAATAACTCATGGTTTCCTACATACAGAGCCGTTGAATAATTCATACAGAGGCAACATAATTTGAAGTCATTTGAAACCACTGATTTCATTTGTGATTCCGCACATCTATGTTACCATTTAGACAAATATTTCAGTCTATAATAATTTGAACTTACCATGTCTATAAGAATGAACATTTTAAATGCCTTGAGTGTTTTGAAAGGCGCTATATAAATCCTGAGTATAATCATTGTTAAGTTTATCAAAATGTTGTTCTAGTAATGTTTAACATAGCTGTTGTATTGCAATTTGATTTCATTGTGAAGCCCTTGTTGTTGATCAAAGGTTCAAATGCTTTCCTAAATCTCCAAAGGTGCAGGGACTTAGTCGTGTTTAAATATAGAGTCTACGTTGATTGTTTACCCTCTTCACCTTGGTGTGTGCTGTTAGTGGAACCACACACTTTACAAGCAGAAAGCACACACCGTGCAGCAGCGTGTACCTGAACCCAAATTGAACCAGAGAATAATCCTCCTCCTCCTCCTCAGACTCCTCATCACTGCTGTCCTGATTCACGTCAGACAGCGCAAAGAACAGGGCCGACAAGGGGCTAACACAAAGCCAACCAGACAAGGAAGTGCGGGAGGAAAACAAAAACAGTGAAGGAACGAAAGAAAAGGAAGAAAAGATGGAAGATAAATGTAGAAAAACTGAACTATAAATGAAAGCTTGTATAGATAGATATTTTGTATACAGTAGATTGTTTTAGAAAAACGTATTACTGCTACACAATTCCACCATAGGCTGCAAATATTATTCTGAATTTCCATTTGCCTCCTTTAATCTTTAAGCCTCCAATTAATTGGAATATCATAATAAAATGTTATTAATCAGTCACAAGATGGGACAATTCTAGCCTGAGTCTCAGGCTTGACTAAGTCTAATCGTCTAACAACTTCAACTCTAATCTAGTTGAATCACTAAGTCTAATCAAAACAGTGAATAATACAGCAGCAAACCATGCAATGTTAATATAATTAAAATGCTAATAGGAATTGGACATATTCCACGGTTAAACAACAACTTTGTGAATAAACTTTTTCAATTATTGCAGACCGTGGCGTACTAAATGTTTGAGTAATTCTGTTAAGATACCGGTACCTAGATGGTGGAATCCTGGTAGCAAATGCAGCATGTCTAGCCCTCGTTCGGGGTGAAGGAGGCACCATAGGCAGAGGTGCTGTGGATGAATTGGTAGAGACCCTGGGGGAGTTCAGTAACTGTGGGCTGGGTGGGGGCACAGGGACAGGGGTATTTGGGGGGACAACAGGTCCCACTGAGCTGGGAGATGGACCAGAGAAACTAAATGCTCTGTAGCCAGAGCTAGATGGAGAAGGTGGCACCCAGGGAGTAGAAACAGCATAGGGCCGATAACGCTGGGAGATGGGCAGAGGGGCAGAAGGAGGGTTTAACGTATGTCTGGGACCAGCTGTAGTAGGCGGGCTGGGGGGAACAATGAACTGAGGGGTGGATGGTGTGGATGGTGTGGATGGTAAAGAGGAGGTACAAGGGGGTGGAGAGGTCCACGTGGCTGCTTCCAAAGCCATCGGATGAGGACTACCACACCCATAAAGACTGAAAATAACATTGATCAATTAATGATAAACAGCTCTAGCGCGTCCTAGAGTCTTGTGTATTGAATTATAAAAATGGTAACACTTGCCTGGACAAAGAGCTAGCTCCAAAGGAGGCCGTACTGGGGCCAATGGGACTGCTGCCTTGGCTGGAGGGCTGTACTAGGGTCAGCCGGTGGTCAGGAGATTTGGCTGCTGCTATTGGCTGAGAGGTGGCAGTTAAGCTCGCAAAAGGGTTATGGACAGGAGACTTTGTAGACATCGTCAAAACCTCCATCAGGATCTGACTGATCAGGTCTTTGAAGTCAGCATAGACTACACCAAAACAGAACATATTTCTTAACAAATATGCAAGTGCATGATGTTTTTAAATGGTCACCTTTGTTGATAACACCTACCATCTTTAGGGTTCCGCTGAAACTCTGAGGCAAGGGACGGGAGAAAGATGACATCTCGGTCCTGCTCCTTCCACGACACACGCAGGATCTTACCCATGAGCTGCAAAGCCTGCTCCTCGGACACATCAGAGTTTGAAGCTGCTTCCTGAAGCAATAAATAGAGCAGTCAGAAGTTTAGTTTATTCTTTTTTGAAGGGACAAAGCCATAGCCATTAAGCTTGTAACAAACAAAGATGTTCCAGAATCTAGCTAAGTAGCTTATTTCCATCTGAAGTCCCTACAGTGACAAAATGACCACATAAACGTACAATTGTCATTTACCTTTTCAGTCAAGTTTCTTTTTTCTCTGCGATCACTGTCATCCACCTCCATGTTCTCTATTCCTGAGTCCACGTCCACCTGGGACATGCTGCAATGAAAAATATTATGAACTGTGGTGCAAAGAACTGAATCTTGTCAAACTGAGAAGACACATTTTCTTTAATGAAACTACAAGTCATATTTTACCTCTTTTCACAGGAGGCTGTGTCTATGTCCATGCTCTGCGACCGTGACAAACTCTGGGACTGGGTCTCAAGGCTGTTGGAGGGAGAACTGGAGAGGGAACTCACACCCTCACTACTCTGACTCCCAAAAGCCACTCCTACAAACAAATGTCAAAAACATGCAATTTGAAGACAATATCTTGATAAGTGTTAAATCCGATAATGTTTATATAAAAAAAATATATCAGCTAACACCTTCCTACACAATGGTGCATTCAAAAGTAATTATGTGTGTAAATGGTCCACAACAGATGCTGTTAAAACACCTCACTGGTATTCCACCAACAAAAGGAAACAAAGGGTGCTGTTGCACCCACATGAGCTGCTTTTTCTAGAGCCAGTGAATTATCAGTTTGCATTTTCATACTTCAAACTAGGACACTAAAAATCAAACTCACAGCTTAAACAATGCAATTTGTCTCAGCTGGTTTTGCAGTTCAAATATAAAAGTCACAAGTATAAAGGTCTCTTTCAGAGACCTCTGACCAAGGTTTTTTATATGAGCCTCAGAGTGTTAAAATCCCTTTTACACCACAATAACTAACTAACAATAGATGCTACGGCCCAAAGCATCATTCTTACCAGTTGTGCCCATGGGGGATGTGGCAGGGGTACCACTGTGGACATTAAGCCCCAAAGACTGAGAGGCAGCTGGTGGCATGGGCTGGTTTGCACCTGAGGGTCCAGGAAGGGGTCCAGGCGGGGTCTCTCTCTGTGGGGAGGTCAAAGGTGTGCTGAGGGGGGTACTAGGCTGTGACGTGGGCGCCCCTGCCAGTCGGGCCAGTCTCCTTCTACGAATCTTGAATGAAATGTTATAATCAATTTAATTACAAAAACAAAAAAATCACTTCATACTATACAGAAAACATATTAATAGAAAGGTGATACATGCATTGCATGTTATTGCACGTTAAAAACTAAATACTTATACATTTATCTGTGAAAATGTGTAGAAGCCTGTCTGATGATGGTGCGTATGAAATGAAGCACCAGATCTATGGCCAAACACTGGGGCTCACTGGGAAACGGGGATTGCACAATGGTGGCCCAGTTTGTTTTAGTGCCGAGTCGCCTCGCAGGCTAATTTTCGAATGTTAGCAAAACAACGTTAGCAAATGACAGCTAGCCTTTTCCAAACAACACGTCAATCAAGTCCCGGGCCCAATCTGACGATGGCAAACATATTGATCGTGAAGGAAAACAACATGTACATGATCCATTTCAACCCGATCTCTAATTGGGATAAATTTAGCAGGCGTAAGCATCTTACTCCGGTGAAAATAATGAACAGTGACAGGGAGGTTTAACAAAAGACAACCTGTAATCTGTCAAAATGACCAGAAATGTCCAATAAATTATTAATAATTGTTAAATCTATCGTAAGGGAGTCTCTTATAACGCTGTCCAATAGTTCATTCAAGTCTCTAATTGTCTTATTTTTCATAACTTAAGGCTAGCTTGTGTTGACTAAAAAGCACTGGTAACGCTAGCTCAGGTAGTAATTAGGAAACACGGAGTTTCTAAAAATAATAGCACTTAGAATATCTGCATATCATAGTCTAATGACAGAAGAGGGTAGAATTGATGAGTAACGCGTTATAATGACGTTATTCTACTTTGTCGTCTTACCTCATCTGCGCTCAACTCCTCCATTGCAGCCAAGTTAGCTTAGCTCCCCGTTTCACTTTCAACAGCCTCCTAATGTATGCCAGCCAGAGCCAGCTAGCTAGCGTCTTCAGAACTAAAAATGCATAGTCAAGCTCCCCTTTTAAATCGGTGTCAGCAGTGATTGTCTTCAAGTCAGTAACCACCACGCTAATATATAGAGGATGGCAACACACCGCTCCCCGAAATAGGATTTTGTTCGCTCTATAAGGAATGAAACAAAAAGAAAGCGGCTCTAGTTTAGCGTACGTCAAAATACAACAGCGGCCATTTTGGATCTACACTGTGACGTGTCACGTGACGCAAGAGCTTTGACGGGATTTTTTTCTTTTTCAAAAAAATGCAAACTTCACTGAGATATGTTTTATGTCGCTTGGGTGTATTTAAAATCTTTCACAATTTGAATTAATTTAGACCTGGAGAGGGTTTCATTTTATTGTCGGAACTGCCATGCCAACAAACACAACTTACATGTTTGCGTCTTGTTTCATTATTTATTTATCATTATTATGTTTCATATAATTTATATATAAAGAAGTAAGACAATGTAAACTTTATGAAATTATGCATAAAAACATTTTATTTCACCAAGTTGAAATCACCTTGTAGGGCATTACTGCCATCTAGCGGTAATGCACACATTTCACAATTGCCTTTTGTATGTGGTGTGATGGCTGTTAATACAAATGCCAAATGATAATGCATGCATATATACCTGTATTCATGAATAATATGAATTTTGTGAATTTTTCATCAAGAGAATACGAATTCAAAAGACCCAGCATTTCACATTCACAAATACAAATGTGTGTGATTTCTTACTTTAATTTGTATTGCTGTGGATACCTTTAATACCATTTAAGTTATATAACTAAAGTGGCGTTTATTTTTTATTTGGTTATTTACATTTGCTATTTAGAGTATATTGAAGAAAAAGGTTAAAATGTAGTCATCTGGACGTGGTTTTGAAAAATGTTTGTCTACATGGAGCACTCCTGGACGAATGGGAGATTCTACAGACTTATTTAGAATGTAATTTAAGCTGTAAACTTCATTATAGTAGCAGTAGAAGTAATAGTAATAGTATTTTTTGTAGATGTATAGCAGATGTATTTGCTGTAGTTTTATAGTGTTAGTATTTGTTGCAGTAGTAGCAGTATTTGCAGTTGTAGTACTTGTATTTGTTGTAGTATTGATAGGGGTAGAATAAGTATTTGAAATGGTATTTCTTGTAGTAGAAGTAGCAGTAGAAAGTCATAGTTGCTGACTGGCGCGGAAACAAGGGTTAGATGTTAGGGCTTCGCACGATCCTAAGCTCCTGAGCTCCTAGCACTGTTTTTAATTAAATATGTAAACTAAATTAAGCATTGAGGCAATAAAATGATAATCAAATATTTTTTGCAATCAAATTATTTCATTAATAGTTTCAGCCATAGTTATCAGAAAAGGTTTATTGCCATTGCCAATGAGCAAAATTCACAATCATAGGAACTTGCTTTGGTGATTCGGTGAAACATACAACGATCAGCAATAATAAAACAACATATATAAAGTCAAAAAGGCCATGCATTAAAGAAAAACAGTTCAAATTTACTATAGGATAAAAATAGGCTTACTATGTACACAAATTGTACAGTTGAAGTTACAGATGTAGTGCAGAAAGTGAACAGAGCAATGATTAATTAAATTGTAGTTAAAGTGACAGGTTAAAGAAACTGTTCTTGTGGAGGGAGGTTCTGGTCCGGATGGACCGTAGCCTCCTGCCTGAGGGGAGTGGCCTCCTGCCTAAGGGGAGTGGCCTCCTGCCTGAGGGGAGTGGCCTCCTGCCTGAGGGGGGTGGCCTCCTGCCTGAGGGGGGTGGCCTCCTGCCTGAGGGGGGTGGCCTCCTGTCGTGTCCAGGGTGAGAAAGGGTCGGCTGTGATCCGTCCGGATTCGACCTCCCCAGATTCCTGGAGACGTACAGGTCCTGCAGAGATGAAGTCTGCAGCCGATCACCTTGTCAGCAGAGCGCACAATGCACTGTAGTCTCTGTCCCTGGCTGTGGCTCCAGCGTACCACACGGTGATGGAGGAGGTGAGGGTGGACTCAATGATGGCCGTGTAGAACTGCACCATCATCTGCTCCGGCAGCTTGGGTTTCCTCAGCTGCCACAGGAAGTACATCCTCTGCTGGGCCTCATCGATGAGGGAGCTGATGGTGGGCTCCCACTTGAGGTCCTGGGTGATGGTGGGAAGCGGAAGGAGTCTACGGTGGTGATGGGGGAGTCTGTGACAGTGAAGGGGGGGTGTAATAGAAACTCCAAAATGTTGTATATAGCACTATTTTGAGCAGATAACAAATGCCAAGCCAAAGCCAAATACAAAGACAGTTACTACTAAAGGGCACCAATATGTACTTCAAACCGGCCAATTCTTACATATCTAGATAACAAAATTGAATTGAGGCAAATATTCAAAATTTAATTTAATACTTTATGGCAAATGTAACAGCATTGTTTGAGTCTGGTATGAATGTACTACAAATGGAAGACTAAAAAACAGATTTGTTGTTTCTGCAGTTCTTTTAAGTAGTATTTGAGTCAGGGGTGGGCAAACTTTTTGACTCGAGGGCCACAATGGGTTCTAAAATTTGACCGAGGGGCCGGGCCAGGAACAGATGGATGGTGTGACGATGCTGGAGTCCTCTTGTGCGTATAAAGTTCACAAGTTTTACTGCAATATAGACTTACACAGTGATTTCTGATGCATGATACAGCCAAGGAAAATAACATCCTGCTCTAGGTTTTCCTCTTTCACTTTGTCCTGGATTCTTTTCAGCAGCCCAACGTTTTTTCCTGTTAAATTTGGTGATCCATCCGACGTGACATTGGCATTATGGAAAGGTGAGTTGGGAAAAGCTTAACAGAGAAGAAGAGGGCGCCAAAAAGTGCTCTTCTCTATCTCTTGGGGGAAAAGTGGGCATTACAGGCGAAAGGTAAAATGAACGGCCGGTGAGTTCGAATCCCGACTCAGACATTTACTGCATATCCTCCCTTCTCTCTCCCTTCATTTTTTTCATCTCCTGTCTAATAAAGCCCAAGGGCAAAACATTTGTTATTTTTTTTATATTACTTGGCATGTTTGGCGGGCCGTAGTTTGCCCATGTCTGATTCAAGTAGTATTTAGCTTGAGCCGGCTCCTGAGTATATCTGGAGTGGCGCAAGGATCACCCCAGTATTTTTCTGCTCACTCTCCTCACTGTAAAGCTGGTGTTGGCGGATGTAGTTGAGTACTTTGTCGGGCAGCAGATAGCGGACACTGCGACCTCGGCGGAGAGCTCGGCGGACATGAGTTGCCGAGATCTCGTTCGTTACCCACTCTTGAACAATATGGATGTTGTTTCGGTGCTTCCACAGCGTATCCGACTGATGGATGAACTTAAGAGGTTCATTACCGGTGCGCGTGATGCAAACTAAACCAAAGCAGCCAACAATTTCCTCAATGTCCTCCGGCTTCCACAAATTAGGAACGCCAAATGACTCAAGGACGTCGGCACCGCAAAGCAACATCAGACGAGTGCCATCTAAGTACAAGAGGAAAGAGAATTGTAAACGCTAAATATAAAAAGTGTGTAAGACTAGTCTATTTATTGCTCATTGTGACCATCCCGTGTTGTACTAACATTGCTCTGTGTGTTATTAAAATCCTTGGCATCTTAACCAACTATGTTTTAATTAATGCATTAATAGATATGTAATAGACAATAATTGCAGTATAAATGCTTGTAAGGGAAAACACAGATAAGAATATTTGAGGTACATATGTTAGAACATTGCTTATTCATTTATAGTAGAAAACAGGATTTATTGTTTTGTGACAGTTTAATTTTACTGCTGCTGATTAATCACTAACATTAGAACTGAGTGCAGGGCAGACTTGTTGATGCTAAAGGAATGAGGTTGGAGGAGATGTCTCAAATGAATAAGCAGTTCAGGTTATTATGTAATGCCCGACTTGCCTGAGTTTTGAGGAGAAGATAAAGGCACATGATAGTTTTCGTCAATGCGTCGCTTTTTTGCGCATTTGACCGTGTCCACTAAGTCATTGTTCTGCTCTAGTGCACCTAGTTCGCTGTAGAAATGTCTGAAGGGGGCAAACACAAAGATGATTAATTTGAATATTGCGTTAGAATTTTAAAATGACACGAAATTATGTATTTTGGAGATTATACTATATAAGCCTTTGGCCAAACATGGCCTCACAGGTTCTCTTCAAAATTCTGATACAAACAAAATACAAGAATAGACTTTTAAAACACCATGACATATACAAAGGGCTTGACATTTTGCAAAGTCCTTTAAAAATGTCTGACCTTAAAAAGTAAATATTTGAGAAGTGACCGCAAACTAAACATGCCAAAAACAGGCTGAGCAAGTCAAGTGTCTTTTTGTTTGTTTAAGGTGTGAGAAATATTACTATGCTATAAAGACATAGATATACATTTTCTTGGAGAAAATAAATTCTTGTTAATGTTCTAACTTAATACAAAGGCAGTTTTAGTTATTCTTACTTCCTTATTCAAAAATTGTGACACTGTTCTTTGGAAATCACTTCTTCATAGTTTCGATTTCATAATCAGAGAAGGCAAACTCACCGTACGACTTTAGCAGTCGCAACCCACTCCGTCTGTAAGCCCTCCCAGGAGTCCACGGTGATCCAGGAGTTTTCTGAGGCCAGTTGGGCCATCTCCAGCCGATGTTTGGCCTCAATTAAACCTTTCTTTTTATAGCCATCCCCAACTGGTGAGATAATACCTTTCACAACTCTGTAACCTGAAATAATAAATATTACATAAACAATGTAACAATTAGAGAGTTTTGTAAATGCACCATTATCAAAACTATAAGTGAAAGACCATTATGATTGAAACATATAATGAACCGTTGTCATTCCACTTATTATTTTTCCGCTCCATTCCTTATTAGGAAATGAGAGGTTTTGTTTCTAAGAGTTCTTCTATTAAGAGTGTTTTTTAAACTTCCTACAAGTTATCTGTCCTTCTCCTCTGTATCTACCTGCGTTGCAACAATAAAAATTCCCCATGTGTGGACAATAAAGGAATATCTTATCTTATCTTTACAGCTCAAACTATCCATTTTTGTTCTGGGGTGGTTAAAACCATGTAATATAACCGTTGAGGGCAATATAATTAAATAAGCTCAAGCCAAACCCTGCAATGAGATCAAAGTGTGAGATTGTGTAGGATAAAAGTGTAGCATACCAGAGTCCTCCAGATGGTCTCTGGCCAGTTCAAACATTCTCAGGTGCATGTTGGTGATGGGGTTGAAGGAACCACAGGCCAGCAACACCACTTTGGTCCCAGCTGTCCCATCCATGCCTCATGCTGCAGCTACTCTCACTAAAACAATTCAAAGGAAACAGGCGGAAAAATATATGAGGCTCAGAGTAAGAATATGGGGTATAAGTAAGTATAGTAAGTCCTTCACTAGCACCACTAATGGACAGGAACTAGTCTAATTTATAGAGGTAAAACTTACTGTTTGAGCCTACGTTGTATAATTTACTTGATAATAATGATAATATTACCAGTCAGAATCAAACCAGCCCACGATGTGTTGCTGATGTTCTCTCTGCAACGAACCACAACCACAAACTGTGTGACGCTTTACTTCACCAGACTTGACTTCTTCTTCCTTTCTGTTTAACAATATAATACATCCATGGGAGCATTACCGCCACCTACTGTCCCGGAGTGTGGAGCGTTACCGCCACCTACTGTCCCGGAGTGTGGAGCATTACCGCCACCTACTGTCCCGGAGTGTGGAGCATTACCGCCACCTACTGTCCCGGAGTGTGGAGCATTACCGCCACCTACTGTCCCGGAGTGTGGCAGTGCTCACGTTCTAAAGTGTAATTTCAGTCCGTACCTGGATTCTTCTAACATTTTCTATATAAAAAAAAACACAGCAAACACAGACTCCTTATTTGCCTGGGATTTCCTGACATTTCCAGCTCAAAGCACAGCCCAGTGCCATGGCTGATGGTTAGATGGGTTCTTCTTAGCAGTTTTAAGTGCCCTTGTTGTTTCCTCCATGGTCATTTTTTATTTATTTTTTAATGACCCAACATTGGAGTTTTGCCACCTCTGATTAATTATCAGAGTTGTGAACCATGGCCGTCTCCTGCCCATGTCCCCAGACCATAATAGATCCATGTCTCCTGCCCATGTCCCCAGACCATAACAGATCCATGTATCCTGCCCATGTCCCCAGACCATAATAGATCCATGTCTCCTGCCCATGTCCCCAGACCATAATAGATCCATGTCTCCTGCCCATGTCCCCAGACCATAACAGATCCATGTATCCTGCCCATGTCCCCAGACCATAACAGATCCATGTCTCCTGCCCATGTCCCCAGACCATAACAGATCCATGTATCCTGCCCATGTCCCCAGACCATAACAGATCCATGTATCCTGCCCATGTCCCCAGACCATAACAGATCCATGTCTCCTGCCCATGTCCCCAGACCATAACAGATCCATGTATCCTGCCCATGTCCCCAGACCATAACAGATCCATGTATCCT
This sequence comes from Eucyclogobius newberryi, assembly GCF_026437365.1. Lineage (NCBI taxonomy): Eukaryota > Metazoa > Chordata > Actinopteri > Gobiiformes > Gobiidae > Eucyclogobius > Eucyclogobius newberryi. Next base: position 33,243,369 of record NW_027315801.1, on the reverse strand, counting down.
GCCCATGTCCCCAGACCATAACAGATCCATGTCTCCTGCCCATGTCCCCAGACCATAACAGATCCATGTATCCTGCCCATGTCCCCAGACCATAACAGATCCATGTCTCCTGCCCATGTCCCCAGACCATAATAGATCCATGTCTCCTGCCCATGTCCCCAGACCATAACAGATCCATGTCTCCTGCCCATGTCCCCAGACCATAATAGATCCATGTCTCCTGCCCATGTCCCCAGACCATAATAGATCCATGTCTCCTGCCCATGTCCCCAGACCATAACAGATCCATGTCTCCTGCCCATGTCCCCAGACCATAATAGATCCATGTCTCCTGCCCATGTCTCCAGACCATAATAGATCCATGTCTCCTGCCCATGTCCCCAGACCATAACAGATCCATGTATCCTGCCCATGTCCCCAGACCATAACAGATCCATGTCTCCTGCCCAGACATTAGGACAGGGTAGTCCGGTGTGGCGTTCAATGGGCTGTAGATTTCGAAAATTGTAGATTCCTACGACCCTAACCCTAGATTATTTTTAATTCGCTTGAGAATTGTGTCATTTTCTTCATCCGTTGTATTTATGAAACACGATATAACTCTAAAATTGTGCTTTGATTTAAGTTATTTAAGTTAAATCATGTTTAATGTGTATTGATGGCAAACGGAACTATTTTCCTGAACGTAGCAGTCTGTGATTGGCTTACACACCCGGAACAAATGAACCGCACCCACAGGCTGTAAGTAATCTCAAATATAACAAAACTACTTTATCATAAACTCCTCAAAACACATTTCACTGCTCAAAAATAAGTTAATTTAACTGTTCTGCTTTGACACGTCCGGATTCTACTTCTGACCTCAGTTTATAAAAGGGTGAGAGGTCCTTTGTCTTTTGCTTGCTAGCTAAAGGTGTCAACAATGCTTCCACTGGGTAAACATGTACGCATAATGTTAATAATGGATATTAATAATATGGATAATCCAGTCCTTCACATAACTCGGGTGATGTGGAAATTCACTAACTCCGTGCATGTAGTTTTGAGCTTGAGAGTTGCTAAATTGTCTTTGTTTATACTTGCTGAGTTTTAAAAGTCCAACATGTCTTACGTCCAATATCCTCTGGTATTTTTGTAATTATTTTGTAATACTTATAATGTTCCAGACGACCATGGCATCCCGTGGGAAAACAGAGACTGGTAAATTAAAGCAGAATATGGAGGAGCAGCTGGATAGACTGATGCAGCAGCTTCAAGACTTGGAAGAATGCAGGTGAGACATATACAATACATACATTCAATGCCACACGAATCAAGAACCTTTCTCTCAACATAAATATAAAAACATATATATATTTTTCAAGTAAAATGAATAGACTATTATTAATATTATTGTTATTATTTATTTTTAATACATTTGATCTTTAATGTATAGTCTTACCTGTTATAATTTCAGAGAAGAGTTGGACGAAGATGAGTATGAAGAGACAAAAAAGGAGACGTTGGAGCAGTTGAGTGAGTTTAACGACTCCCTGAAGAAGATCATGACCGGGGACATGACGCTGGTGGACGACCTGGGTGGCATGCAGCTGGTATCAAAGACATCTGTGGCATTTTCATCAAGAATAGAAATGGCTTTCATCGTTTGCATTTACGTTCTCTTTCTGTAAAATGTCTTCACCAGGCAATCCAAGCCGCCATCAGCCAAGCATTCAAAACCCCGGAGGTCATTCGATTATTTGCTAAGAAACAACCAGGGCAGTTGAGGACCAGGCTCGGCGAAGTAAGAAATGCAATTTGTGTTATTTTTTCAGCAGAAGTGGAGAGTGGATGACCTGTCGAGCTTGCGATTGGACTATAAAAACTTGCTGTGACTAGAAAGATGTGCCAAACGTTCATAGAGATACACTAGCAAAAATGGTATAAGAAATTTTAACAAAAGAATAACTCTACAAGCTTCTGGGTAAAATACCTTTATCACACTGGAGTCAGCACTTTTGATTGAAGGTTAAGTTTAGAATTTAGCATCTTAAAATCTCCATTGGTTTAACATTAGGCAAACATAAAATTCTGTGAGGTGTGACGAGGGTTAGCGTGCAATTATTAAGAGTTAAGAGGCTGAGCAGCTACTATTAGACGTATGTGGTAACGTTCATAACGTGCTTGTCTTCAACACATGTAAAACTCAAATTTGAAAAATAATTGTAATAACTTAGTGTTTTATAAAGTTTTAGAAACTGAGATTAAATACAGTTATAGGTCTTGTGCTCATTACTTACCACATGCATGATAAGCAAGATTTCAAACATTTTATATAATGTTTTCCCCCGTTTTCTGTGGTCACTGTTGAGCTCCATAAAGCTTGCACATGTATACAGTAAAAAATGTATGTACACGGAATTTCCATGTTAGATTTGTGGCAGAAGGTAATTTGTGCTCAGAGAGAAGCGATTCTTACTTAACCAAGTGTGTTCGAGGAAGTCTGTGTTTCGTCCATGCGTTCACTCATTAAGTCTTGTAAATTCAACCTCTCGTCTCTATACTTATCATGCCCCACTTGAGCAAAAATGTGCTGTGAAGTAGTAAAGGTATGCTTGAAAAACTGTTGGCAGTATGGTTTATTCCACCTCTGCAGCGCCATAACTGTCTCAGGCGCTCGTCTAAGTGTTGTGTGACATTCTGTGCAGATGGACAGAGATGTCATGGTGGGGAAATTATCACGGGACATCTATACTCAGCAGAAAATGGAAATCCTCACTGCCTTGAGAAAACTGGGCGAGAAGGTGAGTGTTGAGAAGGGTTATTGTTCCGGTTCAGGACGATTCAGCGGCTCTGAAACAGTTGTGATTTATGGCAGTCACTGAGTCGTCTCTGGACGGAGGTAATGGGGGCTTTAAGTAGATTAGTTACTGCTAAAAATATCCACAATAAAGTTACTTGAATTCACAGTAGTCGTCTGGGATTGGCATAGTTTTCATCACGAGTGTAGCAGTCATGACTCAATTAGTCTGTTACGGCAAAGCTTTAGCACATTGTGGAAAACCTGTTTAGTCATGTTTGCGCTGACATTTAAATGATCAATGGTTGCATATATTTTGGATGACTTCAGTTTGTTTTCCCTCCCTCTTACATTGTCTTTATAAAGCATTAAACATGTCTGAACATTTGTGACAGCTTCCTGCAGAAGACGAGTTATTCTTGTCCGAAAACGCTACAGCAACTCTGAGCCAGTTTGAAAAAATCACTGCAAATCTAGGTGAGAGTTAATGATGAAATATTTCGGATTATTTTTACTATGTGTGATGCTTTATTTCAGAGTTTTTTGATTTATGTTTCCTTTTATTTTAGGATCGGAGGATAAAATTATGGCCTTAGCAAGCTCTGGGGTGAAAACCAAAGCATAAGGAATTTCTGTTATTAATTGCTGCACTTTTTATAGTATTTTATATATATATATCAACTTTTGTAAATGTATTTCATTTGTCCAGAAGCATATACGCAGTCCTAAGCTACAGAAATAATCAAATACAAAACTGTGCCAATTAATGTTGTCGTTTACCGTGTGGATAGACATTTGTAATTACATGTGAACTGTTTGTATTGTGTCTTTCATAGAATAAACAACGTGTCCACTGTGGGTCTGAAATTCTTAGTTTATTCAAATTGCATAAACATTGCGGTGATGATTCCCCATTTCTTGAGCGTAAAAAGCATTAACACAATTAAATAAAACAAATTACATGACTATTTTAATTGTTTATTGCTTGGAAAGATGTATAATGATCTCTTTGTACTTAGCTTTTTATTTTACTTGTCTTAAATCACATTCAGCAGTGAAACTCTCCAGTTTCTCTATCTCCACCACTAGAGGGCGCTTGTGTCTCGTGTTTCCACTGCACAGGGCGTCTACCTCCCCCAGTGCGCAGTGTCCCACCTGAAGCTGCTGCAATGAAGCAGGAAAAACAACATCACGCCACATTTATATACCACCTCATCATCCTTTATTTTGTTCACGAGCAAGCATCGACTTTACTACAATTTGCCTTTTGAATTGGTAGAAAAGTGAGAGCAGCTCCAACAAGCACAAAGGAAAAAATCCAACCATCCTGAAAACAACTTGAATCTTTCCATTTTGAGGAAGAAAAATAAAACTGATAAAAAGAATTTAAAAAAACAAAAACATCTAGAGTGCTGCAGACGTGTGATTTGAGATTTAAACAGTGTATTGGGCCAACATGGCATTATTCATTCATTAATTCTGGATCATGCAGAGATTGCTCTATTGTCTTTCGCACTATGGCTGCTAGATTGATAGGCAGTGACGTTCAATTAAATGAACATCTATTCCAGGGGTTGATTATGAACAAAGGAAGAATAAAACCTGAAAAATGACGATGATTCTGATACTATACATGATGTTATGGACAATGTTTAGACTTTCTGTGATGAAATTGAGAATTTTGAGTCAAGAAGCGTCATTGTTCTATTCCTGTGAAATGCATGCTGCCCTCAAAAACCCCTCTGTCAACAACTCAGGCAATAAGACACTTCAAAATGACCGTCTACTATACACAAATAATTCAGTTTGACAGAATACCCATGTATGCTGCCAAAGCAATGTTTCATATTCCATGTTTCTGTACAACATTTTAGAGGTTGAGTTTCAGAACAATATGATTTAGTACAATATCTATAGAAGGTACAATATGGAGCTAACTACACATCAACATGGACCCGAACAACTATGTGAAACACAAACTAGCAATGCGTTATTGTTAAATGAAATTAATGTCATCCCCAGCTTTGTAATAAATTGATTTTTGAACTGATTATGACTGGTAAAAAGGCATTCCCATCTCGACAAGTTCAGAGCTTAACCTGTGCAGGTCTTCACGGCGGGAGAGACTATTCACCAACACTAATATTAAAATCATAAATTAATCTAAATTACAATTGTGCTACTAAAATTAGCATGACGTACAAGCATTGTTGGCTATTATAACATTCTTCTTAGTCCAAATGAAAAACAAACATTTGAATGTGTTGAGGTGAAAACTATTTACAAGGAGTAGTGTAGCAGTAGTAGTAGTGTTTTAATATCATTTCCCCAAATGAATTGTGCCACACCAAAATCAGTTTACCAAATGTAAACAAATAGTTTCAATCAACTCTGTAATGTAGATACTCTGGCAACAAACCAATTCAGAATTAATTTAACATCAATTTTCTTGAAATCATCAAGGCTCCACTTAATGGCAATAGCAGGAGCTTGAAGATTTCAGCTTTTCTTTCTCCTTCTTCAGCAAAGATTAGATCATATCTGCTGAGAAGATGTGTTTATCCATAATATATTCTTAAACATGTAGCTTTGTATTAAAGCATTTTGCCAAATACAGTATCCAAATCCAAGCCTCAACCCTTTGAAAAACATCACAAAATTTGGGGAATGGAAATGGAGTGCTACCTATGCAAGCTAAGCTAGAGCTGAAACCATCAGTCAAGTTTCACTTTGCAAAAGAGTAAAAAGGACAAAGCTCTTTGTCATGGAAACCTCCAGATGTTTGCATAAACATGACTGGACAGCCTTTTTTGCAGTAATTTAGCCACATGCTACAGCTTCTTTGTAACACAAGTATTGGACACAACTTTGCATTATATATGGGACCCAACAGAGAAAGGCCATCACTAAGACACAGACTAATTACATGGTTTCTTTATATTTACAAAAATGTTAAAAAGCATTTCTCTACATGTGATATCTCAAATGCACTCATGCACTAAAAAAACAGAAGGAAAAAGCTGGTTACTGGTTCAAAGCTTATTCACTGTCAACTACAACTCAAGCTGTGAGTTTGCTGCGAACTAATCTAAAACATAAAGAATTAAGAAATAAAAACAAAAAGTGCAGGGCTGGCTTCAGTTCAAAACAAATGTAGGCCAAGTTTTCCTGGGAATTCAAATATAATAAATAAAAAAATAGTAAAATTCAGCAATCCGGTGATGACTACACTACACTGAGTACCACCACTGAGAACAACAGGAAAATCTTGACCATATATATATATATATGTGTGTGTATATATACGCTGAAGGAAAAGTATGACTTCTATTTTTACATGACGGCTCCTCGCGGACGAGCGATGGCGGTGGAGGCGTGTGTCGTGTGGAAGGAGCTCTGGTGGTTTTAGTATGTGAGGGTGGAGTCGTCCCACTCCAGCTGCTGCTGTCTGCTGGCTCCGGGCTGGTCCTCCGGTTCGGGGCCCTCGTCCTCTTCGCTGCTGTCCGACTCGGCGCTTGTGATGTCATCTTCCTCCTCGCCCTCCTCGCTCTCCTCCTCCTCCTCCTCGTCCTCCCCGCTGCTGTGCTGGTCTTCATAGGTCTGCGGGAGGGAGACGGCACATTATCACGTCCACGTGGCGCTCGAAATAGCCTCCGTGTGTGTGGCATCGAACTGACTCGTCCTCATCCAAATACGTCAAATGCAAGTATTAATAAAGTCCCAATCGAATTAAACTACACTATATATAGCAAAATCCAATACACAACAAAAACTAAATGATCTACAGAACAAATTAAAACTTTTAGAAGCTAAACATGCAGAAAACAGGAACCCTCAAATACAAAAACAAAACAAAGACACTATGAAAATGGATCAAAATTCTCAAAATTACTATCTTGGAAGCTTAGAAAACAACAGGCAGAAAGAACAATTTTTAAAATACGAGACATTAAGGACAATATCATTCTAACCAAACAAGACCAACTACAATCCACATTTGAATCCTACTATCAAACACTTTTTACTCAAACACTACAAAACAATAAAGAAAAAATACAATCTTTGCTGGATACTCTTAATTTACCCATCATGACCGAGGAACAAAATAAAGAATTAGGGGCCGAAATAACTAACTCCGAAATTGAAAACGCAATTAAAAGACTAAAAAACAATACATCTCCAGGGAGTGACGGTTTCACTTCAGAGTGGTACAAAGCTCTAGGAAAAACCCTGCTTTTATCAACTTTTAACTGGGCCCTTAAAAAAGCTCAGATCCCCCCAAGCTGGAAGGAAGCCATCGTGTCCTTGACACCTAAAGAGGGGAAGGACCGACTGGACCCTGCCTCATACGGACCTATTTCAATTCTAAATGTGGACTATCGTATATTATACCTCAATCATCTCCAAAAGAATGGAACAAATACTCCCAAATCTAATTCATAATGACCAGATTGGATTCTAATGGATCTGACTGACGTTTGGCCATTGAGCGTCTACTATGGGAATCTTTATGGTTTTGGCACTGCCCCATTTGCGACAGAACATTCCTGTTTCCTTTCTTTGCTATTTAGCGAGTTTTCTTTTGTAATTGAAATACTGAGAAGACAAATACATCTTGCAAATACATCCTTCGGGCTGATCAGCGTTGGTTTCGGTTTGTTCAGTGATTCTACCTCCATGGGGTTGACGGTGATGGTGAGGGCAGAGTCGTCCCAGTCCATCTCGTTCTCCTTGCCGTTCTCCTGGTCCCTCATGGTGCGCTGGTGGGCCGCGCGGATCCGGAACACGCCCAGGATGATCATGAACACCAGGAAGCTGACGCACACCACGATCACGATGGTGGCGGCGCTGGGGACGACTGCAGCAGACAGACGAATACAGACAGAGTGAAGCGGCGTGTCAAGGATAAGCTGACACTTATCCTTTTCAATCTTTTCTTTTTTTTAAATAAAGATTTTTCTCTTTTCCGTTACATTTAGCCAGGGAAGCGAAACATATGGACAAGTATAAATCGTCTTAACTCCTTTTTTCTCAGATAACAACATAGAAAACATATACTTATATTTGAATACTGTGATCGGAGACTTTTATTGTTTATGCAATTACTCATACAAAAGCTACTTAGGCCGCGGTTATTTTATTACTTGGTTTACGGATCCGCCGCACTTAGATTATTGATTTCTACAATATGAATAAAATAAACTATTATCAATTTTTTTTTATAAAGTACCGCAGACAATGCAAAATAGCATTAAATGAAATATAAAAAGCGGTATTAAGTCAAAAGATAAGTGCGCGTGAAGCAATTTTTTGTCAAAATCCTGCGGAAGTTATTTATTTTGGAAAGCATTGTTGTGACGGAGCGGCGCCGTCCAGTGCGCGGTCCCGGCGAGAGCACGCGCCCGTTTCCCTGTCTGCTGCGCGCCTTTATATCGCAAATATACATTTTAAACCCGTTTACCACATTTTCTCCAGCGTGTTTTGCCGTGACTAAGGCTGTACACCTAGAAGTGAGTTCTGAGTGTAAAACACGCTAAATCTACTGTTACACTCCCCCCCTTCCTCCCGTGGTCCGTTTTGGGTAAGAAAAAAATCATTTGAAATGGAAATTATATTTGTATTTATATTTCGTCCGCCTGTTCAATATATTTCATTTAAGAATCCGTAAACCAAGTAATAAAATAACTGCGGCCTTAGACTAAAAACCTTTTGAAGTGTCACTGAACTGAAAAACTGTGATTGCAAAGTTGAATGTGCTAAATCTTAACATTGAGCAGGGAGTCAAAAAGTAATAAAGACAGAAATAACATTTGTCTTGGAAGCATAAAGTTATAAGATGTTACTGACAGTGTTTTATAATGATGAATTGTCAATATTGAGTTATTCTGATAAAAAAAGCATTTGCCTTTAAACCATTTGTGTCTTGAAAGGCTGGATGACAGGAGCAGATTACCCACTCTGAACAAAAAGGCTGTGCACAAACGGCGCCTGCACAGATGTCCCACGCTCTCAAGTATAATCCATAAACTTGTCCCATTAAAAAAAGGTGCAAAACAACCGACCTTTTATACGTGCCCTACTTCTGCTTCACGGGCTCTCATCTACAGGAGCGGCAATGGCAGAGGCTCAAATGGTTTATATCCCACAAATGCATGATATAGATGCTGCATGGGAAACCATGCTTTGTGTAACTTTTAGGATTTACTTAGGATTTGATTTTAAAAAAGGTAATAATATTATGTAGGGCAAGATTTTCAGTTATAAAAAGAATAGTAAACGGTCAATAATCTACTGGACACCGGTGATAAAATGAGGTAGTTTTCCATCAACTTCATATTTGTATCATTTGAATCGCTTGTTTCTGTATTTCAATTTTGCTTTAGATTATTTATCCAAAACTACAGAACATTAACCTCAGACATTAAAAACAGCTCATTCCTTTCACATTCATATTGTTTACATTCAGTGGTGAATGAATGAATGAATGAAGTACAAGAGTAAAAGTAATGTAATTAAGTAAGGTACAGATGCCTAAAAAAAATTACCCAAGTACATTTCACAGTGGATACATTTTACTTTTACTTCAATAATTGTTTTTAACTGGATTCATAGTAGTTTATATGGTTTGAGACCATCTGAAATGGCTGAGGGGTTGGTTTTTATTGAGCATGTTTATAGAAACATGAATTTTGCTTGAAGGGGTTGAGTTCATGAGTGAGATGAACAAAAATATACACATAAACTTGACATAAAACATTAAGAAATCGAGCCAGTCGCTTCTGTTGACTGAAAATCTACAAAATTCTCAAGATCCCTACATAATAAATAATGCAAAACATGAATTAGAGTAAAAGATTTCCTCCTGTAGCTACACTTTAAGTCATAAAATATTGTACTTCTTCAGTTATTGCATACATAAACATCCCCAAACTATTTAACCTCCAGTCGTGCCATCACCTGAGGCCTGGTGAGCGTTGACCAGGTTGTGTCCAGACAGGTCCACAGAGGCGTGGTGAACCGGGTTGATGAAGTTGGCTTGCATCATGGCGTTGTTGGCGTGCTCCTCGGGGTTGGCTGTGTGGATGACGTTCACCTGCAAAACAACAACCAAACAAAATCCAGATCACTGCTGACACCGTACCTCGTCTGTACAATACAGTCCCTTATTGTACATGATCATTACAAGCCTTACTCACTGCAATTAACCAATTCAAAACATTTATGTTCTCAATAAGTCCCAATTGAATCCATAATTATTAGAATTTCTTTACATTTTTTGTTCTACCAATACTTCTTGTACAATATCCATTATGTATTTTATGTTCAGTTAAGTTCACTTTGTTTATTTGAGCAACAAGCAAGTGTCATTACATTATGCTGCAGTAGTGGAGAAAGTTTAAACGTATATACTCTTATTCTATTTCCCATGTTGACAGCGTTACATGTAAAATGACTTGGCTGTCTTGTGTTACTTGTGGGTTTTCGAAATGTCCTTTTTGTTGCTCTGTCTCTCTGTGTCGTGCTCTATATTTTTATGTGTTTCAAAATGATATTACAAAATAAGACAGCCGGTGGTACCTCCACTTTGAAGTCGTTGCTGATGTAGCGGCCGTTGAGCTCGGAGCACACCAGTTTGAACTTCCTGTCGAACAGCGCCTCCGTGTGCCAGTTCTTGTAGCGAATCAGGTGCAGGACCAGCTCGTAGTTGGACATGGTGTTCACACCTAAACACAGACAAACACAGTGTGAGCAGCAGGAAGCATTTCACCGTTTACTTTACTGTTCATTAGGCTGTAATTATGTGCAAAAATGGTTGGTACAACAACGTTTGGTTTCATTAGAACACGTTTTGGCAAACTACTTATCAAACCTGTGTGTGGGTCTGGGGCTCGACCGCTGCGTTTCAATTTCTAGGCGGAGTTTAGAGACAGAACCAATCACATAAACCCAGAAGTGACGCAAAAAACGCGACCCGCTTAACCGGATATTACGTAGTCCATGTCAACAAGGCGTGTTTCGCGTTATCCGTCCCCGACCGCAGAAAATGTCTCCTGAATCGCGATGACGCCCTTCGTATAACCGCATCTAACGCACGTTCATCACGGCGAGTAGAGCGGACTTTCCTGATTGTTCACATCGAAGCGAGAGCAGAAGTAAACACTGGGTCACGAGCCGGGTCACGGGCCGGGTCACGAGCCGGGTCACGGGCCGGGTCACGGGCCGGGTCACGAGCCGGGTCACGGGCCGGGTCACGAGCCGGGTCACGAGCCGGGTCCGCCATCTTGAATGTTTTGGAACGGGGGGGTGGAAAGCGCTACTCCCGTATCTCAGTGTTACGCGTTAAAACCTGGACTGGGATTGGTCGGTAAATGGATGACCGACGATTTCATTGGCTCTGACTCCGATTCCAGACCCTCGAACAGAATGTGGGCGGGGCTGGCAGGTCAGGCAAACATTTCTCAAGACTTTAAATTCTGAAATATACTAGTATGTTCCTTCTAAATACTGTGTGCATTCATTTAACCTTTTTGGGGTGTTTGTTATCATGTATTATATCCCAGTAACAGTATGTATAAGTTCTTTGTAATCATCTGACCCCCTTATTACAGCAGAACGGGCGGATAACACCCTGACCAAGCACCCAGAACCCTCCCGAGTTCACATACAACACATAGAACTTCTGTGTTTGCATAACTGCACACGTTTTTTGGCCCAATCGCTGCGTCCGGCTGTGTGGGAGCGCACCTGTGATGACCAGGCCCAGATTAGAGGAGCTCATCTCCAGGCCGCGCTGCTGCAGTTGGGACACGTCCAGCTCCAGGCTCTCGTGTTCGCCGTCCACTTCGTCCCCGATGACCGTCACCTCACACGTGTCCAGGTTGTGCATGATCTCCTCCGACACCACAGTCTCCTGTACTGTAATACAAAAAAACAACAACTATTTACCATTCGAGAAGCAACACCAAAAATATGGAACCGCTTTTTTCGACTGTGGATTGAAGTGAGACGTTCTAAATGTAGACGAGATGAACGGCATGAGAGAGGTGTCTGAGGGTGTAAATAAATAATAAATAAGAAAAAAAAATGAGATGTGCATTAAGGAACTTTTCTGCAAAAGAGTCCATCTGCTTGTAATTTCTTTTGCATGGAATGTTCCACAAAATGGCATTACACATGTAAATCTGCATGAAGACAAGCAGCTGACACGAGATAAGATCTGTGGAAAGTCGAGCTCACACTGCACCTCTATGGAGTGAGCACTAAAGTATTTTTGTACCAAGCCATCCTAGAAAGTGTGGTGCATCAGGTCTGGTGTGGAATCCTGTCAGTGCAGACCCAAACTAAACCTTCAAACCTCACAAGAGCAGCACTGGAGACCTCAGGGTGGAAGAGAACATCAGCCTCGCCTTCTCTCTATGAAAATTGCATGAGATGCATAACAAATTCCAAAACTCTTTTATTCCTCCTCAAAATGACTTGTTAACAGGACGTGGTGAGGAGTGATTACATTTACATTTTTTGAAATGTATATTTTTTCAATAATTTTAATTAAATAAATGCTAAATAGACAATACTATAAAAACATTCCAGACCAAGCTTTTGTGTAAATTATTTGTCATTATTGTGAATAATATGTGAATTTGTACCATTTAACTATTGCTGTACTCAAATGTTTTGATCATATATTGCACAAACTCTCAGATTAACACAATTATTAACCAACATGTTTCGTGTACATCTAAAGGTCTAGTGAAAAACATATACTGCAATTGATTGTGGTTAGTGCTCTCGCTTCACAGTAAGAAGGTCCTGGGATCAATTCTCAGCTGGTGCAGGGAGTTTGCATGTTCTCCTCGTGTAGGTTTCCTCCAGGTGTGTAAATGAGAGTGTGTGAAGAGTGAATGTGGGACAATGGATGAAAATTCATTAACATGCACTGTCCCGACTAAATAAAGTTAGAATGTTTTACATTTTTTAACTTCCTCCTACTCTTTTTGAGCACTGTGGTATTTCTTTTGTTTGTTTGTTGTCATTTTTATGATGTCATATTACCTCAATTCATCTTTTAAATTCCCAACTGATAAATAAAAATAACTAAATAATGAACAGTAATACTTACATTTGATTGTGATTCATACTAAGCGCCCATGACATTTCTGACATGTCCCCTTTGTTCCTTATGTAAAGGTGAGGTGGGTTAATACAGGTAAAGAGATCACTGTAATCCCTTTTGTCCCTTATGGCTCGCCGTTCTCCACAGGACACTGAATCGAGCTGTATTTGTGTCTCGAGTGTCTATTGTCTCCGATGCCCTCAGTGCTTACACAGGTCTAACAGATGGTGCTATAACCCCGCCCTGGAAACAGCCCTTCTCTTCATCCCCTTTATTCCCATAGGCTTAATCCTCAAATGTCAGCGAACTGTAAGCAAATCTGCATGTTTATCATCTGTTCTATAATGTACCTTTAATGGCCTTTTGTGACTAAAGCCACATCTTTTTACGAAAAGCCCCAGGTACAAAAGATTTGGATTACATGGCATTTTGTTTGCACTATTGTAAGCAAAACCACCCCTTAAATACGCCGTACTGGTTATGCACTTGAACCCGTTTTAGCACCATTATAGTTTATACATTTTACTGAACCTCCCTTGCACTGTAATGTGTTTTATAAAAAAGTTTAGAGTCTGAAAATAATCAACATCAATTTCACAAGATTTAGGGATTGAGATTTCCATTTTAGTAAAGAAATAAAAAGAAATATGAAAAGAGGTAAATACTGCCATTAACCTTTGTAATAAAATACAGTGTTATAATACAACAGTTTTTTTTTTTTTTTGCATTTTAGGCCGCAGTTATTTTATTACTTGGTTTACGGATCCGCCGCACTTAGATTATTGATTTCTACAATATAAATAAAATAAATTATTATCAATTTATTTTTATAAAGTACCGCCAACAAGGCAAAATAACATTAAATGAAATATAAAAAGCGGTATTAAGTCAAAAGATAAGAGCGCGTGAAGCAATTTTTTGCCAAAGCCGGCCTGTTCAATACATTTCATTTTAAAATCCGTAAACCACGTAATAAAATAACTGCGGCCTGACCACGGTGGGCTCGCTTACCAGTGGGGTCGTCGTCGTTGCCCTCGGTCACCTCCGTCTCCGGGTCGGCCTCCGCCTCCCGGGTGATGGTGCTGACAATGCGCAGCTCGGGGAACAAAGTGACCCCCTCGGAGCTCTCGAACTCGGCGGAGCTGCGGGCGAAGTGGTCGACGCCGCTCAGGCTGATCTTCGGCTCCTCTGGCTGCAGCACCATCACGTAACCCTCGGCGTCGGGCACCGTCACACACGTCTCCTCGTTGAAACACCTGCAAACGTTTAAGGTTCATTTAATCATTCTGCATTTCATAGAGATTCAATTCTTCTTACAGACAAACACACAGGTCCAATAGGAGAATCAAAGTATTCCTTTTTGACTCATCTTGGTTCAACTTATGCAACTTTGACGTTTAATAAATCAGAATTGTTTTGTGCATATATGTGAAACTGTCCATGAGAAAAAGGAATTCGCTTTGGGATAATGATGCAACATAAGGCAATGAATACGAGTAAAATATTAAAATAAAATAAAGGCCTGCATAAAATGAGACTTTGAATGAATGTTGATTATATAAAACTATTATACAAACAGAATAACAGTGCAGATCAAATCAAAATTGTGTGATGAACTATTTTAAGCAAATGTACAAATATCATTGTTGTTAAAGTTGAGCTAAATGCATTGCAATAACTATTATTTAAATCATATGAAAAGCAATATTCAAAGCTTTAAGAAAACATACAAACAAACTGAAGCTGTCCATTGCGTCTCTTTGCTGAATGTGCAATGCCTTACACTTAAACGATTAAATAACACAAATGTCCCCTGCATCTGTGGCTCCCAGCAGTCAGGGACATGTTTATTCTCTCTGTTATGGAAATCATGTACGCCTGTGACATATGTTCCACTTCTTTATAGTAAGTATTCCACTCCTGAATACAAACTGCTGCCTCATGAAACTGTATGTGACAAAACGGTGTAATATGAGAACATTACTTGACAGTGGTGGAGATGCGCAGGTGCCTGATGCCGGGCGTGGGGAACTGACGGGAGTTCAGGTACGAGATGTGCTGCATCACTTTGTCAACGGCGTCGATGTCGTCGCCCTCCACGGTCAGAGACGACTGGTTTGGGTTAAAGTCCACCTGGATCACGCAAACAATAACAACACTTAAAGTTCAGTCACTAAAAAGGTTGTTCTTTTTGGTCTAGAATGTTATAATGTCATGATGAGATGAAGGGCAATGGCCTATTACAGATTGATTCACTTTAGACAGAGAGTTTGGATATATTACTGCTATAAACTAGACTGAACAGGGGTGAAGCCTGAATTTCTGGGCCCTAATAGGATTTAGAGTCACTTTAGTTTAAAATAGAGCTTCAGCAAGTGAGAATTCTGTGGTGGCATTCACTGTTTGACTGTCAGATTACAGATTTGTCGACCTGGTTTATAGTTCCTTATCTGTAATTATTGGGTCCATCCACGCGAAACAAAAACTGGCACAAAGTTCAACGTCTTTTCTGTCAGCGCAGATAAATAAAAGTGAATTCATTTTTTCCCAATAGCCTCAGACTGCTTGTTGTCAGTTGAAAGGACTTAAATTTAGTAATATGACAAATTTGTGGAGCCAATCTCTAACCAATAATGATCAGAGTCATTGTTTGTACATTTCTATTTTGGTTATTTTTTCCAACAAATCAAATCACCATCTGAGATACTGACATCATTATTTCTAAAACGTGAACGCCACGTTTGAACGTTATGATTTCAGATGACAGCCTCATAAACTACTACAAAGAAATGTAATGAAAGTGAGATGTATATTCAATTTACCGGTATATAATTTAAACATATATCCATGTCCACACTTACCTTCACAGCATTAACCACCTCCTCGGGCAGCTGCACGTCCAGGCCCTCCTTGCAGGTGTACAGACAGTCGATGACCTTCTTGTTCTCGAGTTTTCCGGAGCGGATCATGAGTCCTGCCAAGTTCCCCCTGAAAAACTGGGCCATGCGAGCATTTCCACCTGGATTCATTGTAGGAAAAAAACAGTAGTTAATAATAAAACAAATTCCAAAGACGTTTTTCTAGGGCAGAAACACGTCGTCTCAATGTGAAAAACTGTCTTGAATCATGCAAGTTAGTGAATGTGACACAACGAGCGCATGCTCTATCCGGCTCAAGACGGCTGGTGTATGGACATAAAGGTGCACTATGTCACTTTTCTGCTGAAAGGTCAGACACCTTTGTTTCCACAGAAATGTTATTGCTTTATCTGGAACTTTCCACAGTGTGGCATTCAACTCACCAATTTTCATATAGACAGAAGACGCAACAAGGCAAAGTTTAAAAAAATAATAATTGCAATAAAAATGCCTGTAGTTGAATAAATGTAAGATAATTAGATTTAAAGCTACACTGGGAAACATAACAAGCCAAGCAATAACATCTCCATGGAGACAAGCGGGTGGAAGAAACAGAAACCAGAAAAGTCACGTGCACATTTAACACAAAAACAGAAGCATACAAGGGAAACAAATGAATATGCGACGCCTCATTTTCCCAACACTTTATTCATGCAGAGATGTTTTAGCTAAAAATGAATTTAATCAGCATCTGGCCTTGAAGTCACATTAACACTGACAGCTGCTAACACACCGCACAGCAGCGAAGTACATCCATCTTTTTGTATATAAGCCCAAATAACAGTTTGCAATGTCTCAGTCATAATAATAGACACAGAAGGCAGCACTGCGATGAGGCCAGACTGAGGTGTCCACATTTCAAGGTCACAGCCATCCACAGAGTGTATTCTTTGTTATCAGATATGAAGAAGCTACTGACCACAAGGCCGAGAAAAAAAGCCTGCATTGCAAAACAACCGAGGCCGACTGGAGGTGTCTATGTCTCATCTGTGCTATTTCAGTTTGACAAAAATGCAATACAATGGAAAACTAAACAAAACCATGGGATGATGGAGACAAAGACAGAACAATATTTTGAACTAGCATATATTAGCAACAACGTCATGCTAAAAATAGAACGCATTTCTGTGTCAAAAATGAAACGGGAATCGGTTATGGGGACATAACGAGGCGGTTAGGATGGGGAGACATTGTGACACAAAGTAGTAAGGGAGGCAACCTGAGGCGGGCTCAGAGGGAGTCTCAGTGTCATTGTCATGTCCCGAGTTGTCTGCAGAGGACGGAGACAGACGAGGAGAGAGAGAGAGAGAAACAGAGAGAGAGAGGGGGAGACAGAGGAGGGGTGAGGATCTGCAGGAGAGGCTAAAACCAGGTCAAGAAACAAGCACACTCTGCACCAGGCACTAATCAGAAGAACTGTAGCAGAATACATTATATTCAAACATATTCTCCTTTTACATATATAGGGCAGTATACATTAGAATTATGTTTAATACAAATAATTAAGTGTCGTCAGTGGGAAATTAGCTTGAATTAAAAGAGTGGAACCAGTGAATATAAATGACAGCACAACAGAATTCAATTACATAGGTATTTGTATTTAAGACATTGCCTATAGTAAAACAATTCAAATAAAAAAAAACACACGCACACACGCACGCACGCGCACACACACAAACACACACAGACACAGACACACACAGAGAGAGAGACACAGACACACACACAGAGAGACACAGACACAAACACAGACACACAAACACACACACACACACACACACAAGGACCATCTAAGGACCTCTATTCTGACAATGTTCAAATTTAGTCCATATGAGGTTTTTAGAACAATTAAATACAAAAACATTAATTTTCTTCAAAATTCATGTGTGCAACTCACGCATGCTAAAGATGTTCAGATCAGTAGCTGTTTTAAGTCAGCCATTAATAGCTCTACATGAACTGAAAGAATTTTACCTGCACTCCCGTTTATAGTACATTTAAATGCATTTAATTATGATTATTTTGAATTACTTCATGTACAAATTGCGCTCTACAAAAACAACTTGCTTTACCTTACCTTTTTACACAAATCATTCCCGCAGAGATTTTAAAGGTGTATAAATATCACACCAAATCAGAACATAACTGGGCTCAAACCAGGACAGACTAAAGGTTTAAAGACGAGTTATTTTCCAAGTCTCGCATATCAAACAATCAAATTCCCTGTGATATCTTGTGCCTAGAGGATGCTGCTTATCTGCAATATTTGATAACGCATTCTCCTGATGAATGTAACGTCACGTACCTTGCCAGCAGGCTCCCACAGTGAGCTGAGTCTCGATCTTGGAGGTGTGCAGTGGGTAGTCCTCGGTGACCAGGAAGGGCTCAAAGGTGTTCCCGTCCACAAACAGAGACACAGTGGGGAACTCCACATTCAGCACATAGTGATGCCACTCTTTATCGCACACCTACAGAATGAAGAAGGAAAGAAGAAGAAGAAGAAGAGGAGAGTGTATATTTAGAGAGAGGAGGAGGAAAAGTTAAATCAAATGTAGCTGTAGCTGTAGCAGGAGTAGCAGCGCATGGTAAGACTGTATTTTCGACTGAATGTTTCGTAAGGAATTATTTTTGTACATATGGACCACAGCAGAAAGAAGTACAGCAGTTTTGGGAATAATAGCACAGTTTCATCTGCCTTTTTATGAACAACGTTGCCATAACTGATGAGAATAGAGGGTTAGGGTATTATTAGTAGTAGTAGTATTTTGTCTTACGCTAGCTGTTTTTTTATTTTATATTTTTATATCTATTTTATTTTTATCTTTATATTTTATTTTATTTTTATATTTATTTATTTTTCCCCTCGACCCCTTGTTGGGAAATGGGAGGTTTTGTCTATAGGAGTTTTTGTTTATAAGACCCTGTGTTTTTAAACTTCCTATAAGTTATCTGTTCTTTTCCTCTGTATCTACCTGCGTTGCAACAATGAAATTTCCCCATGTGTGGACAATAAAGGATTATTTTATCTTATCTTATCTTATCTTTACTTCTGTGTACATATTTGTTTTCGTGCAGGATTTTAACATTTCCCAGCGCTTTTACCATGCCACCTCCCCTTTAAGTCTATAAATCACTGCACAGAGCGTATCTTTAGTCGACTGCAATCCAAAATGTTAGCGATAATGGTGATGGAAGTACTAGTTGTAGTAGTAAGTGTTGTATTATTGGTAGTGTCTGACCTGGTCCAGTTTCCAGTGGAACTCTGCCGGTTTGTAGTGCTCGGCCTCAGACGCGTCCTGGCGCAGCAGCAGGATCAGTCTGCAGTTGTGGACGTACAGAGAGTAGTGGTGTCTGTTCATATCTGTAAAGGACAAAATAACATATAATAATGTGTATGAAAGCAAAGTCAGTCATCGTTCATATGTATGTTTATGTAGCTTGTAGCGCTTTGTCCCTCCATTGATACCAAATCATTTCATTGACAAGCTATGTCCTGAAAAGTAGTAGCTCAACCATTCAAATATAAACTGTGTTGAGGGTTTGTATGCTTTTGAACAGGCTAAAATGAGTGATCATAGCTCTAGTTTAGACAGTGGTCAGCGGAGCTTATGTTCTGCCCGAGGCAAACAGTAATCCTTCTTATATAAGCAATGGGACTGAAGCTGATGATCGACACGCCGCCTTTTCAGCTGGATATGACCGAGACTTTACAGTCAACAGGATCAAGGAGAGTGTGAAAATTACAACTGGAGACAAAAATAGAAGCTAAAACGAGGGTGTTGGCCAAGCAGCTGCAGGATTCACAGATTATGTCCCGATTTCAACAGTGTTTGTCACAGAATGTTATTTAAACTATAATTCAAACTAATGAATTAGTTTAGCGATTATTCTTTTGATTAATCAATTAGTTGTTTAGAATGCAAAAGTCTTAACACGCAGAAGAAAAAAAAATCTAAATTTGACCCAGATGAAGCTGGAGTGAAGTCGTTTATCCTGGTGGAGCACATTATGGACTAAAGAGTGTTTTCATCAAATACACAAAATGTACATTTTCACATCATTTTTATGGAATTAAGGCTCAAGTTCAGTCAGAAAACGTTTTTTCCTCAGCTCATGGCATGCTTTGGAACTTATGTGTATACCAGTTTTTTCTCTTACTAAATTAGTTATTTCAATAATTGATTTGTTGCGATTAATCGATTCACTTGCAGCCCAAGTGAAGACAAAGAGATTGAGATGTTTCGATCTATTAAAATAGCCATAAAACAACAGTGTAAAAGGCTTTACACTCATTATTTGAAAAATTATAAAAAAAATTCAAATAATATGCAAATATATAGACATAAAACAACAGTAAATATTCCAGGTCAAAGCTTTATCCTGAGATATTATCCTTAGATATTATCCTGAGATATTATCCTTAGATATTATCCTGAGATATCATCCTTAGTGTCCTCAGTGTTCACCTGTCTTGTCGGCGTTGCAGAGGATGGTCTCCTTCTCGTGAGCGCCCGGCCCGTGCCTCATCCACACGGACACGGTGAACGGCTCCTTCAGGCTGGTGCTCACCAAACCCTCGGGGACTTTGATGGCCTGAGTCCCGTTGAACTCAAACACCTGGTCGCTGTCGTGGCCGTTGTCGGTGGGCAGTCCGACGGTCCAGTTGGCAGAGCTGCTGGGGGCGGGCAGCAGCTCCACGGTGCCTGAGCTGGCTCCTAACAATACAACACAGACACAATGGGGGGTCGCATTCATTTGCAGGTATTAGGGGGTCTGTTAAAGGTCTGACAGCTTTGTTAGAAAATGGCAGTCCCATTAGAAGTGGGAGAGGTATCGAAAAATGTAGAATATTGCAATTGTTGTTTTGGAGATATGCAAAGTTAGAATATTGAGTGTATGATTTAAACGAAAAAGAGAAAGAAAGCATCTAGTATAATCTTACAAACAATATGAAGTGATTTTTCTGCCCTATGGTCCATTCACATTTTTCATTTAACACAATGTCTGATTATCTTTGTCAAGCAAGCCACATCACACAAATAATGTTAGTGTTATGTTTGAATAAGCTTTTATATAACAATATCACAACAGTGGCATAGATTGGCACATTTTTGACATTTTAAATACTAAAATATGCATCTGGGACTATTTTGTAGTACCTTACACCTTTAAATTTTAGCTTAAAAATAGCACTTTTAAATGTATTCAAATTAAAAGGTCTTTCTTTAGAGACATTCTCTATTTTTATTTTTTATTTAGTTAATTTTATTGTATTTTTGTTTCTGTAATTTCTTTGTGATTTAATGCATTTTTCCTGCTGTGTGAAGCACTTTGAATTGCCTTGTGTATAAACTGTGCTCTACAAATAAACTTGCCATGCCTAGATCATATTTTTTATTGACATTTGACTATTCTTCAGCACTAAACTGGAACAGCTCTGGTCAAAATTCACTCTACAACATCCACAGAGGGTGAAAACTCATGTCATGTACATAAACATAAAATATAAATGATTCACTGGATGACACCATCAAACATGGACTCAGAAGTGGTGAAGGATGACCTCATCAAAGGGCGACAGAGCAGTCAGACTCACCACAGAGCGGTCAGACTCACCACAGAGCGGTCAGACTCACCACAGAGCGGTCAGACTTACCACAGAGCGGTCAGACTCACCACAGAGCAGTCAGACTCACCACAGAGCGGTCAGACTTACCACAGAGCGGTCAGACTCACCACAGAGCGGTCAGACTTACCACAGAGCGGTCAGACTTACCACAGAGCGGTCAGACTCACCACAGAGCGGTCAGACTTACCACAGAGCGGTCAGACTCACCACAGAGCAGTCAGACTCACCACAGAGCGGTCAGACTTACCACAGAGCGGTCAGACTCACCACAGAGCGGTCAGACTTACCACAGAGCGGTCAGACTCACCACAGAGCAGTCAGACTCACCACAGAGCGGTCAGACTCACCACAGAGCGGTCAGACTCACCACAGAGCGGTCAGACTCACCACAGAGCAGTCAGACTCACCACAGAGCAGTCAGACTCACCACAGAGCGGTCAGACTTACCACAGAGCGGTCAGACTCACCACAGAGCGGTCAGACTTACCACAGAGCGGTCAGACTTACCACAGAGCGGTCAGACTCACCACAGAGCGGTCAGACTTACCACAGAGCGGTCAGACTCACCACAGAGCAGTCAGACTCACCACAGAGCGGTCAGACTTACCACAGAGCGGTCAGACTCACCACAGAGCGGTCAGACTTACCACAGAGCGGTCAGACTCACCACAGAGCAGTCAGACTCACCACAGAGCGGTCAGACTCACCACAGAGCGGTCAGACTTACCACAGAGCGGTCAGACTCACCACAGAGCAGTCAGACTCACCACAGAGCGGTCAGACTTACCACAGAGCGGTCAGACTCACCACAGAGCAGTCAGACTTACCACAGAGCGGTCAGACTCACCACAGAGCAGTCAGACTCACCACAGAGCGGTCAGACTTACCACAGAGCGGTCAGACTCACCACAGAGCAGTCAGACTCACCACAGAGCGGTCAGACTTACCACAGAGCGGTCAGACTCACCACAGAGCGGTCAGACTTACCACAGAGCGGTCAGACTCACCACAGAGCAGTCAGACTCACCACAGAGCGGTCAGACTTACCACAGAGCGGTCAGACTCACCACAGAGCGGTCAGACTTACCACAGAGCGGTCAGACTCACCACAGAGCAGTCAGACTCACCACAGAGCGGTCAGACTTACCACAGAGCGGTCAGACTCACCACAGAGCAGTCAGACTCACCACAGAGCGGTCAGACTTACCACAGAGCGGTCAGACTCACCACAGAGCGGTCAGACTTACCACAGAGCGGTCAGACTCACCACAGAGCGGTCAGACTCACCACAGAGCGGTCAGACTTACCACAGAGCTTGTGCAGGGACTTCTCGGAGTAAGTGTCCCGATCGCAGCCCTTTCCGATGTGGTTGGTTTCCAGCTCGATGGTGGCCCGGATGGAAGTGATTGGCTCATCGCAGGTCTCCAGGTGCATGCTGGGAAACAGGGCCAGGCTGCCAGTGCCGGGCTCATATTCAATCCTCTTATTGAAGCCTAAAGGGTTAAGGAAAAATAAGGGGAACAAGTCCTTCAGTCGAGCTGTAAGGAACCGGTCAATATGAGCCTCCTTAGACCGATTATAAAATAAAAGCCGGACAATGCAGTGGATGTGGCATAATATAAGATACTAATAATACTAAAAATACTAATAATACTAATAATAAGAGGAGAATAATCCATGTTAGTAATTGCAACGATTTCAATGGTGTTGTAATTCAAAATGACACAATCTGAAACTATTTAATAAATAATTCCTTAACTTTTAAAGGCACAACTTTTTTTGGATGAACAGCCACAAGGTTATTATGACAAGACTTACAAACAAAAATGTCTTACTGTTACAATTCTTCTCTTCCCAACTAAACTGTATATGAAAACCAACTAAATCATATTGTGTAGTAGTGTTATACATATACATGCATACATAGTTTAAGAGTCATTGAAAAGCAAGTGTGGTGACAACACTAGTATTCTTTAGTTTGGTTTAGTTCTACATTGACACACTATAATGTGAGGTGGGACGAGTTGGGAGGTGGGACAGTTGGTACCTTGCCAGCTGGGTTTGCAGGTGGGCTTCACGCTGATCTTGACCAGGACGTCCTCAGAGGCTCTGTTCTTCCCACAGTCGTAGGCCGTCACCGTCAGCTTGTACATGTGCTCTTTGCCATAGCTCAGCTTCTCTGTGTTCTTAATAAAACCTGAGAAAATAGAGCAGTGAAGAACATCAGATTTATGCAGCGCGAGGAGATGTTTTTCATTTACTAGACACATTTACAGTCTGATAAGGTAGGAGTTTAAAAGCACAGTCTGTTCCTTTGAATTTATTTATGCATGAGCTCTGCCAACAAAGTCCACTCTACGCTTGAGCATCTTTACTTTTATGCGGGGGGCAATTTACTTGATTATATCAATATTCAGATTATATTCTCGCAGCACATGAAGAACATGCACCTCTTGACTGAGGTTCAAGTACCACACAAAACGTGAACGGACCATAAAACCACAAAAGGGCAGAAATAACACTTGGGAGATTACACTAGTACTAGACTTTGCTTTTAATCATCTCTTTTAGTCTAAAATCTTGTTACATATATTTTCTTTATAATTCAATGTAGCGTGGTATGATCAGCTGGTAAACAGCTTTGACAATCAAATGGTGTTTTCTGTTTTCTTTTCTAAAAGTATAAACTTATGTTTTTTCTCTTGCCATTGTGGATGTCACAATGTCAAATTGTAGGGTAACAATTATTGTGAGAATGAACATTATGATTTAACGATTATTCGTCATTATTAATGTCATGACCAAAACAATAAAACTCTTTTCCTTACACATTACCGCTCATTTGTGACCTGCTTTATGAAATCAAACATTATGAATCATTTTGACCTACACAAGATGAAAAAAATCACTTTACATTTAGGTTTACTTTTTTTGAACAATAAGGACCAGGATCATTTCGCTTCTAAAATCTAAAATGTATTTTAATTGAATTTAAAAAAAAGACCTTATTAAGATTAATTTCTAATTGTTTGTTTCTTTCTAAAAATGTCAGGATTATAATTGTTTAATCTTAATGTTTAAATTGTGACCTAAATAATCATGATTATCGATTAAACTAATAATCTGTACATGTCACGCAAAACGACTCTTCCTACTTTAACCTTCAGGGGCCCCAGTCACTTTGGCTCTTGATGGTTATATTCTGACCAATGACGAATAGTATTAATTTTTTGACATTTTTAGCCCGAAGTCTTTACCAGACAGAACAGTTCAGCGTGAAATGGGGATGAGAGAGAAAGAAGGACATGCAGTAAACTGTTGGAGCCGGGATTCGAACTCACAAGAATGCGCCCGACTGCACATGGAGTATGGCATGTGTGCAGCCGCTTTAACCACCCCACCACCGGGCAGCCCCCAGGAGTTTCAACAATATAATATCTGACATTTCCATTTCCAACAAGTCTGACATTATCCGCAGTCTATTTTCTGAAATCCCGCTCGCGTTTCATAACTGTATTATTTGATTTCTTATTGAGTTCAAGGAGGGCAAAAGTCTCCTACATTCTGCCATTTCAAGGAGACCGCGCCCGTTCCTCCCCCCCTCCAAGGCAAACGGATGCACCGAATTTCAAGTGGGCATTTGGCGGCGCCGTTGTTTACGCAGATCAATAAACAATGAGGCGCGTGTCGATAAAGCCGGGGCGATGGCGAGCGCGTACCGTCCTTGTCGACGGTGAAGGGTACGTCGGGGGTGACGATCTCGTAGCTGCAGATCTGGCTGAACTGGAAGGAGCAGTCCGCGTCCACCGCCTCCACTTTCAGGATGCTGTCGTACTTCTTGCCCTCGATGACGGTGGCTTTGTAAGACTTCTCCTTGAACACCGGGGAGTACTCGTTGATGTCGTTCACCTGGATGTGGACGGTGGCTCTGGAGGGAAGAAATGGATGAGTATAGAGTACAGGGAAGAACGATGTAATGTAGTGTGCAGTAAACGTCAATTTTTCAGTGCAATATCGGTTTTAAAAGTTAGGTAACTGGTGTAACAAGGGATACAATTGGCAGCCCTACTTGCATATTAAACTGGGTTACAGCTAGAACTAAGGTGAATCATATTGAAATAAAATAAAGCCTGAGATATGTCCACTTGCCTTGAGTATAAACCATGTCATAATGACCATAATCATAGTTTTAGCATGCAATTTTCATCCAATTTATCAGGCAATACTGTGCTGTAAAGCAGTGGTTCCCAACCTTTTTGTGTCTCGAGTCCTACCTAAGCTTTGTCTCACACTTGTAAACCAGGCAAATAACTGTTTAATCTAGTAATACACTGTTGAAAAAGCTTCAGTTGTAGTCATCTGGACTCAGTTAGAAAAAATAGACGTTTCGACTCTCATCCAAGAGTCATTGTCAATAAAAGAATTTAGATCGAGAACTCCGATATTAATACTGTTCTGTGGTAAGACCCGCCCATTGGGCGGAGCCTTCCTGAAGTAGAAAGTTGTAAAGAACGGTACATAGGTGAGACGAAACAGCCTCTACACAAGAGGCTTTATCACCACAGAAGAAATACTAGTTCAGGACCACAGAGCGCCGTGCATCTCCATCTTGAAGCCTCTAATCACTCGTTTGAAGACGGTGATGTGAAGGTTTTAAGCAGGGAGAAAAGATGGTTTGAAAGAGGAGTCAAGGAAGCTATTTTTGTTAAAAAAAGAAAGACCTTCTTTAAACAGAAATGGAGGGCTAAGATTCAATCTTCCTGGTATCTATAATGGGATACTGAACCCCTGGAAAGGTAGAGGACCAGGACCAGGACATTTAGATGCTAATCAGGTACTCAGGGTGGTTGAGCCAGGGTCTCACAAAGACAAAGAGGATTCTAATAGCCCATTAAGATTCTGAATAGGCTAGCTCGGTAGATACAAGGGGGGAGTTTCTGTTGAAACAAACAACTCTTTCTACTTCAGGAAGGCTCCGCCCAATGGGCGGGTCTTACCACAGAACAGTATTAATATCGGAGTTCTCGATCTAAATTCTTTTATTGACAATGACTCTTGGATGAGAGTCGAAACGTCTATTTTTTCTAACTGAGTCCAGATGACTACAACTGAAGCTTTTTCTACTATGGAACACGCCTGGACGAATGAGGGATTACACCGACTAGTAATACACTGTCTTTTATTCCTGTATTGGACTTATGTTAATTGTATTCATGTCCATAACACTTAAAAACATTATTAAAGACATAATCATTCACTTCAAGGAACATTTGTATTCAATTTCACCTTTAAAAATCAGTAAATGTGGACATACCTTCCCACTAATGCAAAGTGTTAACCATTTTAATTTGAGGAATAACTGGACTGAGATAAACAAGGCACTGCAGACTGTTTATGACATCCCACTTGACTTCACAACTTAATATTCTTGTTCTCTCTGGTCGTGCAGTTTGATGTGATTCTGTTTTATATATTTAAAAAGTGAAAAAAGTATGTGCCAACACTATTCTAAGTGTGCCTATAACATACTTTTACTACCACTACTTTCAGCTGCATGGTTTGGTTCAAGGGCTCCAGTATGTCACGTACTTGTGCGACTTCTTCATGTTGGCTCCATCGGGCCCCTCGCCACAGTCGTAGGCCTGGATGGTGAAGGTGTGCTCCTTCTGCAGCTCACAGTCCAGCTTGTCTTTGGCGCGGATCACCCCCTCCCCCGTCGACTTGTCCAGGACCACCGCCTCAAATGGGACGTTCTGCCCATGGATCCTGAACCCGCAAATCTCACCTGAACGGGCCAAAACATTCACCATGAACGGCCGACAGAGACGGGGGCCTTATATATTTGTACATTTAAGTCAAGATAATTCACACAAAAGAATACAAGGAGCAGCCACAGGTTTTAGGAGCTCAGGGAGGAGTAGTTTGGGGTGAGGTGGTGTCTGTGGATGGCAGCCCGGGAGCACTGTCGAATGGGTGAGTTAACGGGGGGGGGGGGAGGCAACTGGGACGAGGTGAGGGGCAGTAAATATCACAGGAGAGAGTGTATTTTCTAAGCCACTGAAAACATTGCATCCAGTCAGTCATGCAGGCCAAACCGAAAAGATGTGGACGGGCATTTCACAGGAGAACTCTGGGTATTTCAAATCAAAGTCAATTCAAATCCCATAAAAGTTAAAAGTACAGAGAGAGAGAACATTGGTCAATTTGTCCTTTCGTTTTGAGCGTACCCTCTCGCGTGCTGCATTCATGTGGCATCACGGACCGTTTTAGAGTTGATAAAAAGCACACTGGCCATGTTTAACAAACCCTCTAGGCTCGTGTGTGGTTAAGAGATGTTAACTTTTACCATCTGTTAACGTCCAATCAATGAAAAGGTGCTGAGCGAGGTCGAGCGCATGAATGCAGCATCATAAAGAAACCCCTTAATTACAAAAACGTCGACCAAACTAAAGGAATGATTAAACTGTGTTCTGGCGGTCCCACACCAATTCAGTCATCAAAGCCTATTCTGTCTGAAAGAAAGCGACCAGAACACCTCGTAATTAACGTGGTCTTTTCGACTAAATGAAGTCTTCCTGTGCAAATTAGCCCCAAACAAAAGGTCCCGCAACAGTATTGAGAAACCAAATCAAATCTGGATGAGAACTGGGGTTAGAAATATCAACTTGCTCGACATCCACATCAAAACGACAACTGCAGCCATGCTATAATGGTGAGATTAGTGGCGGCAAATTAACTCAAGGAGGTTCCACTGAGGCGGAGATGCAAGAACAGAAAACTTTGCAGCGGAGAGAGTTTGCATTGGTTAACAATCTCAGCAGCTTCAGATCGAAATATTAACAGCAGTGATTGTATCTGACTGAGATCAATTGTTTTCAGAGCAATTTGGTTTTGGTTTATAGATTAGCAATTGGACAAATTGATGTGTGGTGGTAATTTGGGTTTGGACAAAATGCTGGCACTCCTGTTCACGAGCAGTTTAGTTTAGTTTTTTGTTTTTCCAGTAGACGGCTGAACACTGTTAGGGTCTGCAAACTGCAATGGATGTCTCATGCACAGATATTTCTAAGAGCAGCCAGCCCCACAACACACTTTTCATCCAGCTGTAGTTCCAAAATATCCAGAGTCAGAAGAAGAATGAACACAAATCTTGAAATAATAATAAACAACCAAAAACTGAAAATGGGGAGATTAAAAAAGAGCATGGCGGGATTTCTGTGTCAAAAGTGCAGATGTAGTTTAGCGTTAGTGGGTTAATACTAAGCAAGAAGACAGAGGAAAGATCACCTTCTTCAGTGAGGGTCACCTCAAAACTCTCTACAGGAAGGAGAAGAGACACAGACAACACAGGGAAAGAGTAATGGAAATCTGGACAAAAGGTTTAGACAGAGTTCTTGTATTGAAAGACGTAAAAACAAGGCTACGATTAAAACGCGCTGTTGTAAGTTATAGACGATTACGCTTTTAAAAGGCAGAGACTGACATAGCAGCCAAGTACAAATGACACCACTTGCATAAGAATCACATGTAAAATTCAGAATGAGAGCGGAACGTTTTCAGTTTTCACACGACAGGAGGCTGAAAATATGCGTGATGCAATATTTTGAAATTTCTACATCCGAGAGTGGACTGACAGCACGAGGTACAGGATAAGAACAATTGCATAAGAATAAAAAGTAGATTAAATGAGGTTCTGATGGCTTTTCAGTTAGGAATTGATCACTTTCTGTTGTTATCTTGAATGTGATCATATCTAAACTTTCACATTAACATAATACTACAGTTTATACATCGCAAATCTATATATATTCATCAAAAAACATTCCTTGCATTGAACTCTGGGCTACAAACGCTACATGAACTGCCTATACATTTGTCTCGTACCTTTGTTCAGTTCCTGCTCGGACCAAGTTCTGTCATTGTGTCCTGAAGCAAGACACTTGACCCAGCATGCCTTGTGTGAATGTAGTGTGTGTGTGTGTGTGTGACTGGCTGGTGGTGGTCAGAGGGGCCAATCAGAGGGGCCAATGGCGCGGAATGGTCACTTCCATCAAATTTCTATGTATCTGACCTAAACTGTCCTCAAAAGACTATTCGATTAATGTCATTGGAGTTCATGCAAAAAAAACTCATGATTCACTCCAAAATCTTCAGATAACTCACTCCATATACAGTAAATCCATTTTTATTTGAATTAAATAATCAGTCGACTAATGATCATTTTGGTCGACTAAGACGTCCAAACTTTTTTCACAAAGGGTCGCATTTTGAAACAGCAGAGGGCCACAAACAACCCGAAAATGGGTTAGTGGGTTTTTGCATTTGACATTGTTTTGATACCTCCGCACCTTTAATAAGACTTGGAACATTAATATTATGTTTGTATAACATCGAAATGCTTCAATCTCTCCAATTTTACAGTAAAAACTACTACTTTTTGTTGTTTGGACCAACTTAGCAGGAAGCCGGAGGGCCAACAAAAATTGGTCTGAGGGCCGCATTTGGCCCCCGGGCCTTAGTTTGGACATGCCTGGACTAAACGGATTAGACCTAGTTTTGAAAGGCATTATTAGATATTACCTTTTACATCTTGCCTAATGTAACTGCATGTTTCCAATAATTTTACTAGTATTATTGTCAAAAATGTCACAAACTCTCATTCCAGAAGTCACAGGAACATTCCTCCCAAACCTGAGGCCAATGGTTTGACAGGCAGCTGCTGTTCTGGGGCAGTCATGCAGCAGAGTGAGGGGCCTTTGTGTTATAATGAGGAGGCTCCAGCACTGGTCCAGTACCAGAGACAGAACAAGAGACAGAACCAGAGACACTGCATCCACCCTGGCCTTGACCTACTCTGAGGAGGCTGCTGCTGCTGCTGCTGCGGCTGATGGTAAATGTACAAGTCACTTATAGCCTCGAGTTATTCTGAGGGGTATTGAATGGCAGCTGTTGAAATGATTTGTTGAACAGGATTGTTAAGATAGGCTGACCTAAAATGATCTACCTCTACAAACCATGTACTATTTGCATATCGCGTGTTTGTCCAAGAAATATAACTGTCAAAACAAAACACTTTCTCCTTATCTACGCTTGGTCTCTAGTGTTAAACCAACTTACTTACACCAATAAGATTTAAAAAGTGAGCTCTGTACGCTCAAAGCTTCAGGGCCTTAGGACTGTGTTACCATGGCAGCAGTGAAATATCCAGCAAATGGTAGAAACT
This sequence comes from Eucyclogobius newberryi, assembly GCF_026437365.1. Taxonomy (NCBI): domain Eukaryota; kingdom Metazoa; phylum Chordata; class Actinopteri; order Gobiiformes; family Gobiidae; genus Eucyclogobius; species Eucyclogobius newberryi. The sequence continues at coordinate 33,212,706 of NW_027315801.1, read as the reverse complement.
TATTTTCTTTTAAGTCAGAAGATCTTTTGGTTTGTTTCTGTAAGAAGTAAGTTATTGGGTGATATATCAAAATGGTGATAATATCGTGAATGTTGTTTTAAAGTTAGGCAAAATTGAAATATTAAGTATATTTTCTATAGTTTAAAAAAAATGCCAGAAAAAGAACTGATTAAAAGTAAAACAGTTCTGTTGTAAGCATTCAAATAAGGGCATATGGTGACATTTCTACACTTTTGTAATGAATCATTAATAAAACATTTGACTGATGATTAAACCTCAACTAACACGTTTCTGTTGGATTGAAATAATAAGGTAAATGTTTATGGATATTTCATGTTCCTATGTCATACCAGGCTGTATTATTGAGCCGTCTTATGCAGTGGAGCCTGGAGACGGTTATTGCTGGAGACAATTACTTCAGAGCCTTCAAAAGGAGCGTGATTTGTCATTCTTTTTACAGCTTTTCTTTGCAACAGACAAATAACACATGCTTAGTCTAATTTTTGAAGATGCAGACTGACTTAATTATAAAGTTGGTGGCAGGTCTTTGGGCTGTAGAACTCACAGATCACAGGGCTCCTGTGACTTCAATGGAGTGAGAACATTTCCATGTCGATGGTGTCGCCAAAGTCAACCCCAGTGTGATTAACGCAGCCCAGAGCTAACAGAGCTAGCACTGCCTCGTACATAAAGAATGCTAATGGTGCCTCTCCCCTGGGAGCCCCACACATGAAAGGAGATTTTGATCTGAATTTCAAAAGAGCTAAATCCTAATAAACATTAATGTGGGGAATGTGTTGAAGTCGAGTTTGATTCTAGAAATTCATTAAGAAAAGTGTAATCCAAGAGTGAAACCAGACAAATTAAACTTCTCAGAAGATAATCATCAGCTCAACTTCAGACAGGGGAAGAAAACAGGAGCAAAAGCCACAGACTTAATCAGTGATGAAACGGAGGCTAGTCCTACTATAACTTTGTCTCCATGGAGATGTTATTGCTTTGTCTGGGATGTTTCACATATTCTATTTGTTTTCTTCTGAAACAGGAGCTAATAATCTAATAAAAATACCTTGATAAACATTTATTCTTAACTTGAGCGGGCTTGCCTCTCCATTTGACATCTGATCCGACTCGTAACTTGACCCGTTTGTGGTGCTCGGAGAGAATTTTAAGGTGCACTATGTTAAAGTAACACAGCGGTGCTTCTACAACGAACCGTAGCATTTGATTTGGTGCTAGCATCCATACACAATAAGCCGATGACGTGGTAAAAATGACCCCGTGAGAACTGTCCAATGTTGCCTTTACAATGTGCCAAAACCCTTTTAGGACCAGCACTAATCTCCTATCCCGCCCACTCACCGGCGTAGCGGAGTGGAGCGTCCTTGTCCAGAGCAATAAGAGGCGGGTCCAGCAGCACTTTGTCATCGTTTTCTGTTACGATGCCGTGGTACGTCGTCTCGATCCACGGTTTGTGCTTATTGACTGTGAAGAAAAACAGAGAAAGAGGGAAAGAGTCAGCATCAGCTTCACTAATTACCCATGTCCTGAGGAAAAACGTCTATAACGGCAAAGCGCTTCCCTCGCTAATGAGCAAATCAACATTCAAACATTACGTCTGTGGGGGTTGAAAAAGTTACAAGCCAGGTCATCAATGTTCTTGTCAATTCTCATCTCATCATACCTCAACGCGGTGTATCAAACAGGGTTTAGGGTTGTCAAAAATATGCAAACCATCAGACGCCAATCGATATTAAAACTAGAATCGAAACACTCATTTGAACAACACAAAAACTAATGATAAAAATGGGATAGAATGGGACTTTTTCCTCAACATTTTAACAATTATCCACATGGAAACATCTAGTACTAATATACGTTGAACATTACAGTCTGTAGTGTTTTTGTTATAACTGTGGTCTCTAAATGAATATCCTTAGTATCGAAACACATTACTAGAGTTGACAAACATGTATATTCAGACACTAATCCATATTAAAACTAGTATCAAATTGAAGAAATTACATACATGAAACAAAGTTGGGCCTTTCTTGAGTGATTCCTTGAGTTATCTTTATCTATAAGACTACCTACATGAAATTATTACAGAAAATGATAACATTTATGTCAAAATCAAGTTTAATATCAACACTATAATAAAAAAAGAATTAAAGACAAATCATCATTCAAAAAGCTGGTTCATTCTCAGGTCAATTTCTCCAACCAAACGCAAAAAATGGAAGTTTTTAGAAGATAAATGCTCAGTTCATAGTTCCTCAAACTCATACAGTTTGAAATCACAAAACAAATCCACTAAAGCTCGTCACTGTAAATGGCCATCTTAGTAAATGTGGAATAGAAATTTGGACCATTACACAATAAATCAAAATAATGTGCTTCTAAGCTCAAAACACCACTTACAACATCCCCAACAACAGCATTAAGAAGTGAAAAAGGCTGCTGAGAAAATGGCGAGCCGTTTCATCACTCTTCGTGGCTCGTCTCGTTTCTCTTCACTTAAAATCTCGCCTCGTAGTCGAACGTTAATTGCAAAAGGCGCATTTTTCATGTTGATTCATCGCGTCGGCAAAGCGATCCGGGCGACAAACAATGACAATCTGTGAATATATTTTGAAGTTAAGTGTCAAAAGGATGAAGATTTTGGCTTTCAGGCTGATTTACCGAGAGGAAGCGGGTTCATTTACGGCACTGTTTACTACCCAAAAGCACGGTACGATCTGCAGCGCTGAGCAGTGGCCCGCGGTGGAGAGACACAAGGCAGTGAGTGACACATTTGGCTCAGGGAAATGGCAGGGGGGGGAAGTTACAGTCAGAATGTGCCCAAGTTTGCAGTGGGACAGCGGTGTGTGAGTGAACAGGTGATGGGAGGAAGCAGCTGGAAGGGACCGAGACCACACATGATGTAGAGGTCACACGTGATGTAGAGGTCACACATGATGTAGAGGTCACACGTGATGTAGAGGTCACACGTGATGTAGAGGTCACACGTGATGTAGAGGTCACACATGATGTAGAGGTCACACATGATGTAGAGGTCACACGTGATGTAGAGGTCACACGTGATGTAGAGGTCACACGTGATGTAGAGGTCACACGTGATGTAGAGGTCACACGTGATGTAGAGGTCACACATGATGTAGAGGTCACACGTGATGTAGAGGTCACACGTGATGTAGAGGTCACACGTGATGTAGAGGTCACACGTGATGTAGAGGTCACACGTGATGTAGAGGTCACACGTGATGTAGAGGTCACACATGATGTAGAGGTCACACGGGGAGAGGATTATTATTACCACATTATGTTTACTGTCCTATACGTGTTTTGAAGGGTGGGCAATATATCGGAATGTAGATGATATGTGTAGTTTTAAATAAATGCCCACTATGAATGTCAAGTATATTGTTTGTAGTAAAAGATGCTACAAAAAGTATAAAATGAAATGTATTGTAATATGTAAATGTTGTATTGTTTTAATTCTAAAAGCCTCCTATGGACAGGTGTTGAAAGCTTATTAGGTTATTTTGCTATAACACTTAAAACATTGCATCTGGTTCGTCCAATGTAAATGCTATGTCCATATTAAATAAATAAATATATAAATAAATAAATATAAAAACGCACAAATAAAAAAGGTGATATTTCTGCACTTTTGAGATGAATTTGTCAGACATTTCACATTTGTCTGATTAATTAATCCTCAACTTTAGCGATATGGCCCGTAGATGGTCAACAAAAAATCAATTGGGATTAGAAAGATCTAAAATCCTGTTTATGTACATGCAATTAAACCATAATGCCAATATTTGCATTTTCAATAGGAACAAATGAAATTCAAAATTCTAACTGATCCATATGAAGAAAAAAATAAATCCTAATTTTGCCATATCGCCCTGTCCAAAGATGGTGGTGTAGTCCTGTAGTGTCAAAGATTAATTGAAGAAACCAATGAAGAAAAAAAAATAGTAAACAAAATGATTAGAAACAGAGTAACATCCATGATAAGACATAATTGTGTAGTACCACTTCTGCTGGATGATTGTGTCGTGTATTGTATTGCATAAAGTTGTTGTCTTGACGCGGGGAGCTCCAGGATAAAAGCACAATGACATTATTATAAACCAGCAAACTCAGCATAAAGCCTAAATATCATTAATGATGCACAGAGGGCATAAGACCATCATTTGCTTTGCCATTTTACAGAACTCTCATAAAACCGCTTGTTGCCGTCGGCTCTTCATCGCTGTAAAGACGAGCTGTTTTCAGAGATGCCCTACTGGCAAAACGGAGGGAACAGGCTTTAACAACAGCTGCAGACGCTTCGAAACTTTACTCATGATTAATTCATTTTGGTTAGATTCCACTGGCTCATGCTGTAGTTACTGTGTGTAGCGTAGTGACCGAGGAGAACGCACCACTGCAGGAAACTTACATAAGAGACCAGATGGTGCACAATATAAAAGTTCAATAACTACTTTACCTTTGACTTGAGCAATACACCGTTGAAAAGCTAGGTTCTATATATTTTTAAACTATTTTTTTATATAGCCTAATGTCATTTTCAACTTAAAACAATTACAGTTTCTTAATTGTTACCATGCAGTCTTCAGAAATGCTGTGTGATTTTTTCCAGCATCCATCCTTGTTCAAGTTTCAATACTAGTTTTTGTATCAATTTGTATCTGGACGTTGATTTTTCCCCCCAAGCCAACGAACGCTCAAACCATAAAATAAAAGAATAAACGAATAAAGAAAATGTTTTGTGTTTTGGCGCCTTGTTTCTGGCACATAGTTCAGCAATCAATGTTCCACACGCAGCAGCAGCCATAACATTATGACCCCTGACAGGTACGGTAATGTTTCCATGGCAACTGCATCTGTGGGTGGGACATTGTGTGCAGCGAGAGAGCACATTTAGTTTCAAACCACACCATAAATTCCATGCAACAGACATTAAACGGCGAGTAAATTCATCGATATGTTGAATTCTAAAGCTACATTTACAGAGGAGGAATTCATTTGCGAACAAACAAACAAACAAACAAACAAACCCACAGAACTTTTAGCATGACTTCACCTGAACAACGAAACTCAGACGTGTGCAGATGTATTTCAAATTGCCATCTCCACTAATTATTTTGGTCACTGGCGCAAAACAAGTGAAACTATAAAGACGCAAAGCCCGTTTTAACATCTGTTGGCCGAAGAGAAAATGACTCGTTGCGCTTCATTACGTCATAAAGTCATTCACAACGATGACTTGATCAATGGAAATGAAATACAACCAGCTATTTGCCTTGGATTTGGTATAATAAGATCCCCGTGTAATTAAACGGCGCATGTGTCTCGTGCTCGGCTCTAAAACCATTTAGGCCTATAAGCAAGGCTAAGTGTGGAGCAGCTGCTGTGGTTGCCATTTGCAAATTGATCAGGTCATAAATCTAAGTCCGTGCTGAGCCTCGTCTTGTGAGCGGAAACCTTTCGACGGATTGCCAGCAGCACAGACTACTACAGTAATCTGCTTTAGAGTCTGGCACAGTTTGAGGCAGGTCACATGGCATCAAACCATCAGCAGAGGAGCACAAACCGGCACCGTCCTGAGCCAGCATTTTCAGACGCCCCATTGGAATAACACCGCAGTATTAAAGTCTAGGAGTGTCAAATGTTTCAAATCAGATACTAATCGATACTCAAACTAGTATCGAAACTAGCTATTTGTTTCAGCAAGTCCGACACTAAAAGAAAAATCACATAAACTGGACGATGATTGACATTTCCTGGTTTTAGAATGATCGTGGGCTTTATCAGAACTAGTCTAAGATCTGATGGTAACATTAAAAAAAAATTGCAATTATTTTGTGTTGAAAATGTTGAAAAGTGATTACAACCGTTACCATCTATGTGGTGTCAAAAATGTAGTATCTTCCTTAGTATTGAAATCAGATTTGAATTATTATCATCATTCCAGAAAACAGTTCATTAAATACAGAGATATTACACATTTCATTTCAAAACATTGTCCAGATCTTTGAATTGATTCTGACTTTACATAGGACTAAATATGAACTGCAATCCAAAGTATAGAGATCATACAATTGGGGGGAAAGGATTCTAACTGAAAGTATATATATTCAGTTTTAGACGCTAAGATCAAAAAAAGCAAAACGCTGATAGGTTTAAACTTGAAAAACAGTCTGAAAAATGTGGGGCAGGTGTGCATCAGGATGAAGAGCCCTGAAGGTCTGTGGTGGGTTCAAAGTGAACTCTTCTGCACCCAAATCACAGCCTGTTTGCACTGAGCGTACTTCTGTTCATGAGCCAAATCTAAAACATGACTTTATACTGAGCGTGACATTTTCACAGACACTGTGAAATTGCCAACAAGAGCTTTGTGAGGAGACGGCTTCAACCTCCTCCTGCAAAGAACAGAGGAAGAACGAGCTGCTTTGTAGACTTAAAAAGAACTGACGTTATCATTCATTTGTGTAATTTGCAAGATTAGAATAATAACATAAGTGGATAAGTTTAGACAGCAGAAGGGAAGGCTGCCATTTTGTCCATTTGAAGGGGACATTATTATGCAAAATCAACTTTTAAGAGCTTTTAACCACGTCCTCTTTGTTTTCCCCGGTCCACTCAGAGTTGTATTTAGAGAGATTCTTGCAGGTTTGAGTCAGATTTTCTTGTCTTGTGTCTTTATCAAGCCATTTAGATCAGTATTTCCATTTATTACATTTCCAAAATATAAAAAGTCCACGGGTGTTAGGGATTATGAATTAATACTTAGTATGTCTTCTTTAAAATTATTCGAACACTGGCATAAAGGAAAGTAATTCATTAGGCACAAGCCACAATCATTACAGACTCAATTATAGGCCGCACACATAAAAAAGTGTCTCGGCAAAGAAAACCTAAAAAATACCCACTGCAAAACTAATTAAGCCCCATTAGCTAACAAGGACGGCCTCCGTGTATTTGTGTGGCGCTGGACTCGGTGCTGTGCCAAAACAAATCATCTGAATACATCTTTGAATGAAAAAGCCTGTCATTATTGATACCAAATATTGAGCAGACACTGAATAACATGTCCCCATTTACTTCATCCAAGTGTAACATCACATGAACTTTCAACAAGTTCAACTCGGAAAAATGTGAAGGGAAAGTGAGGTAAAGTGCTTTATATGCCACGACGTTACCACATGAGGTCTATCAGATGGAGGGATGGCCTTGAGTCTTTTGAGGGGAAACCAAAACACATAAGGAGAACATGCAAACCCCAAGCCCCGTCTGGAAAGCTTGTAGCTCCCCCCAAAGTAGTCAGTAGAAAGATAAATTTAGTTTGGAACACTACAAACCCGGGTACTTTATCTGCACTGCATGTTCATGTCTTCTTCTTCTTTTTCTTTGGTGTTTTATGGCCATTACCACCACCTACTGTAGTTCATGTCTTGACAGAGGTTTCCAAAAACCTACAAAGTAAATGCCTCCTTGAGAAACCTTTGGTGATGTATACTTTCAATACAGTATTCAACACACATACAGTATGACCTCAGGTAATAATAATAATAATAATAACTTTTATTTATATAGCGCTTTTCAGTGACCCAAAGACGCTGAACATAATAAAAAAGGGGGGGGGGGTATTTACAGACAGGGGGGACAACACGTACAGAACACATTAATATACAGATAAAATGAACAAGACAGAAGAAGTAGAGAGAAAAAGATGGGGATGTAACAGGGGGTAGAAGTGTAGGCAATGGGGTAGAGGAGGCTAGGGGTAGGGGAGGTCATAGGCTTGGGTGAAGAGGTGTGTTTTTAGGCGGGATTTGAATGTTGTGAGTGAGGGAGAGTGGCGGACAGGTTGGGGGAGGGAGTTCCAGAGTCGGGGTGCTGTTCGGGAGAATGCTCTGTCGCCAAAAGTTTTGAGTCGGGATGTTGGTGCAGCCAGGGTGAGAGAGGGGGAGGATCGGAGAGCTCGGGAGGAGCGGTGGGGGATGAGGAGGTCAGACAGGTAGGGGGGGGCAAGGTGGTGAAGAGCTTTGAAGGTGAGGAGGAGTATTTTAAAGTTTATGCGCTGCTTGATGGGGAGCCAGTGGAGAGAGCGGAGAACGGGAGTGATGTGATCACGGGACCGGGTGTGGGTGAGGAGGCGGGTGTGGGTGAGGAGGCGGGCAGCGGAGTTTTGGACCATTTGGAGTCTGTGGAGGGAATGGGAGGAGATGCCAGTGAGGAGGGAGTTGCAGTAGTCGAGGCGGGAGGAGATGAAGGCATGGATGAGGGATTCAGCAGCGGGGAGGGTGAGGCAGTGTCGGATTTTGGCGATGCGGCGGAGGTGGAAGTATGAGGTCTTGACAATGTGGCTGACATGGGGAGTGAAGGAGAGGGTGGGGTCCATGATGACACCGAGATTGCGTACCAGGGTAGAGGGGGTGATGGTCGAGGTGTCGATGCTGAGTGAAAAGGGACCAGTTTTATTGAGAGTGGATTTGGTGCCAATGAGGAGGAGCTCTGTTTTGTCACTGTTCAGTTTGAGGAAGTTGAGAGTGAGCCATGATTTTATTGTAGAGATGCAGGTTTCGATGTGGCTGAGGGGAGGGTTTTGGGTGGATTTGGTGGTGAGGTATATCTGGGTGTCGTCAGCGTAGCAGTGAAAGTCCAGGTTGAGTTGGCGGAGGATGTGACCAAGGGGGAAGATGTAGCAGATGAAGAGGAGGGGGCCGAGGACTGAGCCCTGGGGGACCCCCTGCGTTACTGGGGAGAGGGTGGATGAGTGACCGGAGAGGGAAATGAACTCTTGCCTGTTGGTGAGGTAGGATGTGAGCCAGTCAAGTGCAGAGCCCTCAACACCCAGTTGGCGCAGCCTTTGTAGGAGGAGGTATTGACAAAGCCTGTGTTGCATTTCCTGAATTTGATTTCAAACTTCCGGGTGTACCACAAGGAATGTTATTTTCACCTCATTAAATCACTCAGACCTAAAATGATGACTCAAGCCTGAGGGAAGACAAAAAAACATGTTGAAAAATCAAAGCTGAAGTTGAAATAAACTGAACATGACGCATCAGCAGGTTTCCCACCGTGATACAGATATATAATAGTATTTGTATTGTAAATAAAGCGTCCTACATCCCATGTGTTGAGCGATGTTTCTCCTGAAAAGACAATAGCTACAGAGGGCAAACTTCTAATGCCTTGAAACGACAGGAGGAGCTTCTTTTCAATCCTGTTACAGCAAATAAAGCAATCAGTGCAATTTAATCCGATAATGTGACGCGCTGATTTGACTCCCTGACAACAAGGACGAGTGGAGACAGAAACTAAAGGAACATGGTACCAGACCACAATAAGAAACACTGTAGGCAATAGTTCATAGGTTTCAAGTGCGAATCTCGGTTGACAAATGTATTTAGGCGACGTATCACTAAAGTGGACACAATACTTGGCCTTGTTCTGGCATTGAAAGGAAATGGAAAACAACTTTTCCAGAGGCAAGTGACCTGAAAAGGAGTAGGGCGGTTATATACTGAGACATTGATATTTTAATATACTTTTTAAGGATAATTTCAGTAATATTGAATCTAAAATGTGTGTTAATTTACTTGTCAGACTCTGTCAAAACAAAGCCTTAACCTTGACAAAACCCAGATTAAATAAAGATACATTTCGAAGTACATTTCTGTCAGATGGAAAACCTTGGTGTCATTACAATATTGTAGTTTGTTGCGATATTGATTATTGCATTAGCCAATATTTCAGCACGTTTGCAATATAATGTGCAGTCCTAAAAAGGAGATACCAAATCATATTTATCAGACTGTAATGTAATCTGGGTGCACTCTCTCAAAACATATTATCTGGAACATAACCAAAAACCCTTTGTTAGAAAAGTAACATCACATGCTCTTTTTCTCTTCCTATAATTCCTATATTTTGCGTCTGCTAAATGAGCACAAAGTGGTCCCCGGTTGCGTGGACGCTCCTGTGGGACGTGTCAATCGTCTCATATTTGGACAGGGCCATGCCAGCGCTGTCAGAGGTTTGCCAACTCCTTTCATGTGGCCCCAAAAGCCCGGTTCGACCTGCGAATGGGGCGCACAAACAAAAGCTCTTTTACCCAAGCTTAACCATTACAGTTTGACCTACTGACCGTGATAGAGCACTTCCGGCCAGAATGTAAAAACCACAAAAGTCCAGCTAATCCTGAGGTTCAACACGACAACAGACACTAAACACTGTAGTCAACGCTTCCCACGACCACTGACTCACCTTTAGGGTATGTTCAAAAGCAGCTACTGTACACGGATAATTTTTACTGCAACGTGCGGTAACATGAGGACTCCCGACTGTATCAACCTTCTATTCTTATGATAAAACAACAAACATACGAGCACAAATGTTACGAATGAAGGCATTAAAATAATCATAATCGTACTTTGATCATTGTTATTGTTATTTGGGCTATGCATACTTTAAAACACATAGAAACAGACCTTTTATAACAAAGACAGTGGCATTTAAATCAAAATGTCCAGCCTTCATGCACTATATTTCAATCTTCACCTTGTTAAAAATGTATTTCTAAATTCTTAATGTACAGTAGACTTGACTTGTCGACTACTAAAATAATCTTAAACTGCAACACCAATGGAAACACACAATTGACCTGTACAAACAGCGGTGGATTTGTTCACAGCAGAACTAGAAGATGCAGATTATTATGCAGAGGGCTGACACTATTAACCACATAAATTAAATCCATTTCAGAATACACAGGGCGGCAACAAGTTCATCGATTATTCAATAATTGTCAACAAATTACATAGGTTACAATACATGTCATGATCTGAGAAAAGAAGTTCAATGACTCAAACTGAGCCGCAATTACATGAAAATGATGCAGAACATGTGTAAATGTATTGTATGTGATGAAAAAAACTCATAATGTCCTCAAATGGGTTCACTTTATCTTCATCTGGGGAAATCGTCGTCAAATAATTCGCATCGCGTGACTTTTGCATTCAAAAACACAACTCATCAATAAATGATCTCTGGACTAGATTTGCACGATCGTCCATTGTTGCCGCCCTAAAAAACGCAACAATTGTGAAATGTTGGAACGTTTTAGGCTTGGGGGATGAAAAGTCATTGTGAGTTTGTAAATCAAATCAAACGCGGATAGGATTCCCTTCTCGCGTTGAGGGATTCAGTTACATCCCAATCGATATCACAGATACACTGATTGCAAAGACGGACCAAGTGCCATCTAGAGTTAAGGCCGGGTCAGGAGGTGGAGTAGGACTATACAGTACTGGCGATCACGGTCTTATTGCAGGCGGGCTGACGACGTAAGATTGAAACCATCGTAGCCCCAAGTGACCAATAGTAGCACACAGGATATGCCCATTTTAGAAAGCCGTTAGGTTTGGTGGATTGTTGACTTTCTGTTTACGTACTAGGCTGTTAAGGATACTGAATCATACACCAAAGAGTCCCAGTAATCAGCGATATGTCAATAATAAAGTATTATGGCCATTCAGGGACTACACGTGGTAAAGTAAATGCCTCCTTGAGAAACCTTTGGTAATATGTACTTTCAATACAGTATTCAACACACGTACAGTATGAACTCAGGTATTGACAAAGCCTGTGTTGCATTTCCTGAATTTGATTTCAAACTTCCGGGTGTACCACAAGGAATGTTATTTTCACCTCATTAAATCAATCAGACCTAAAATGATGACTGCATCACAGCTGAGGGAAGACAAGAAAATCAAAGCTGAAGTTGAAATAAACTGGACCGTCTCCTCTGAACATGACGCATCAGCAGGTTTCCCACCGTGATACATATACACTTGGTAAATTGGGTAGTATTTGTTTTGTAAATAAAGTATCCTACATCCCTGTTGAGCGATGTTTCTCCTGAAAAGACAATAGCTACAGAGGGCAAACTTCTAATGCCTTGATGCCATTTTAGAAAGCCGTTGGGTGGATTGTTGACTTTGTAGGCTGTTAAGGATACTGAATCATACACCAAAGAGTCTCTGTAATCAGCAATATGTCAGTAATAAAGCATTATGGCCATTCAGGGACTACTCGTGGGTGTGTAAATAACGTGTACACCTTGATATCGACACATGTAATGCCGTCCTCGCACGCTCGTCAATGTCTGTAACTGTATAGTCCAGCATGGAGGGGGTTTTTGCGCTCAGTCTCATTATTTCAGTTGTTCAAATAAAGGCTTTTTGTTGCCAGGTTTTTCTGCCACAGCACAGTGAGGAGGAGACGGACAGAAGAAGGGAGTGTCGCGCCTCCAACGACACACTGCAGACGGCGAAGTGTTTCCACGGAGACGAGGAGAAGAGCTGAACAATCTGAGCCACTCGAGTCTCTGCGAAAACGAGCCACTTGTGTACAGGATTTTGAGCCATCTTTGGCCACAGGACACTTTGATCATTTCAGATGTGATGCTGTTTTGGGGACAGTGAATGATGATTCCTGATTTGTTTTGAGGTTTCAGATTTTCAAACTTCAAGATGCACAGAGGAAGGTTTTTTGGCACATTTTTATGTTCACAAAGACAATACAAGAGACATCAATATTTAGACATTAATAAATAATGTACATTTTGTTGTAAAAGTATTTCTTATGCATTATTTTCAGTAAAAGCAAATTATTATTATTATGCTACAGTGTATTAATGACTAAAGTAATTTTTGAGCAACAGTTCATAATAATTTGTCACAGCATAAGAATTTTTTTCTCCATCATATTGGACACATTATTAGTGCAAACTCTATATAATTTCCAGTGACTGTGCCTTTATAGAGACTTCAGGTAAACACATTACGCAGGTATGTTTCCCAACACACAACTCTTTCATGGCAGCTAAAATATCCTGTCCTTGGACAAACAAAGTGAAGCCCATTTGGTGAAGCTGTGGCGTGTAAAACCAGTTTAGGTTTTACCTCTTCTTCATCTGAGATCTTTGTCGACAAAAGCCAAACGTGGGCAGTACTCAGTTACATGTTCAAATACATTTACTTGAGAAACCTTGTGGATATGTCTACAAATCTTTTTTTTATAATTTGGTCAGGACAATTCCGTGTTGATGAACATACATGATACTTATGCTGTAAACACATACTGTAAACACATACTGTAGCCATGGGCTAATTTACATCCATTGTCCATCCACAGCATACATGGACACTGGCGGGTAAAGTGTCTTGCCCAAGGACACAACGACACTAGCGCCCCCCTGTGGCACCTGACATTAGTGCTAACCAGGCCCATCCCTGCTTGGGTTCCGAGCTCTCACGAGCTTGGGACCTGAAAAGTTGAGTATTGGTCCAACATTGAAAATGTCGCCAATATTTAGGGTGAATATTTTTCCTGCACTTCTCATGTATCATTCCCAGTTTGTCGAAAGTGGATCAGATTTGACTGAATGGACTAATGAGTAAAAATAAAAAATTCTATCCCCAAAATTTTAATTAATTTGTGAACTTTAATGCAGCTTAACGTACATTTTGGGTCTTATTATCGGTATAGGGCAGGAAGACATGTATTGGATTTCGTTACTGGCTGAAAAAATTCCTATTGGACCCTCCCTGCCTTTGACAATACCAGATTTTGTGCATTTAGTGATTTGTCTCCCCGTTTAAATCATTTGATAGTTCCAGAATTACTCATAGTATTACTTTACCCAAATATATCGCACTCCTCCTTGATTAATTTCTTGGATAACTACTCCAACTCGAGTAATATTATTTTGAAGTATTGTTACTCTTACTCTACCACCTCTGACTAAAGCCCCTGGTGGCACGCTTGCTTGTTTGTCTTGCCTTTCACGCTGCAGAGCATGTTTTGGCGTGAGCCTGGTGTAGCTCAGACTTGGGACGGTTCAAACTTGTGGCCCTTGAAAGGAAAAAAAACAGACTCGGGGGGGCCTCTGCACTCGAACATGAGAGCCTCTCAGTTTCCCTGCCAAGTAGCAACATTTGTTTGTCCTCTACAGCATCTCAGCAGCGGACACGCCCTCCGCAGCCCGAAACGCGTCTGAAGGGGGTTGGGAGGGACGCTGTGGTTTAGTGGGACTCAATCCCGTCTCTGTGAAGCACACAAAGGGCCACAGTGAGGGAGCGCAGGGGCCCGACTCGAGCTGACCTGCAGATTAAGGCGGCAGGTAGCGCAATCTCCAATTACCCATTCAAAACCTTTTCTCACACATCCACACGAAAAGTGAAGGAGCGATATTAACAAAAATGAATGTCTCAATACTTGTTTGGAGCATCCCGATAATCATATTAGTCCTATTTTTTTTCCCCTGGTTTAGTCCTGTTTTAGTCCTTAGTAAAGACAACCTGGTTTAGTCTCGTTTTAGTCTTGCTTTAGTCCTGTTTAGTCCTTGTATATTTGTTTTCCTTTAGTCCTGTTTAGTCCTTGTATATTCGTTCTTGCTTTAGTCCTTGGTGAAGACCTGGTTCAACCTTGGTTTAGTCCTTGGTTTACTCCCATTTAAGTCTCACTTTTAGTACCAGATTTCTCCCTGGTTTAGTCCCGTTTTAGTCTCGCTCGTCAATTCAACAGACTCACCGGAGAAAAGCATATTCTTCATTTCAAATTTGCCCAGTTTCACACCAGACGTGCTTTAATAATAATAATAATAAATATAGCCGCAAGCGGCAATGATCGGCCCTCGCCACGCCGCCGCCACACCGCCGCCACGCCGCAAGAGGAGGGGGCGCTAACGCGCCCCAATTGTCCTTTTATTACGCTAAACATAACTAAACATTTAACCTCCATATAAAATCTGTAGGGGGCGCTGTGGCGCCAAATGAATTTATTTCACTTCAAGTAGGTTTAGGACAAAGAGTTTAACAACTGATTCTAATTTGACGCAATTCGGACTTTATCTGCGCAAACGGCAGAAATGTTAAATTTGGGAGATTTCTGAAATTCTAGCTAAAGTTTGCGGCTTTGCCGCACAGAGACCGTGATAGGTATCAATGTAATTTGGATAACTTTTGATGTCCCACTCCTCAGTAGCATTTTCACCAAATTTCAGCTTTTTAGGGCCAACGCCCTGGGAGGAGTTCGTAAAAGTACGACGTTTGGAAAAACTCCGAAGTCATGTTTAGCCATTTTTGAAGCAATATGGCCGACATTTGGTTCGGGGGACGGCGTTGCCGTAATAATATTTTTTACTTCTCTTGTCACCATCTACCTCTGCGCCAAATTTCATGATTCTACGATCAGATTTTTTTTGGGTCATTTCCCATCTCTCAATGCATTTTTGGTACATTTGGTGGCGCTGACGCGCCAATTTTTTTTATTTTAGAAAAGGGAAATAGCCAGAATGTAGAGAGGCACGATTTTTAGAGGTGTGCAAATTTTTGTGACTTTTCATCAATGTTCACTGGGTGAAAAATAGGGGGGTTGGTCCCGAGAAGAAGAAGAAAGAAAGAAAGAAAGAATATTAAAGCCGCAAGCGGCATCCAACGGCCCTCGCGGGCCGCCGGCCTTCCGACTCTGCTCTCTGCATTTTACAGAGATGGCGCTAACGCAATTGTCTAAGAACTAAGACAGCGACACATTGAACATGTACAATGCTGTGCTTAACCAGTGCAAATTAACACAAATGTCGGTCAAATGTGCAGCTCCAGCGCACAGAGACCGTGACACTTGGAATAAAAATATGGATAACTTTTGATGCTCCGCTTGTGTAGATTATTTTTCCCAAATATGAGCTTGATCGAGCTATTGCCCACAGAGGAGTTCATTAAAGTGTGAAGCATAAATGTGAACATTTCAAGGATTTGGCGTTTTTCCCATTTGTGACAGTATATTTGCAGCTCCACGGCACAGAGACCGTAGCACTTAAAATCAAAATATGGATAACTTTTGATGCCCCATTTGTGTAGATGATTTCCCCAAATATGAGCTTGATCGGGCAATCGGCCTAGGAGGAGTTGGTGAAAGTGTGAAGCGTGAAAATGTGGTCATTTTGGAGATTTCGCTGTTTTCCCATTTCTGACATATATTTGCGGGTCCGCCACACAGAGACCGTAGCACTTAGAATCAAAATATGGATAAGTTTTGATGGCCCGCTTGTGTAGATGATTTTCCCCAAATATGAGCTTGATCGGACAATCGCCCTAGGAGGAGTTTGTTAAAGTGTGAAGTGTAAAAATGTGGTGATTTGAGCGATTCTACGATTTTCCCATAAGGATAACATGGGATGTTTCTGTCAACGCTACGGTTACGCCGTACAAAATATGACTTTGGCTCTCATACTTGTATGATCAGGATGGCAAATTAGAATTTAGTGCAAAATGTCATGTCATTTGGAAAAACTCTATTGTTTATAGGCCACTCTGAAGGCCAAATAGTCAGAATTCTGGGAAACGTTTGCGGCTCCGTCGCACAGAGACCGTAAAAGTTATCCTTAAAATTTGGATAACTTTAGATGCACCACTTGTCTAGAGGACGTACACCGATTTTGAGGTTGGTGGGCAAAACGCACTAGGAGGAGTTCGTTGAAGTGTAAAACATAAAAATGTGGTAATTTGAGAGATTTTGCGGTTTTCCCATAGGGATAACATGGGAGGTTTCTGTCATCGCTACGACTACGCCGTAAAAATTTAGGCATTTTTGTGATTGGCTTTTGTGATCGGGACGGCAAAATAGAATTTTGGGTAAAGTTTAGACAATTTTGGTAAAACTAATTTTTGACCTTCAATGTTAATTTAAAGGTCACTCTGTAGGGGGCGCTATCGCGGCCATTTCAATTTTGTCAGCCTAAACTGGTCCAAACTAGAAAGTTTAACAACTGATTCAAATTTGGTCCTAATCGGACTGGTTTTGATCAAATGGGAGCAATTTTTAGATCTGCAATATTCCAAAATAAGTTGTCCAACTTTGCGGCTGCGCCGCACACAGACCGTTAAAGGTATCTCAAAAAATTGAATAACTTTAGATGCCCCACTTGTCCAGAGGACGTACGCCGATTTTGAAGTCGGTGGGCAAAACGCCCTAGGAGGAGTTCGTCAAAGTTTGACGTGAACAAAATGACTAACACAGCGTATTTTCATTTTCAAAGGAAGATGGCGGCCATAGGGTAAGTCTGGGGGCGTGGCCACAATGATTTTTTTTGTTCGTCCTCACGAGAGGAATGCGTGTCCCGAATTTCGTAGCTTTACGCCAAAGTTGACCTCGGGGCGTCTCCCATAGGCGCAATGTATTTTGACTTTTGTCGGTGGCGCTGTCGCGCCATTTTTTAACGAAAAAAAAAATGGCCCAGAAAAAATCAAATTTTTCGCCGATTCTGAATTTTGGGCAAAGTTTGGTGAGTTTTTGAGCATGTTCAGGGGGTCAAATTAGAGATCAAAAAGCAGAAGAACAAGAAAAATAAAAATAATAATATTTTTAGCAAAAACAATATAGCCGTTTCCACTATAACAACAAATTATACATCGTTTGAAAGCTCTAAGCCTTCCCGATGCCGCCATGGGGTGGAATCATCATTACGAGCGCTTACGCGCTTGTCACTCCCTATTCCGTCGGGATGCCCCGCCCACTCCCCATAGACTTCCATTAATTTGAGCAGATACAAGCATGGCCCATGCCTGCGGCATGGATTCTCGCGTACGGGACGATGCCAGGAGGGTTTTTGGAGGAATGCAGCGCTTCGCGCTGCTGTTGTCAACAATTAGTGAATGGGCTACGCCCATTCACTAATTGTTGACTATTTCTGTCATAGCAGGAGTAAGTATGCATGATCCATGCCTTCGGCATGGGCTAGTTCACTGTACTTGCCAGGGGCGACGGGGTACCAAACATGCGGGCTGCGCCCGCATGTTTGGTCAGACAGTTGCAACGCTGCCTTCGGCAGCGTTGCGGGAGCAATAGGCCCTCCGCCCTGCTGGGGCTCGGGCCTAAATATTCCGATGCGAAAACAATGTTTCCCATTTTTCAAATATCATAAACTATACATTTTCGGAAAGCGCTCGCGCTTTCCTACCTCATGGTGTGGGTCCCTGGTCACTGACGGGTACTTTCGATAATTTTGAGTGGGCTCCGCCCACTTTATGTTTTTGGCCCTCTATACAGTAATAATGTTCAATTTTTGCATTACATGCTTATATGCACGGAACATGCAAGAGATGGGGAACGTATTCGTGAGCTACTTAGCGCAAATGAGTGCTTTATATGGGGATGACGACCGCTTCGCGGTCGTCATCCCAATGTAAAGTGCTCGTTTAGTGCACGGTAATGTTCCATTTTCCTACAACTAATTAGTATGCACGGGGCGTGCATGAGTGGAGGAGTGCGTTAGTGAGTGTTTGGAAGTGGGCGAGCGCTTCGCGCTCGATTTCGTGCGCACTACGTGCGCACTTTCGCAGCCGTGCTTCGCACGGCCTTACGAGATTAATAGGCCTCTCGCCAGCTTGTGGCGCTCGGGCCTAAATATAGCCGCAAGCGGCAATGATCGGCCCTCGCCACGCCGCCGCCACGCCGCAAGAGGAGCCCCAATTGTCCTTTTATTACGCCTACTGCTGAATCTGTGACGCTGTCACATCTTCTCCCCTTTGTTTTACCATCAAAAAGCTATTTTATTTTGAATTCTTGGCAAAATGTGCGGCTTTGCCGCACAGACACCGTGACTCTTTGAATGAAAATGTGGATAACTTTTGATGGTCTTGAAGATGAGTCTCACCAAATTTCAGGTTAATAGGGCTGACGCCCTGGGAGGAGTTTGTGAAAGTCTAAAGTGTAAACATGAAAGGTTTCGGTCATCGTTACGGCAACGCCATAACAATTATGACATGAGTCATTGACTTTTTTGATGGGGATGCTAAAATTGAGTTGTGTGTCAAATTTCATATAATTTTGCAAAACTAAACATTTAACCTCCATATAAAATCTGTAGGGGGCGCTGTGGCGCCAAATGAATTTATTTCACTTCAAGTAGGTTTAGGGCAAAGAGTTTAACAACTGATTCTAATTTGACGCAATTCGGACTTTATCTGCGCAAACGGCAGAAATTTTAAATATGGGAGATTTCTGAAATTCTAGCTACAGTTTGCGGCTTCGCCGCTCAGAGACCGTGACAGGTATCAATGTAATTTGGATAACTTTTGATGTCCCACTCCTCAGTAGCATTTTCACCAAATTTCAGCTTTTTAGGGCCAACGCCCTGGGAGGAGTTCGTAAAAGTACGACGTTTGGAAAAACTCCGAAGTCATGTTTAGCCATTTTTGAAGCAATATGGCCGACATTTGGTTGGGCGGACGGCATTGCCGTAATAATATTTTTTACTTCTCTTGTCACCATCTACCTCTGCGCCAAATTTCATGATTCTACGATCAGATTTTTTTTGGGTCATTTCCCATCTCTCAATGCATTTTTGGTACATTTGGTGGCGCTGACGCGCCAATTTTTTTTATTTTAGAAAAGGGAAATAGCCAGAATGTAGAGAGGCACGATTTTTAGAGGTGTGCAAATTTTTGTGACTTTTCGTCAATGTTCACTGGGTGAAAAATAGGGGGGTTGGTCCCGAGAAGAAGAAAGAAAGAAAGAAAGAAAGAATAATATTCCGATGCGAAAACAATGTTTCCCATTTTTCAAATATCATAAACTATACATTTTCGGAAAGCGCTCGCGCTTTCCTACCTCATGGTGTGGGTCCCTGGTCACTGACGGGTACTTTCGATAATTTTGAGTGGGCTCCGCCCACTTTGTGTTTTTGGCCCTCTATACAGTAATAATGTTCAATTTTTGCATTACATGCTCATATGCACGGAACATGCAAGAGATGGGGAACGTATTCGTGAGCTACTTAGCGCAAATGAGTGCTTTATATGGGGATGACGACCGCTTCGCGGTCGTCATCCCAATGTAAAGTGCTCGTTTAGTGCGAACTTTTGCACGGGCTTCGCCCGTTTACAACGGTAATGTTCCATTTTCCTACAACTAATTAGTATGCACGGGGCGTGCATGAGTGGAGGAGTGCGTTAGTGAGTGTTTGGAAGTGGGCGAGCGCTTCGCGCTCGATTTCGTGCGCACTACGTGCGCACTTTCGCAGCCGTGCTTCGCACGGCCTTACGAGATTAATAGGCCTCTCGCCAGCTTGTGGCGCTCGGGCCTAATAATAATAATGCATTACTCTTATATGGTGCTTTTGTCTGTATTTTTTTGTCATCTTACACTTGTGTGCAGTATTCTTCTTCTACTTCATGCCTGGTGGTGAGATAGTATTGTAGCCACAACTGCCCTGGGGTAGACTTATCACATCCGTCTACACTACACAGTCTAACCTGGTTTTTGACACTATATCATTTCAGGCATTCAACTGTGGCTGACCTGCGGCTCTGGTCGGCAGGTAATGGCCTCTCCTGTTACCCATTCCTCAAGCTAATGTCCCTTTTCTCACATTAGCGCAGAAGCAGCAGCAGAAATAGACTTTGCAGCCTCTCCCCTGAAAACAAAGGGGCTCATGGGAAACTGAAGTGGCCACAGAGGCTTGGCTTCATATAAATCCTTTGGGATGTGTTTAAACTGCACTGGGGAGTCGTGATACATGACTTCTACTTACAATACTATGAGGCAAAATATTATTTACACATTTACATCGTTATTTCTGAGTGGGAGGAAGCGTAAGCTGCATTCAACTGTTCAAAAATACTGATAAATATTCATAAATTATTCATCTTTGAGCTATTTTCAAGCAACAAACATATGGAAATGAGAACTACAGCCTAGATTTATTTAATACTAGGACATATTTACCCTGCAACGCTAGAAAGGTGATTTGTGTCTTCAATACCTGAATTAGGAAAAGTGAATCAACAAAATCAGCCTGAATTAGAAGATTTTTGGGATGAGATTTATCTTTAGCAGCGCAATAGAGGCGCACAGTCTTCAAGCGCCGTCATTATTCCCTGTGGCAGCATTTGCATAAAAAGTGAATATGATTCTTCTCGACTTCCTCGTCATCCGGCAGCACGACCCGCTCTTGACAGTCCAGTGCCTTCATTCAGACCTACAAAGGGCACGAAGGAGCCGGGAGTCGGGGCCGACACAAATCCAGCGCTGTGTTCTCAGGCCGCAAAAAATCACAACGCTTCAACTTCAACGAGCTCTTTGCACCGTTTCTGAGAGCTTAGTCCAGATTCTTGAGAGGCTTGTGAGTCGTGATCCTTCAAACAGGGAGCACATTGTCAAACGCTCAGTCTATAGTGCGGACCCCGAAAGCTCTTTGTTTTGGAGGACTAATCTGAGGACAAATATGGAAACTCATGCAACAGTGAACTTACAAGAAATCTGGTGATGAAGGAGTTTTTCATACCAAAGGCCTTTCAAATATGTCTGAAATGTTTTCTTTTATAAAAGTAGCAAGTCAGTGATTTACACCAAGCTTTGATTAACCACAAGGTTCCTAAAAGATACAAGAATACAAACTATAATGATCATTTTAACATCTACACAACGTTTAAGTTTTGGCGGAGGTGGGTGAGCATTTTATTGTTGCTAAAATAATAATATATCTTCGGTTTATAGCAAAAGAAGGTTGAATTCTGTCAAATGAACATAGGTTTTGGATTGAATACGTTCTGCTTCTTCTGTTCTGGCTCAAATATTTACCAGAGCTGCATCTGAACTGAAGAAGCTACTTGGGCCACAGTTATTTTAAAAATCCGTTAACGAAGTAGTAAAATAACTGCGGCCATGGATGAGTCGCAAAATATCTCAAAACTGTGTCCACTATCCAGTTGACAGAATTAAATCTTCTTCTTTTTTGCCAATCAACTCTGAGGGATTATATATTTATCGTCAGTTTAATCAATTCCAGCTCATCTTTTGTATTCTGAATCATTTATGTTTTGTCTGCAAACCTAATATGACTCACTTCATTGTTTTGCTTCACCGTTTCAGTGAATATTGCCCTGTGCTGTGTGACATGTGTCTTCACCTGCTGCCGAGTTAATAAAAGCCGCTCTTATCTTTAACTACACAGAGCTGCACGACAATTCATAAGAAAACACAATTTACCCGTGAACTCGGAGGGAAATTATGCCTCCAAAACTGCCGTCTGGCTGTGTGGAAGATAAATACAGCAATTACCGGTGCTGGAAATTTAAAGTCAGACTTATTTAATCCAATTCTAATAGAGCCATCCATTAAACCAACTCACTGCTGACATTTTTGCTTTCAGATAAAAAAAAATCTTCTTTTGCATTTTTATACTGAAAGTCCCTGGTCGCTTCCCGTAGAGTCACATGAACAAACAATGTGAATCTGTTATGTTATGAGCAGGAGAAGTTGTCAAAAATGTATATAATAAAATCAATACCCAGATACTAATCAAATCATCAATCAATACAGAGACAAGTATTAAGATATTTGAAGTATAACTGACAATATATTTAAAATGACAGAAATAGGACAATTTTGTATCCTTCCTGAATAGATTTAACAGTTCTAAACAAGAACTAGTCAATACCACAATACAATATTAAAGAAACAACCTTGTTATTGTTATAATTGGAGATTCAAAATCCGTATTGAGCCTTTTCTCTTCGTATCAAAATCGAATTAGAACCTTTTTGTTCAGTGAAAAGCTGGATATGAAGAAAAACAACTGATTGTGAATGGTGGTATGCAGATATGCGGAGCGCGGCATGGGGAACAAAGCCGCTATTGTCAGCTGTGGGAACTCACATAGTTTAGAGTTTGTCATAACATACAAGCTGCATGACATGGGCCACAATGACCAAACGCACGGGTGACGTAAGGCTCAGGTTACTCCGGGCTGAAATCATGTACCATGCAGTTTATGGGCAAAGTTAAAATAGTTTCCTTGTTCACTAAATGTCTCAAATGCCTACAATAGAAAAAACATCCCTTTGAGTTTGACCACAAGAAGAGCGAATCAGTGTCGTAGTGAATTATAACTCTATTCAAACTTTACTATTTCCTGACACACAATTAGTATTTGCCTCTGGTTATGTAACAGCAATAAAACATACACTAAACAGTCATGTGATGTTTTTGAAGACTTACTCTATTGTGGGCTGTATGTAAATCTATCTAGTTTCAAGCTCTCTCAAAACATTCAGCACATCACAAGAATTCATATACATATTAATCACATTTTTGGTTATGTTCATTGCTTTAGAAGTGCTTTTTTACTCGGCGAAGTGAGACGGGGCTGAAGTGCAGTCAATCAGAACGCTGCTTACGGCTCTTACTTCCGGGTTTGCAATAGAAAAAATACATTTATTATTAGATTTTGTAACAAAGTGCTTCTTTTACAATATAGTCTAAGGGGAAACACACAAAAACACACAAAAATAAAGGGGTACTCCAGCTTAATACTCAACTAAATGCAGATAATGCTGTACCATCTGAAAACCTTCACGAGACTATGTTAACATCACCTGTTGTTGAAGAAGTACATGCAAATAAGATTCAGATAAACCATCGCAAATTGGAAAACTGAATCAAGGACATTTCTCTTGCAGCGTCCACTTGTTTTAATGGCGTTTCAAACAGTGCGATACTCTCAGCGGACTTGTGTTCAGGAGCAATATAGCAGCTGAATATACCTCGCAATCCTCGCATATTAAACGCTAAATAAGGCCTTACAAAAGGAAGCAGGGCCCCCAATTTGCACTAGTGGGATCAGTTAATGCGATGATGAATGAGCCGCGAAACTTCCAGGCAGCTCGTTTTCTCTTTTGTGCGAGTCTGTGTGTGCACAAGAAGCCACCGCTAAAGCAAAAGGCCAGGAGTTAAGACTGGTCAGAACAGAGCGTCCGGCAGCTGCACGACTCAACAGAGCACAGGAGTCAAAATGTCGACACAGGTGGGACACGGGACAGCCTGGGTTGAAAATCAATAGAGAACTCGAATTGATTGAGGAAAATGTAGTGTGGAGGGCTGAGGGACGAGGGACGAGGGACGAGGGACAAAGGCGAGCCACTGGTGACGTACGGCAGCTCCAGCTCACGGCAACGACACGGACAAAGGCATGGAGGAAGCGGTGAATAAAACTGGACAGAGCAACCATATGTGACACTGTATCTGAAGATGAAGTTACAATATCTTTTTGGGTTTCTTTTAGAGACCTGAATGCAAATATTCATTGGAAATACAGGTGTCACGATATACAATCTTAGTAAAAAACATCACTATTTAACAATTATTCATTCATTTATTGAGACTGTGACTAAACAACAGCGACATCTTTATTTTTCCTTCATTACCGTTGACTAACACATTCCTCAAGTTTGTGAATGACTTTACGAAATTCAACTTCCTGAAAGACAAAAAATACTTCATTTTGCTTTTAAAGTGGTCACAATTATTATTTTTTGGTTCTTACGATTATACGACTATTGATAAACCAAAAAATCTTGACATCTCTAATTGTCAAGATTATTCCCTAATTTTTTGAAATATCCGATGACCCCTCGTGCATCCCTCTTCAGTCATCCAGGCTCAGAACTAACACAAGGCAACATTAAGATGGAATATTGAGCAACATCACAAGCAAACTGTCCATTAACTGCACTGAATACTATAGCATATGATGTCATAGGATTAAAAACGAGGACAAAGTGATTATAAGCCAGTTATTATAAATGAAGGTGGTAATAGCTTTGTAACACAACTTTTCGTGCAAACCCTGGATGCAATTAAAGGGGATAATGTCATATAAATAACTCTAATTCATTTCCTCAATAATTGCACACGGTGACCTTTGGATGAGTGAAGATAAGCTGCACCAACCTGGCAATTTCTCCCATGCCTTTGCAGATAGGAACGTAAAGGCCAGCAGGTGCACCTCCAACGCACACAAATCATGACAGGGTAAAAAAGAAGGCTTGAAACACCGCCAGGATTAATAAAGAAAGACATAAACCATTGCATTAGCAACGCGGAGGGTCAACGGTGAATTCTCTGCTCCTGGACTTAGCAACGGGACAAATATATGGTCGCACGAAGAAGGAGGCTACTGGAGTCTCATTATTCACTGGAACATATACGTTTCACGGTGTTATTTCATTCAAAGGGTGTGACAGGAATACTGAAAAGCAGCTCAGTAAATCGCCTTCTTAAATAACCTGTGACTTGACACGCACCTGCCTCTACACCCTCTGCACCCACAAGAGATTTTGATGTTAAAAAAAGACTAAATAGGATAAATTGCAATAAATTATCACAGAAAAAAAATCCACAATAAACAATACTGAAACTCCAGGGCTACTTACACAGTCACAATAAACCCAATAATCCCAGTAAACCCTTTACTAAACAGATAATATCATTAAGAACATGCTGCAACAAATAATGAGTGATAAAAGGAACGTATTAAGCCATCAAAACTATCCATCCATCCATTTTCTACCGCTTGTTCCCTTTCGGGGTCGCGGGTGACTGGAGCCTATCCCAGTGACTTCGGGCCTTAGGCGGGGTACACCCTGGACAGTGGCCAACTCGTCGCAGTCGCACCCTCAAAATGAATAAACTAAATTAAAGAATGAAAGAAAATAGGAAGAAATCACAGAGAAAAATGTTCACACAATATATTGAGCCCACCCAAAATATTGTCCCGGCTATTATTTATTGAACAATAAGTAAATAAATACAGTGGGTAATT
This sequence comes from Eucyclogobius newberryi, assembly GCF_026437365.1. NCBI lineage: Eukaryota > Metazoa > Chordata > Actinopteri > Gobiiformes > Gobiidae > Eucyclogobius > Eucyclogobius newberryi. The sequence goes on along the minus strand of NW_027315801.1, from coordinate 33,187,019 downwards.
ATCATGACAGGCCTAACTATGAAGGTCTAAACCAAATCCAAATCAGGACAAGCCTCATAAAGCAAGAATGAACAAGAATCAAAGTGGTATTAAAGACCACTAAATCCATGTGGCACAATGTGATGTGTTTGAATGGAGGTGGAGCAGGTGAATCCAGCTCCTTCCTTTAGTGCACAAACAGTGGCCACGTAAACCCCACACATGACCTGCCACTGATGGTGATCACATCATATATATATTTAATCCACAGCATCAACACAACAGAAGGGATCATCTGCAATGCGTAGCCAGGCACAGCATTAGGCCTACGACTCTCCTACTGTGGCTAAAGATGACCATACGTGGACTTCAATAGAAATAGGAAAATGAAAAAATGATAAATGATGATAAATATTTGTATTAACGAGTTGAATACTATTACAGGAGGTTTAATGCATTATTTACACCGGTGGGACAGAGACAACGACCCAGGAATAGACGGGATGCAAATGGCACAGGAGGTCATTCGGTGAGCTGGAATTATTTTTAACGCGAAGTGTTAAGAGTTCAAAAATACACATGTACCCGTCATATAATAAGAAGTATGTGTACGGTCTTATTTATATTGCCGGGCTTGGTGATGGATCTAATTGTAGCGAGGTGCACTTGCTGCGGACCGGCCCCATCCATGCGCAGCGGACCATCCCTGTGCAGGCTCCTGGACACGCACCACCCGCAATACCAGCGCAAATGTTGTATATGTTTGTATTGTTGTTTGTGCGGGAATAGCACCGCAATAGCACGAGACGACAGGCAAACACGGGAGAGACACGGTACAAATCCCCAGCTTAGTTACCTTTAGCCGCCTGCGCCGCGCATAACAACAGTCCGAGGACCAATCCGGCGGATGCAAAATGTTTATTCCCTCGGACCCGCATCCCGACCTCGAGTTTGAACCGCGGCGAAGTGGAAAAACGATGCCTACAGTCGGCACTTCTCCCCCCGTCAGCTCCGGCTTGGATGTGTCGCTTATTAAACCAGAAGAATAAATCCGGGAGGTGCGTGTGTGCCTAAGATGGCCGTCGTGCCCAGGCGCGCTCCTCTGTCTGCGCTTCAGGCTGCGCTTCTCGCAGGTTTGCAGCGCGGTGCGTTCAAGGACCGTGGGAGAAACAAGGCGGCGCGCGCGGCTTCGCGTGGGCGGAGTTCAGAGGCAACCCACCGCGTGACGTAGGCAAAAGGTGCGCGTCTTCCTCCGAACCCGCGTCCAATTAGACTCGAGTCATGGGTTAGAACGTATGTAGGCTTTTGTTCATTCCTCTTGGACGTTAATGCATACATATATACATTTGGGTTTATTAATTAATCCCTCTTGGACGTTAAAGCATATATATATATATATATATATATATATATACATACATACATATATACATTTTTGCTTTTATTAATCCCCTTTAGATGCAAGTTCACTGGCAAAGACCACGCCACAACTATGGAATACGAACAAATGTTTGTTGACAATAGTGATGATGGAGCGATGCTGGAGCGATGATGGAGCGATGATGGAGCGAAGATGGAGCGATGATGGAGCGACGATGGAGCGATGCTGGAGCGATGCTGGAGCGATGATGGAGCGATGACGGAGCGATGACGGAGCGATGCTGGAGCGATGATGGAGCGATGACGGAGCGATGACGGAGCGATGACGGAGCGATGACGGAGCGATGCTGGAGCGATGACGGAGCGATGCTGGAGCGATGACGGAGCGAAGACGGAGCGATGATGGAGCGATGATGGAGCGACGACGGACCGATGCTGGAGCAATGATGGAGCGATGATGGAGCGATGATGGAGCAATGATGGAGCGATGATGGAGCGATGACGGGCCGATGCTAGAGCGATGCTGGAGCGATGATGGAGCGATGCTGGAGCGATGATGGAGCGATGATGGAGCGATGATGGAGCGATGATGGAGCGATGATGGAGCGATGACGGGCCGATGCTAGAGCGATGCTGGAGCGATGCTGGAGCGATGATGGAGCGATGATGGAGTGATGATGGACCGATGATGGACCGATGATGGACCGATGATGGACCGATGACGGGCCGATGACGGGCCGATGCTAGAGCGATGCTGGAGCGATGATGGAGCGATGCTGGAGCGATGATGGAGCGATGATGGAGCGATGATGGAGCGATGATGGAGCGATGACGGGCCGATGCTAGAGCGATGCTGGAGCGATGATGGAGCGATGCTGGAGCGATGATGGAGCGATGATGGAGCGATGATGGACCGATGATGGACCGATGATGGACCGATGATGGACCGATGACGGGCCGATGACGGGCCGATGCTAGAGCGATGCTGGAGCGATGATGGAGCGATGATGGAGCGATGATGGAGCGATGATGGAGCGATGACGGGCCGATGCTAGAGCGATGCTGGAGCGATGATGGAGCGATGCTGGAGCGATGATGGAGCGATGATGGAGCGATGATGGACCGATGATGGACCGATGATGGACCGATGATGGACCGATGACGGGCCGATGACGGGCCGATGCTAGAGCGATGCTGGAGCGATGATGGAGCGATGATGGAGCGATGATGGAGCGATGATGGAGCGATGATGGAGCGATGACGGGCCGATGCTAGAGCGATGCTGGAGCGATGATGGAGCGATGCTGGAGCGATGATGGAGCGATGATGGAGCGATGATGGACCGATGATGGACCGATGATGGACCGATGACGGGCCGATGACGGGCCGATGCTAGAGCGATGCTGGAGCGATGATGGAGCGATGCTGGAGCGATGATGGAGCGATGATGGAGCGATGATGGAGCGATGACGGGCCGATGCTAGAGCGATGCTGGAGCGATGCTGGAGCGATGATGGAGCGATGATGGAGTGATGATGGACCGATGATGGACCGATGATGGACCGATGATGGACCGATGACGGGCCGATGACGGGCCGATGCTAGAGCGATGCTGGAGCGATGATGGAGCGATGCTGGAGCGATGATGGAGCGATGATGGAGCGATGATGGAGCGATGATGGAGCGATGACGGGCCGATGCTAGAGCGATGCTGGAGCGATGATGGAGCGATGCTGGAGCGATGATGGAGCGATGATGGAGCGATGATGGACCGATGATGGACCGATGACGGGCCGATGACGGGCCGATGCTAGAGCGATGCTGGAGCGATGATGGAGCGATGCTGGAGCGATGATGGAGCGATGATGGAGCGATGATGGAGCGATGATGGAGCGATGACGGGCCGATGCTAGAGCGATGCTGGAGCGATGCTGGAGCGATGCTGGAGCGATGATGGAGCGATGATGGAGCGATGATGGAGCGATGATGGAGCGATGACGGGCCGATGCTAGAGCGATGCTGGAGCGATGATGGAGCGATGCTGGAGCGATGATGGAGCGATGATGGAGCGATGATGGACCGATGATGGACCGATGATGGACCGATGATGGACCGATGACGGGCCGATGCTAGAGCGATGATGGAGCGATGATGGAGCGATGATGGAGCGATGAGAGTTGGCTGGGTGGAGACTCAGGACGGGGGCTCTGTCTCGGGTAATCAGCCCAGCCCATTCAGAACCCCCCCTTCGTAGATGGTGATGTGTTAAGGTGGAGATGATAGAGACATGGGGTGGGAGGGCGGGGTCGAGAGAGCAGAGACAACAAGAGATGCTGGGATTGGCCTGTATATATATATATATAGGCCTTCTGGGTAATGAGAGGCGTGGTTAAAGAGTGGAGGTGTGGTTGCTGGAGAAGTAAGAGGTTGAAGCGTGGTCCTGCTGCCTTAACCCTAACCCTAACAAATAACATCGTCAACTACACATTTAAAATAGCCTGGAAAAAAACATGGACTAAAATTTGACACTGCCTTCATAAATGAAACCTATCTACGCTTTATTAGACTAAAATAAAAGCGTTGTTGTTGTTTAAAAAATAAGTCCTTTTTACGGCACAATTGGAGAGCTGCAGTTCACGATAGCAAACAAAGGAATGTTTGGTGTGTTTTTTTTTCATTTGTGCCAAAATGGCTACATGACGCTGCAGAATCCTACGTGTGTCACTGTTTGAGCTGAACAAAGTAAGTAAAGAGAAGTGGGCGTGTCACGGGGAGTGGTGAAGACCGGGACTTACGGAGAAATAGCGTCTTATTCACAACGAGAATAAGAAAATAAATAACTCAAATACGCATGAATCACTCTAAATACAACTTTGAGTGGTTTAAGGAGGAACAATTATGATATGGTTAAAAGCTACTAAAAGTACATTTTCAATTTTTCACACCAAGTACAAGATAATATTGACTTTCCACCAAATCTAGGCAATATTAAGTCTTTTTAGAGAAACCCTAACCCCCAAAATTAGATTAAACCGTGGATAATGTGGTTCCAAAACCAAAGGAGGACAAAAACAGTAATCGAAATGTCTCTAAAAAATAACAAATAAGCAACTCAAACTGCAGAGAGTCCACGACATCAGAGACAGCCAGTGGTACACGGGCCACACTTTGAGAAACACTAGCCGAGCGAACATAAACTAAAATCCTAATAAGACTAAAAAGCTGGCTGGATAGAGCAGTGAAAGCCTTTTTACTTGCTTTTATTGGGTTTATATTACACAAATGTTCTTTCATCATTACTTTCAGTGCTGACATCTGCACACACTAAGAACAATCACATGGAACACTCCAAATTCTGACACCGACACTGGCACGTGAAGGCAGCGCGTGTCCAACGATGGCTCGTGACGTCAATAGTGTTATTGTGGGAGCGCGCGCACACGGCTCGTGCAGACCGGGGGGTGTTTCTGAGGCGGGGGCGAGGGCAGGGGCCAACATGCTCCTGCTGATGATGATGGTGATGATGGTGATGATGGTGAGGAAGATGAGGCTGAAGAGTGTTGTTTTTCTCTCCTAATGTGAGAGAATGACCACTTTAATTCACATGTGTGACACTGGACTCTTGGACTGTGGTTTGGAGTGTGTAGAATAAACAAGCGGCAAATGGAATGCAAATTTTATCTGACCAAACCTGGACCGACACCACAACTGACATCGGAAAATGAAAAGAAGAAGACATTATGACTTAATTTGAAAACGATCAACTTTGGTCAAAATGGGACTTTTATATTTGTCTTAATTTTATTTTCCTTGGATGCCCTCGCTGTTTTATTTTCATTTTATTCATTTTATTCATTTTATTCATTTTATTCATTTTATTCATTTTATTCATTTTGTTTATTGCATTTATTGCATTCATTGCATTTATTGTATTTATTTTATTCATTTTATTCATTTTATTCATCTTATTTATCTTATTTATTTTATTCATTTTATTCATTTTATTCATTTTATTCATTTTATTCATTTTATTCATTTTATTCATTTTTCATTTTACTTGTTTTGTTCTCTTTGGTCTTGCCCTGTTTGATTTTGTTGTTTAATGTATTAAATTGTGAAAAATGGAAATAAAATAGATAAATATAGATAATACATCTGAGCGGTCACATCCTGTCACTGCACAGTCATCCACCCGCTCTACATTGTGGTGTTAATGTATTCAAATATTTGTGCGTCATAATCAGCGTTGGGAAGAACTGCATTTAATTACAGAATACTGAATACCAATTTTGTCCAATCAGAGTACTGTATTCTGAATAATTAAATTTAATGATCAAGAAATCGTAATGTATTTCTTAGATTTTAGGAAAGCAATTGTTTTCTGAATATCATCAAATTAAAGAGTAACAACACTGGAAAGCAGTTACTTGACATTAGTATTCTGATGTATATTTTAGGTACATGTACATAGTTACTTCCCAACACAAGTCATAATGTAGCTGGTTTGCCCCTTTGGAAATGTGTCTCATTTTGACGCAATGATCAGGGAAAAGCACAAACAAAGTACAGTCTTCCAACATCTAAAACACTTCTAGATATAATGCATTTGATACGCTATATATTCTATGTGTAATTACTTGAGTTAGATGCAATCAGGGCATTTAATTTCTGCTCCAACGTGATCATTAAAATGGGAGATTGATTCATCATTCTCTCAGCCGAGTGCGCCACAACAACAACAGATGCAGAGCAGGGAAGTGAGGCCGTGCATTCCGAGCAGACAGCAGGTTGTATCTAATCAGCCTTCACGCAGATCGCGGCGCCCTTTGTTGTGTCTGCAGCATTTTTATTCATTTTTTTATTTTTTTCGTAACCGTGAGCCGGCCTTGATGTGGTGATCCTACTGTTTCACCATCAGGAAAACATCCCAGGCGCATCCAAGCCACGCTGTGAGGAGGAATGAGGAATGAGGATTGAATAGTTACATAGATTTTCATGATAACAGGTCAAACTATGACATATTTTCCACAAGAACAACATAGAGCAGCTTCAGTGAGAGACTGATCCACCCTCGTTGTGTGAGGGAGAGGTTCTGCAGGTCCTGCTGCTGTCAGACTGTACACTGAACACTGCTAGCCCTGAACATGTGCAATACTGACTTAACCATGTGTAATACCGTCATATTCATGTGCAATACTGACTTAACCATGTGTAATACTGCCCTGAACATGTGCAATACTGACTTAACCATGTGTAATACCGTCATATTCATGTGCAATACTGACTTAACCATGTGTAATACTGTCATATTCATGTGTAATACTGACTTAACCATGTGCAATACCGTCATATTCATGTGCAATACTGACTTAACCATGTGCAATACCATCAAATTCATGTGCAATACTGACTTAACCATGTGCAATACTGACTTAACCATGTGCAATACCATCATATTCATGTGCAATACTGACTTAACCATGTGCAATACTGACTTAACCATGTGCAATACCGTCATATTCATGTGCATATAACCGATGAAAATAAGAGTGTTTGCTTACCATTAGTATTAGTATTATTTAGTCTTATGCTAGCTATTTTTACTTTACTTTATTTTATTATTATTTACTTTCATTTTTATTATTATTCTATTTTATTTTTATATTTATGTTTTTATTTTATTTGTTTATTTTTTCCTCCATTCCCTATTAAGATATAAGAGGAGTTTTGTTAATAAGAGTTTTTTGTTTTGTTTATAAGAGTTCTTCTATTAAGTGTGTTTTTTTTAAACTTCCTATAAGTTATCTGTCCTTTTCCTCTGGATCTACTGCGTTGCAACACTGACATTTCCCCATGTGTGGACAATAAAGGAATATCTTATCTTATACGAAAGTTCTTCTCTCCAAATAACTCTTCGCTGAATACTGTTGTGTCCTTCAGAGTTCCCGACGCTTCTATTACTGTATTTTTTGAGCTATATGCTACCGTAAAACAGATAATTGTAGAAAGTTACTACTGAACAAAACATGTATTGTAATTGGTGAAAGACAAATACAACAAATATACAACTGTCACCAATGAAACTTTAAACTAAGTTATGAAGAAGATAGTTGGATGAGTTAAACCTTTTCCCAGACCAGATGACAGAATAACATGTTCTTTTGCTGTAAGATTATTATTGTAATGAAGATAATCTGCTCATAATTGATTGATTGATTTTTCCTCTTATAGTCTATTCTTATTCTTATCCTATAGTAGATTTGAACTGTTTTTCCTTTTGTCTTATATAGGTTGTTTTATCATCAAATCACCAAAGCAAGTTCCTATGTTTGTGAATTCTGTTCATTGACGGCAATAAACCCTTTCTTTTTTCTGATTCTGATCATTTGAGACACATTGTCCACCATCACGAGTTTGCGCTGTGAAAATGCGCGAGTTTGATGTAAATTTCGCACATCTTTCATCATAACTTCAGACTCTGTGCTGGAACCGCTGACAACAAACCGCACTGAATAGCTGCACTCACAGAACAGGACTCTTCACAATGAAGTGAGGAGTCTGTAAAAGCGTGAGAGCTGCAGCGGAGCTCAAACACAATGCGTGTTTGTTCCTCGCAGGCAGAACATAAAGAGAACGGGGGGGGGGGAAAGCGCAGCACTTATTGAAGTCTACGGGACAGAGTGGCCAGTCCCTCAAACAGGGCACGAAAAGGAGGTGAGAGAACAATCAAACAGGTGTGACTTCCTCTGGTGCATCGTCCTCTGAGTGGCACATGTCTCCAGTAGTTATACAAGCCGCTCCCTTTGCACTGATGTGGGAAAACGTATGGGCTGTGGATGTTTACAGGTGTTTTGTTTCCTGTTTTGTTTAGATGTCACTTTCTCGCAGAATGTCAGGTCATTTCATTCACCTTTTAGCCTGGACAAGGTGTTTTACATCACGTCCAGGTCTACTTTAGTTCTGAGTTGCAAAGCGGATGGCCATCAAAAACAAAAAGGACATTTAAAAGGAACATGTTCACTGTGTCCCTGATGCTTATGGCGCAGTCGGTCGTGTAAAGTTGTGTTTTTCAACCTTTTTTGAGCGACGGCACACTTTCAAAAATACAAAATAAAGCTGTTGAGGTTCAGCATCCACTAAAACAGTATCAAATCACTTGCGCTAGAGAAAAGGAGGTGTGAACAAGGCCTGTGTTGCTGTGTTTGTCCTTGTGGATTTTGCCATAGTGGTCGCTTCTTCGGAAGAAAACAAGAGGTTTCGACTCTGATCCAAGAGTCAATCTCAAACAGTGTCCAGATGACTTCAACTGAATCTGTATCTACACAATATTTACAAAAAAGAAGAAGTCAGGTGCCCCATTCTCAAGAAAACGTACAATAATGTGCAATAATGTGAACATTTACTTCTTATCTAACGGCACAGACAGGGAATGTTACAAAATGTTTAAGTAAAAGTAAACCTACACTATCTATTTATTGACTATAAATCAATTCATGTGAAAGCAGGCTTACATAAAAAACATACCTTGATTAACAAACCAAAATATCAAAAAGGAAATAGGAAAAATTCTATTGAACACAGTTTTAATAGAGATTTGTGAGTTTACTCAAGTAACTGTCCACCTGCCCAGCTCCTGACTCAGCAGCCACACAGAAGGGACCGGAAGCAGACAGGGCGGGGGGGCAGGGGGGCAGGGGTGCAGGGCTGAGGGGTGCGGGACTGCTCTTTCTGGGACCTTCTCTGGGGTCCTGCAGTCCGTGGGCGGCGGCACCAGACGGACCATGACAAGGGGACACATTAACATGGCCGACCACTACTCAACACACACTCTTGATCATCTATTTCCCCTTTATGTCTAGACTAAAATTGCTTCCTTATCTTTTGATTCAATATGTTTAGTTAACTTAATTGTCCCTTTTCTATAGATTTTCTTATCTCTTCCTCGTTAATCAAACAAGGAAACTAGCCCGATTGAAACCGCTCTTATAAACCTCGTATAGGCCCCAATTTTCTATAGACATTTGTGCGGAAAGATTAATTTTATCCAGCCGGCTTCAATCTTTTTCTGCCTGGGTGCCGCTCCGTGCTCTCATGAATACATATTTTAAAATCCTTTGGCGACTGGGGAGGAGTGAAATCTCTTCTGGTGTGGAACTTGTGGATGTGATCAGATCATTTTGAGCCGGTTGGTTGGTCCGTGTGCGTTTAGCTGAAGACTCCTCCACTCAAACTGTTTCAAACTGGATTGATTCCCTCCTGTTGCGCTCAGATGTTTTAACTTCAGAACACAGCTGGCACATTGGTGATATTGTCCCTTTACTCATTTCTCTTACTTAGTGTTTCCTGGCGTTTCTTATTGGAATGAATTGGAATCTATCATGTTGTTTTTGTGCCCATAATAACATCTATTTTACTCTCAATGTTGTCTTTTGAGACCACATTTGGCACTGTTTTTTTTCCAGAAATCAAAGTTCTTATGATGATCAACCTCTCCCAACGAAACGGACACTCGAAGAACATACAAGCTCTGCAGACAAGTGTCTCCACCAGGTCTGGGAATGAAACCTATGACCTTCTCACTGTGTGGCAAGAAGCCCATTATGCCACAGCATCATCCAATGCCTCTGCAGAGCACATTGATTATCTTTAAAGTCAGACATTTCTGCTCGGGATCGGTCTGTCACAATAAGATAAAAACAATTCAATGTGATATATTTGCTACAGAAAATATCACAATAAACTATTATAATATTGAAATAACATGCGCCACTTATGCAATAATCCTGAATCTGGTCGATCACGGTAAATCCTTTCTAAATGTACAATATTGCTAAAAACCATGTGGTCAATTATACAAATAACAAAACACTTATGTATCTTAATTTAATGTGTGTCTATGTCGTAGAAGTTGCTTTTTTTGACAAATCTTATTCTATCAAAAAGAAAACCACAAATTCCCCACGAGAAAAAGTACCAACAACAAGCACTGACCTCTAAGAAATAGTTAACATTTAATGAAGTTGCTATGGCACCGGATTCCTGCAGATGGCCTCAAGTTGCTCCGATGGACACCTTCATTCTAAGCTTCATGTTTTAAGACTTTGACCTTTGATCCCTCCAGAAGGTCACCTCTGACATGCCTCGGGGAGGGGTCACGTGGGGGTGGCACAGGGGTCGCGCTCTCCTCTGCTGGTCTTTATTTGCCTGTGAGAGTTTGGGGATGGGGCTGTCACCTCCGGTCTAATCACTCATGTGCGACGGGCGGCGGCCGCTCCCCAGAGACTCTTATTTTGAAATGGCAGCTGCGCGTGGACGCTCCACGCACCGAGAGGTCATGATAGGAGTTTTTACATTTGTTTTTATTGGAATTTAAAGTTAGCTAAAGATAATCCTGACAGTCGTTTATTTTCCTTACAAATGAAATATTACAGTAAAGATTAGCAACAAACTTTACACTTATTAGTATTTAACTAGCTGATAATTTTCAGGTTTTAAAGTGGTTGAATCAGTGTTATTCATGTTTTTTTTCTGCCTAACTTTATTCTGCTGCTAATTAGACAATTACTAATGCCATCATGCTGCTTATTAGTGTGTTATTAAGACATTTATGGTCCTATTTCTAATATTGTTAAGGGGTGGTGCGACAAGGAATGTACTTTACATATTAACGCTTTTTTGTGAACAAAATGCACCACTTTATAATAACTACACCTCAATCTGCCTTAATAAAGCATGAACAAAGACTTAAGTCATAATGAACATATAGTTTATTAAGCATTTATCAAAGATTGAGATTATTCAAGTTATTACTAATCCTGAATCATTCTTAATAAACAATTTGTTCACTATATATTAATATAGTCATTATAAAGTTTTACCCAGAACTGTCCTAACATCATACTAATAAGGGGTTTATGAATAGGAAATTAATCTAATAAGCAGCACAATACATTTATTCCAAAAATATATTAAAATGTGATGAATAAATGCTATTAACACTGAACTAACTAATTTCAAACATGCAAATTAGCAGCTCGATGTTCATAAGTCGTAGTGTTACCATCTATTTTTATTGTATTTTTAGGTGCCACTATATTCTCTTTAACTTATCAGATTATAGTATTTGCTGACAGATGCATTGGACACGTAAGGAAAATGCGTTTACATTTTGAAAGTTTGTGGAGCCGATGAAAGACTCAATGGATAAACTTAAAAACATACATCCACCTTCCCACCCACGGCCCAAAGTAATAGCCCCCATGTCGCTATTAAACGCGTCCCTGGTGTTTGTAATTGAAATGTGCTCGCCGTGTGTTTGCTTCAGAGGAAATGTGCTGTCCAGACGGCGGATGTGAGGCTCATGTGGAGAGTGGGCCCAGAACACAGCGAGCGGAGTCAGAGCTGTGCTTCTCAACCTTTTTCACTCGCGACCCAAAAAAATGACAATAATAGGCATTTGTGTCCCCCAGGCATGAAAAATAGATGGCCCCCAAAGTGATATTGTTTCATTTTATATAGATATAGACCTAGATGAATTACCTTTGCAAGCCAACTATACAGAATCTACATTTATGACTGGATTTGAAGCGTGTATAAGACTATTACAGTTTTCAATGTTTCCTTCATATCATCTGGGGACCCCCATGTTGAGAACCACTGAGTCAGAGGAACAGAGTGACCCACTGGAGAATAAGAGTCTTCATATCATCATTTTTTACTTTGCACTTCTCAGGAGCTTGGTGTGTCTTTAACAATAAACCCTTTTGTTTCTTTCTTCCACTGTAAATCAGACAGTGGAAGAAGATGATGTAATTACCTTGTTTTGACTGCAACCTCCACTTCTAATAGAGGATAAAACTTATGAATATTCTTAATCTGCAGAGAACTGGAGAGTCGCTGTACATGTGTCTGAAGGGAGGGGAAACTGAAACTAACACAAGCTATAGTTCACAGTAAGGAGTATCTGTTACTACTATAAGGTGTGGCCCTGGTCATATTCAGCAGATTTGTTCAACCCCTGATGGGTCGTCTGACTCCTCGTAGCGTCCTATAATGTTTCCCTTGTTTTGCTTAGAGCCTGAGGATGGACGTGTACGTGATCCACCTTCTGTTCAGAGGTGGATCATTTTTCCTGACAAATAGCCTCTGACTGACGGCTCTGTTCTTCCCTGTCCTCAAAGGTGTGGTTAAATGTCCTGTCCCTGTCCTCAAAGGTGTGGTTAGATGTCCTGTCCCTGTCCTCAAAGGTGTGGTTAGATGTCCTGTCCCTGTCCTCAAAGGTGTGGTTAAATGTCCTGTCCCTGTCCTCAAAGGTGTGGTTAAATGTCCTGTCCCTGTCCTCAAAGGTGTGGTTAAATGTCCTGTCCCTGTCCTCAAAGGTGTGGTTAAATGTCCTGTCCCTGTCCTCAAAGGTGTGGTTAAATGTCCTGTCCCTGTCCTCAAAGGTGTGGTTAGATGTCCTGTCCCTGTCCTCAAAGGTGTGGTTAGATGTCCTGTCCCTGTCCTCAAAGGTGTGGTTAAATGTCCTGTCCCTGTCCTCAAAGGTGTGGTTAGATGTCCTGTCCCTGTCCTCAAAGGTGTGGTTAAATGTCCTGTCCCTGTCCTCAAAGGTGTGGTTAGATGTCCTGTCCCTGTCCTCAAAGGTGTGGTTAGATGTCCTGTCCCTGTCCTCAAAGGTGTGGTTAGATGTCCTGTCCCTGTCCTCAAAGGTGTGGTTAGATGTCCTGTCCCTGTCCTCAAAGGTGTGGTTAAATGTCCTGTCCCTGTCCTCAAAGGTGTGGTTAGATGTCCTGTCCCTGTCCTCAAAGGTGTGGTTAGATGTCCTGTCCCTGTCCTCAAAGGTGTGGTTAAATGTCCTGTCCCTGTCCTCAAAGGTGTGGTTAAATGTCCTGTCCCTGTCCTCAAAGGTGTGGTTAAATGTCCTGTCCCTGTCCTCAAAGGTGTGGTTAAATGTCCTGTCCCTGTCCTCAAAGGTGTGGTTAAATGTCCTGTCCCTGTCCTCAAAGGTGTGGTTAGATGTCCTGTCCCTGTCCTCAAAGGTGTGGTTAGATGTCCTGTCCCTGTCCTCAAAGGTGTGGTTAGATGTCCTGTCCCTGTCCTCAAAGGTGTGGTTAGATGTCCTGTCCCTGTCCTCAAAGGTGTGGTTAGATGTCCTGTCCCTGTCCTCAAAGGTGTGGTTAAATGTCCTGTCCCTGTCCTCAAAGGTGTGGTTAAATGTCCTGTCCCTGTCCTCAAAGGTGTGGTTAGATGTCCTGTCCCTGTCCTCAAAGGTGTGGTTAGATGTCCTGTCCCTGTCCTCAAAGGTGTGGTTAGATGTCCTGTCCCTGTCCTCAAAGGTGTGGTTAGATGTCCTGTCCCTGTCCTCAAAGGTGTGGTTAAATGTCCTGTCCCTGTCCTCAAAGGTGTGGTTAAATGTCCTGTCCCTGTCCTCAAAGGTGTGGTTAGATGTCCTGTCCCTGTCCTCAAAGGTGTGGTTAGATGTCCTGTCCCTGTCCTCAAAGGTGTGGTTAGATGTCCTGTCCCTGTCCTCAGAGGTTTGGTTAGATGTCCTGTCCCTGTCCTCAAAGGTGTGGTTAGATGTCCTGTCCCTGTCCTCAAAGGTGTGGTTAGATGTCCTGTCCCTGTCCTCAAAGGTGTGGTTAAATGTCCTGTCCCTGTCCTCAAAGGTGTGGTTAGATGTCCTGTCCCTGTCCTCAAAGGTGTGGTTAAATGTCCTGTCCCTGTCCTCAAAGGTGTGGTTAGATGTCCTGTCCCTGTCCTCAAAGGTGTGGTTAGATGTCCTGTCCCTGTCCTCAAAGGTGTGGTTAAATGTCCTGTCCCTGTCCTCAAAGGTGTGGTTAAATGTCCTGTCCCTGTCCTCAAAGGTGTGGTTAGATGTCCTGTCCCTGTCCTCAAAGGTGTGGTTAAATGTCCTGTCCCTGTCCTCAAAGGTGTGGTTAGATGTCCTGTCCCTGTCCTCAAAGGTGTGGTTAGATGTCCTGTCCCTGTCCTCAAAGGTGTGGTTAGATGTCCTGTCCCTGTCCTCAAAGGTGTGGTTAAATGTCCTGTCCCTGTCCTCAAAGCTGTGGTTAAATGTCCTGTCCCTGTCCTCAAAGGTGTGGTTAGATGTCCTGTCCCTGTCCTCAAAGGTGTGGTTAGATGTCCTGTCCCTGTCCTCAAAGCTGTGGTTAAATGTCCTGTCCCTGTCCTCAAAGGTGTGGTTAGATGTCCTGTCCCTGTCCTCAAAGGTGTGGTTAGATGTCCTGTCCCTGTCCTCAAAGGTGTGGTTAGATGTCCTGTCCCTGTCCTCAAAGGTGTGGTTAGATGTCCTGTCCCTGTCCTCAAAGGTGTGGTTAAATGTCCTGTCCCTGTCCTCAAAGGTGCGGTTAGATGTCCTGTCCCTGTCCTCAAAGGTGTGGTTAGATGTCCCGTCCCTTTCCTCAAAGGTGTGGTTAAATGTCCTGTCCCTGTCCTCAAAGGTGTGGTTAGATGTCCTGTCCCTGTCCTCAAAGGTGTGGTTAGATGTCCCGTCCCTGTCCTCAAAGGTGTGGTTAGATGTCCTGTCCCTGTCCTCAAAGGTGTGGTTAGATGTCCTGTCCCTGTCCTCAAAGGTGTGGTTAGATGTCCCGTCCCTGTCCTCAAAGGTGTGGTTAGATGTCCCGTCCCTGTCCTCAAAGGTGTGGTTAGATGTCCTGTCTCTGTCCTCAAAGGTGTGGTTACATGTCCTGTCCCTGTCCTCAAAGGTGTGGTTAGATGTTCCGTCCCTGTCCTCAAAGGTGTGGTTAGATGTCCTGTCCCTGTCCTCAAAGGTGTGGTTAGATGTCCTGTCTCTGTCCTCAAAGGTGTGGTTAGATGTCCTGTCCCTGTCCTCAAAGGTGTGGTTAGATGTCCCGTCCCTGTCCTCAGAGGTTTGGTTAGATGTCCTGTCTCTGTCCTCAAAGGTGTGGTTAGATGTCCTGTCCCTGTCCTCAAAGGTGTGGTTAGATGTCCTGTCCCTGTCCTCAAAGGTGTGGTTAGATGTCCTGTCCCTGTCCTCAGAGGTTTGGTTAGATGTCCTGTCTCTGTCCTCAAAGGTGTGGTTAGATGTCCTGTCTCTGTCCTCAGAGGTGTGGTTAGATGTCCTGTCTCTGTCCTCAGAGGTGTGGTTAGTGGCTGTGAGATGGAGATGCACAGCAGACTGAGCAGGTCCTGAGCAGACTGAGCAGGTCCTGAGCAGACTGAGCAGGTCCTGAGCAGACTGAGCAGGTCCTGAGCAGACTGAGCAGGTCCTGAGCAGACTGAGCAGGTCCTGAGCAGACTGAGCAGGTCCTGAGCAGCTCTCGTGGCGATGTTGGTACATTCTCTCATGAAGTGCTTCAGATGTTTTTGTCTTAAAGTGTTGGTGGGTTGAACATTGAGTACTTCAAAATCTGACATTCCCTACGCAAGACTACATTATGGTATTAAATCTATTCTGTGCTGAGCCTTTTCTATTATTAAAATCAAGTTTGAAATTGAAGCAAAACGAATACGGGATGTGAACTCAAAGGGTCATCAGCTTCTCAGGTCTCTCTCAGTTCAGACCGTTTCATTCTTTGGCAAGAAAGTTGTTTTGAGCGATCACAGAGAACTACACCTTTGCTGCTCGGGGGAAAATTGTTATTTAGTTATTCATGCCCTGTTTTCTTATTCATTTATTGCTATTATTATTACTTTTTTGGCATTAAACCTTTACTAATTCTGATTCTGAAGTGGTTTCTGCTGCCGCTTTCTTAACAACACTCTTCTGTGCAAACACGCGCCGCTGTACAGTCTTAATGACACTTATTTGTCCACTTCCTCTTGCCTGATTTCTCCCCTGATATAATTTAGCTTAACCTCAGCCTGTGGGGCATAAACTGCACCAGAAACCACTAAGTCTTACTGGAGTAAATCACCTGCACCTATTAGCTTTAGCCCGCTGATTACGGGCCCATTACCCCGCCTGTGCCGCTCCCTGGTCGGGCGTGATTATGTCGTTAGCCCAGTGTTAACCTGGCATCGTTTACCGCGGTGTGCAGCAGACACAAGGTGGAACCATATCGGTCACGTGTAACTAGGGTTCATGAGCCCCACAGCGGTAACGTGATCCGAGCGTCATAAAACAACACGTATTATGGGCAGGGGCCGAGGCCACGGGTCAACGCTGCTCCATAGGGTCTGAGCAGGGAGTGATTTACAGTAATTAGCTCGGATTAGCGCGCTTTGGGGAGAATTTGCCAACGTAATTCAATAGCGTTGCAATAGTTCCTTTGAGATGCTGTTGCTTCCAGTAAAGTAAAAGGTTGTATTAGTACATGGTGGACATCGTGCTGTCAGCAAAGCCAATTTTGAGCATTCTGTTCCTAAGTAAGACTCCCAAAGCCTTAACCTTAAAAAACACATACTTAGTCTTATCTAACCTCATAACAAAAATCACTATACGCATTTGCACATTCCACAACTAATGAGCAATCATGCAGGTGAAGACTGTATTTTTAAATTATTGTGTGGTGAAGCTAATGAAAGGATATGATTTTGACACATACTGCAGGGTTTCAGATACATCAATACATTATATGGGATGTACAAATGTAAAAGAGACATTTTTTATTCAAATTACCATTGATAACAAGCAATTTTTGTGTAGTTGTTGTTATTGTTGTTGGCAAATAAAGCACATTCCAGGGCCAAGTTACAATTACTGTGAAAATATACTGCAAATATTGAATTGATATGACATCTTATTTAGAGACTGAAAGCTTATGTGACTGACACCATGATCCATATGTGTTGAAATATACCATAATACACCAAATTCACCTACAACAAACTGAAAATCCACTTCATTGTCTTTCTCTCGTTCGTTCTTTCTTCTGTATTCACAGTCTCGTGGAGCAGTTGTTGTGTAGAGATTATACATTGTTGTGCAGAGACTATACATTGTTGTGCAGAGACTATACATTGTTGTGCAGAGACTATACATTGTTGTGCAGAGACTATACATTGTTGTGCAGAGACTATACATTTCATAGCGTGTTACCTTCAAGGACTTCTTACATAACGTGTAGAAACCCTCTCGTGTCTGACACATCTCCAGGTGTGTCAGGCGTGTGTGATGAGAGAGCAGCAGACGTGGTGCGGCGCATGTTAATGTGGGATTAAGATCATATTCTGTGAGCAAAGACAAACTGAGCTCTCATCTCTCCATCTCTGCCTCTCACTCACTTTCTCTGACCTTTAATTATTGATTCTCCATCCTCGTCTCCTCCGCAACCGCTCCCTGTTTTCAGGATTCTGCAGCTGCCCAGTTGCACCCGTTTAATCAGACGGTGGGATGCGAATGGTAAGATATAACCAACCACAGGGATTTCCATATTTATAAGGTGTGATTTTCTGCATCTTTTCAGACCCCGGTAAAACACAAAACCCCCAGACAGATACAGAATCAATGATGCACGACGATCCCAAACAACAACAGCGGCGTTACACTGGGGTGAAAAGAACATATTAATGTAAAAGTTTGATAAATAAGGCTTAATTTTGTTTGTATCCATGGAGATGCTATTGTTTTACCTGGTATGTATTATATGGCATTAGGCTTATCTATCTTTAGAGACAAGCAGAGGGAGTCAACCTTGCTCATAACTATTTTATTTTATTTCATTTTAAAGACGACATTTTGTACTTTTGTCTGTTGTATAGTTCAACTCTACGTCACCCGTGGATCGATACGTCATGTCGTATATTAGACATTTTAAATCAAAGCTCTGTCGAGTTCCGTGTGTCACTCAATGTCAAGAAAAACAAGGAAAGTACATCGTGCATCGTGGGGAATCTGGGAAGAAGCCTTGTCCACAGGAGGATAAAGAGTCAAAATATGCATGAATCACTCTAAATACAACTTTGTGTGGTTAAATGAGAAGTAAAAGTAATCAGAGTATGGCGTTAAAAGCTAAAAAGCGGGTTAAGGTTAGGGAAAAGTTGTCTCATGCACCTTTAACACGTTTGTCATATTAAGATGATTATGTGTTGTCATATTTCTTTCATTTGTTTGCACGCACATTACGACGTGGAAGTGAACAAAAACATTAACATCTTGAACCACCACCATCCGGGCACTGCCACACCTCCATCTTTACCCTGTGTTCCTCACTCTATTTCTCTCCCTTCTCCACTTGGCGCCGCGTTAAAATTGCCAGTGACCAATAGCTGCAGCGTCAGCAGGGGACGGGGGACGGGGGACGGGGGGGGGACCGGGGAATGTAATTCATATCCACTGTCATGCCTGTCTCCCCCCTGCGCCTCACCCTCCACACTCACCCCTCAGAGGAGACAGGCTGCTCTGAGCCCTGCAGCGCACCACCTCCCGGGCATCAATAATCCAGCGCTCATTAAATGCCTCGTGCTGATATTCTTATGCATCTGCACCGCTCTGCCCTGCATTAGAAGAGAGAGAACTGCAATATTTAGCTTTAGACAGATGCGTAAAGATGCATGTTGCAGATACCTGTGATTTGGGGATATTTTCCATCGTAGCAGCAGCAGTGGCAGAAGCTCAGACCGCCGGGACGCTACTGTAAATAGATTGTCATCACACTGTGGGGACGTCTTTAGAGAGACCAGGACGACGCACTCCAGTCTGCTGTGGGCTGAAGACACTAATATATTCCCATTGGTTTCTTTTGCAAACTTATGTGTGGCAAGATTAGTTTAGAAATGAGGGGAAAGAGCAACACTGAATACTTATTCGCCTTGTAATCAAATCAAATTTCACTTAAATGTATTGGAAAACGTGCTGGAATCATCATGAGTTGAATGTGAATTATGAAAAAATTATAGGCAATTATTTACATTTTTGTTACGAGTTTCTAATGCGGAAAAATGCTGTATGCTTTTAAAATGTGTTTATTAATGTAGTGCAGTAAAACTATCAACCAAACCTGCTGCTGTGTCTGCTGTGCTAATGTTAGTCCTGAAGCTAATACAGAAGTGACGTCACTTCTGTATTAGCTTCACTGACTCCCTGCTCCATGTCTCCGGTCAAGTTCAGGGTAATTCTGTCCTGCTATTTGAGGCGACAGTCTCAGGACGGTCCTGGGACAGTCCCGGGACAGTCCTGGGACAGTCCCTGCATGACCAGCTGCTACTCTTTGGATTTGAAACTAATGTACCTGATTTTCACGCAGCAAAACCGGATAAAGGTACAACTGGCTCATTGCTCTCACAAATCCTTTGGCCCATTGTTAATATTCATATGCACAGATTTAAAATAGCTTTTTTCAGATGTCGAAGTGAAACTGGGGTGGACCACCCAAGCACAGCTAATCAGAACGCTGCTTCCAGCTCCTATTTCAAGGTTGGCAAGACATCAAACACTTTATTATTTGATGATTTTTGATGATTTTTGTCAAAAAGTACCGCTTTTACAAAATAGTCTGTAAGGAAAAACACAAAATCTATTAATTTAAAACAACAAAAAGTCAAATATCCCGCTTTGAGGATAAAGTGGTTGAAGGGCAGGTTGATTTTTAACACAAAAACACAATATTTTGCCTGTTACTTCAAGTGTTTTTTGCTGTGGTGCAATCCTTGTTATTTAGCCTTATGTTATGGTTAAATAAAGACAAGCCTATAGATAAGACATCTATAATAAGACCCCCTCAAAAAATAGCCTATTTTTTCTGTTTAAACTAATGTTTGAATCAGTTTGTAAAATATTTCTGTAGCTTGCTCTTTTTACAGTTATTTTTTGTGGTTTTATACCTAACTAAAACATCTACTTAAGATACTCAATTAGAGTCAAAGCATTTGTAAAATCAAATGCCTTAAGATATGATATGCCTGATATGTTCAGTGTCACAATGAGAACAGAAGGTCTTATGTAACAGCGTCCCGGCTGTGCTGTTATTCCTACACATTATTAACACATTGTACAAAGTGTGTAGACGTCATGAGTCACTGTTCTTGTGGGTCCTGATGCTGTCGGGCCCTGATCTTAATCCATGATTCATTTGGACGATTTCATCTGCTGTTACCGTGGCAACAGCGCCTGGAGTCGGACGAGCAGCCCGTCTCAGCACAGCACACCTTCTTTGTGCAAGCGCAACAAGAAAATCCATCATTCATAATTCTCCAAACACATTTGCTCAGCTCTGCCCCACTGTCTGCCATCGCTCTTCATTTGAAGTTTGAAATAGTTTTGCCGTCTTTTCCCAGATTATCAAGCCATTTTGCATTAGCTTTCTGAATGTTTATTAGGCCTTGAGCACCACAAGCTGGCGAGAGGCAAGTTCCATCAGGCCGTGCGGAGCTCAAAGTGTGCACGAATTACACTAGACTCTAAACACTCACTAAGGCACTCGTCCACTCATGCATACTAATGCGGAGAGGTGCGGCGCAGGTGAGGCCCAATCATTGCCGCTATATTTGATAGTGTATTTATTGTACTGTATATGCATTTGATTTGACACAATTGACTTGTTATGTCAGATATCATCAACATACTTTTGCTATAGGCTAATTTGAAATGAAGCGTGGCAGCCTGGAAGACCTAACTCCACCATCTACATCAAGGCCACCTGCTCCCCAGCTCAACCAGCGCACCCAGTCCGGCCTGTCCCTCTGTGAGAGTTCTCCAAGTTTCTACTTTTCCCCATGGAGGTTTTTGTAGTGTTTCCTGGCCGAGAAGGAGGGTCATAGGACAGAAGGAGGATCTACGGACAGAAGGAGGGTCTAAGGACAGAAGGAGGGTCTAAGGACAGAAGGAGGGTCTAAGGACAGAAGGAGGATATAAGGACAGAAGGAGGGTCTAAGGACAGAAGGAGGGTCTAAGGACAGAAGGAGGGTCTAAGGACAGAAGGAGGGTCTAAGGACAGAAGGAGGATATAAGGACAGAAGGAGGGTCTAAGGACAGAAGGAGGATCTAAGGACAGAAGGAGGGTCTAAGGACAGAAGGAGGATCTAAGGACAGAAGGAAGGTCTAAGGACAGAAGGAGGGTCTAAGGACAGAAGGAGGATCTAAGGACAGAAGGAAGGTCTAAGGACAGAAGGAGGATCTAAGGACAGAAGGAAGGTCTAAGGACAGAAGGAGGATCTAAGGACAGAAGGAGGGTCTAAGGACAGAAGGAGGATCTAAGGACAGAAGGAGAGTCTAAGGACAGAAGGAGGGTCTAAGGACAGAAGGAGGATCTAAGGACAGAAGGAGGGTCTAAGGACAGAAGGAAGGTCTAAGGACAGAAGGAGGATCTAAGGACAGAAGGAGGGTCTAAGGACAGAAGAAGGGTCTAAGGACAGAAGGAGAGTCTAAGGACAGAAGGAGGTTCTAAGGACAGAAGGAGGATCTAAGGACAGAAGGAGGGTCTAAGGACAGAAGGAGGATCTAAGGACAGAAGGAAGGTCTAAGGACAGAAGGAGGGTCTAAGGACAGAAGGAGGATCTAAGGACAGAAGGAAGGTCTAAGGACAGAAGGAGGATCTAAGGACAGAAGGAGGGTCTAAGGACAGAAGGAGGGTCTAAGGACAGAAGGAGGATCTAAGGACAGAAGGAGAGTCTAAGGACAGAAGGAGGGTCTAAGCACAGAAGGAGGATCTAAGGACAGAAGGAGGATCTAAGGACAGAAGGAAGGTCTAAGGACAGAAGGAGGGTCTAAAGACAGAAGGAGGATCTAAGGACAGAAGGAAGGTCTAAGGACAGAAGGAGGGTCTAAGGACAGAAGGAGGGTCTAAGGACAGAAGGAGGATCTAAGGACAGAAGGAAGGTCTAAGGACAGAAGGAGGATCTAAGGACAGAAGGAGGGTCTAAGGACAGAAGGAGGGTCTAAGGACAGAAGGAGGGTCTAAGGACAGAAGGAGGATCTAAGGACAGAAGGAGGGTCTAAGGACAGAAGGAGGGTCTAAGGACAGAAGGAGGATCTAAGGACAGAAGGAAGGTCTAAGGACAGAAGGAGGGTCTAAGGACAGAAGGAGGGTCTAAGGACAGAAGGAGGATATAAGGACAGAAGGAGGATCTAAGGACAGAAGGAAGGTCTAAGGACAGAAGGAGGATCTAAGGACAGAAGGAGGGTCTAAGGACAGAAGGAGGGTCTAAGGACAGAAGGAAGGTCTAAGGACAGAAGGAGGGTCTAAGGACAGAAGGAGGGTCTAAGGACAGAAGGAGGATCTAAGGACAGAAGGAGGGTCTAAGGACAGAAGGAGGGTCTAAGGACAGAAGGAGGGTCTAAAGACAGAAGGAGGGTCTAAGGACAGAAGGAGGATCTAAGGACAGAAGGAGGGTCTAAGGACAAAAGGAGGGTCTAAGGACAGAAGGAAGGTCTAAGGACAGAAGGAGGATCTAAGGACAGGAGGAGGGTCTAAGGACAGAAGGAGGGTCTAAGGACAGAAGGAAGATCTAAGGACAGAAGGAGGGTCTAAGGACAGAAGGAGGGTCTAAGGACAGAAGGAGGATCTAAGGACAGAAGGAGGGTCTAAGGACAGAAGGAAGGTCTAAGGACAGAAGGAGGGTCTAAGGACAGAAGGAGGGTCTAAGGACAGAAGGAGGATCTAAGGACAGAAGGAGGGTCTAAGGACAGAAGGAGGGTCTAAGGACAGAAGGAGGGTCTAAGGACAGAAGGAGGATCTAAGGACAGAAGGAGGGTCTAAGGACAGAAGGAGGATCTAAGGACAGAAGGAGGGTCTAAGGACATCGCCCCTCGCACCTGCTCCCCATCTTCAATCAACGCACCCAAGCACCTCCTCTGCTCCCAATCAGCGCACAGCCGGTCCGATTTTAACCCTCACTCAGTCAATAAATCTCCAGAGCGATGGGTTCACCTCAGTGGTATAAAGCTCTAAGACACACACCTCAGAGTGGTATAAAGCTCTAAAGACACACACCTCAGAGTGGTCAAAACTGTGGCTCCGCTATGTCGATGATACTTTTGTAACAATCAAGAAACAAGAGCTGGAAACCTTCTCTGATCACATCAATGCTGTGGACCCACATATTAGGTTTACAAGAGAAGACGCTAAGGAGAATCGCTTGGCCTTTCTTGATTGTTCCACGATCAGAGGAGAGGACGGGAAACTCCAAATAGAAGTATATAGGAAACCTACACAGACGGACCAGTATCTGCTCTTTGGTTCCAACCACCCACTACAGCACAAGCTGGGTGTGATCAGAACCTTACAACACAGAGCTCAAGGTGTGCCCACCAGCTCAGAGGGCAAGAAGAAAGAGGAAAAACATGTCCGTAATGCCCTCTCAGCCTGTGGTTACCCCGCTTGGGCTCTCAACAGAGTGAAGAGAACCAAGAAGCAGGACAAAAGGGAAACTGAACAGAGAAGGAAGGGTGTTTCTATCCCTTATGTGTCTGGCCTCTCGGAAAAACTGCAGAGAATTTTTAGACAACACGAAGTCCCTGTTTATTTTAAACCAGGAAACACTTTAAGACAAAAACTGGTTCACCCTTAGGACAAGTTGCCGACTCAAAAACAGAGCAATGTAGTTTATTCGATCCAATGCAGTGAAGAAAGTTGTAAAGAACGTTACATAGGCGAGACGAAACAGCCTCTACACAAGAGGCTTTATCAGCACAGAAGAAATACTAGTTCAGGTCCACAGAGTGCCGTGCATCTCCATCTTGAAGCCTCTAATCACTCGTTTGAAGACGGTGAGGTGAAGGTTTTAAGCAGGGAGAAAAGATGGTTTGAAAGAGGAGTCAAGGAAGCTATTTTTGTTAAAAAAGAAAGACCTTCTTTAAACAGAAATGGAGGGCTAAGATTCAATCTTCCTGGTATCTATAATGGTATACTTAACCCCTGGAAAGGTAGAGGACCAGGACCAGGACATTCGGATGCTAATCAGGTACTCAGGGTGGTTGAGCCAGGGTCTCACAAAGACAAAGAGGATTCTAATAGCCCATTAAGATTCTGAATAGGCTAGCTCGGTAGATACAAGGGGGGAGTTTCTGTTGAAACAAACAACTCTTTCTACTTCAGGAAGGCTCCGCCCAATGGGCGGGTCTTACCACAGAACAGTATTAATATCGGAGTTCTCGATCTAAATTCTTTTATTGACAATGACTCTTGGATGAGAGTCGAAACGTCTATTTTTTCAAACTGAGTCCAGATGACTACAACTGAAGCTTTTTCTACTATGGAACACGCCTGGACGAATGAGGGATTACACCGACACACCTCAGAGTGGTATAAAGCTCTAAAACACACACCTCAGAGTGGTATAAAGCTCTAAAACACACACCTCAGAGTGGTATAAAGCTCTAAAACACACACCTCAGAGTGGTATAAAGCTCTAAGACACACACCTCAGAGTGGTATAAAGCTCTAAGACACACCTCAGAGTGGTATAAAGTTCTGAAACACACACCTCAGAGTGGTATAAAGCTCTAAAACACACACCTCAGAGTGGTATAAAGCTCTAAAACACACACCTCAGAGTGGTATAAAGCTCTAAAACACACACCTCAGAGTGGTATAAAGCTCTGAAAC
The DNA here is from genome assembly GCF_026437365.1 of Eucyclogobius newberryi. NCBI lineage: Eukaryota > Metazoa > Chordata > Actinopteri > Gobiiformes > Gobiidae > Eucyclogobius > Eucyclogobius newberryi. The sequence goes on along the minus strand of NW_027315801.1, from coordinate 33,162,198 downwards.
ACACACCTCAGAGTGGTATAAAGCTCTGAAACACACACCTCAGAGTGGTATAAAGCTCTAAAACACACACCTCAGAGTGGTATAAAGCTCTGAAACACACACCTCAGAGTGGTATAAAGCTCTGAAACACACACCTCAGAGTGGTATAAAGCTCTAAAACACACACCTCAGAGTGGTATAAAGCTCTAAAACACACACCTCAGAGTGGTATAAAGCTCTGAAACACACACCTCAGAGTGGTATAAAGCTCTAAAACACACACCTCAGAGTGGTATAAAGCTCTAAAACACACACCTCAGAGTGGTATAAAGCTCTAAAACACACACCTCAGAGTGGTATAAAGCTCTGAAACACACACCTCAGAGTGGTATAAAGCTCTAAAACACACACCTCAGAGTGGTATAAAGCTCTAAAGACACACCTCAGAGTGGTATAAAGCTCTAAAGACACACCTCAGAGTGGTATAAAGCTCTGAAACACACACCTCAGAGTGGTATAAAGCTCTAAAACACACACCTCAGAGTGGTATAAAGCTCTAAAACACACACCTCAGAGTGGTATAAAGCTCTAAAACACACACCTCAGAGTGGTATAAAGCTCTAAAACACACACCTCAGAGTGGTATAAAGCTCTAAAACACACACCTCAGAGTGGTATAAAGCTCTAAAGACACACCTCAGAGTGGTATAAAGCTCTGAAACACACACCTCAGAGTGGTATAAAGCTCTGAAACACACACCTCAGAGTGGTATAAAGCTCTAAAGACACACCTCAGAGTGGTATAAAGCTCTAAAGACACACCTCAGAGTGGTATAAAGCTCTGAAACACACACCTCAGAGTGGTATAAAGCTCTGAAACACACACCTCAGAGTGGTATAAAGCTCTAAAACACACACCTCAGAGTGGTATAAAGCTCTAAAGACACACCTCAGAGTGGTATAAAGCTCTAAAGACACACCTCAGAGTGGTATAAAGCTCTGAAACACACACCTCAGAGTGGTATAAAGCTCTAAAACACACACCTCAGAGTGGTATAAAGCTCTAAAACACACACCTCAGAGTGGTATAAAGCTCTAAAGACACACCTCAGAGTGGTATAAAGCTCTGAAACACACACCTCAGAGTGGTATAAAGCTCTAAGACACACCTCAGAGTGGTATAAAGCTCTGAAACACACACCTCAGAGTGGTATAAAGCTCTAAAACACACACCTCAGAGTGGTATAAAGCTCTAAAGACACACCTCAGAGTGGTATAAAGCTCTGAAACACACACCTCAGAGTGGTATAAAGCTCTAAGACACACCTCAGAGTGGTATAAAGCTCTGAAACACACACCTCAGAGTGGTATAAAGCTCTAAAGACACACACTTGCCCTTAGAAAAGCCCAGATCCCTCCATCATATCTTTATTATCTAAAGAGTGGAAGGACCGAGTTGACTGTGCCTCAAACAGACTATTCTGAATGTGGAGTGTCGTATACACTCAAACATGACAAAAATAATGGAACAAATACTCCCAGCTTTAGTTCACAATGATCAGACAGGATTTATTAACAAACGATAAACACAAGATAACATAAGAAGAGCTTTACAAATAATGAGTCATTTCTGTATATTACACAGAAACAACAAAATAAAGCTGTGATAATAAGTCTGGACGCTGACAAAGCTTTTGACTCTGTTATTTATCTATTCTACCAGATAGAATTGACCTGAGATTGAAGATATGGATTACTAAAGGTATAAAAGTCTTCTACCAGATTTGAAAAGATAATCATATGAAAAGGTTTGATATGTTAAAAGAATCCTTTGAAACTGGACTTTCATAGGTTTTCCCAAATAAGGAGTAATTATAACCAAAAAATTAAACAAAATAACAACCAATTTGTATTAAGGCCTATAAATCAGAACAGGACTAAGATCTGACCTATATGAATGGATTAATAACCTGGACAACTACTCTACTGAATATATCACAAACAAATGGGAAAGAGAAGATCATTTTGTTCTATGAGGAGTGGGAAGTTGTTTGTAAATCCAAGTGGAGAACAATAAAATCACATATTTGGAGGGAATTTTGTTGGAAAAATGTGTCACGTTCATTCATAACACCAAGTGCCCATTCCTCAAGGGAAATGTTGATGGATGCAAATCACTCCCATGTGTTATTGGACTGAAATCAACAAGGAGAAACAGAGTGTAGTTGATGTTACGATCCCTTTAGATTTCAGAACTACATCCTTGGGCCACAGAACCCATGCCATGGACACAATAGATGAAAACCTTTGGAATAAAATGTTGGCAGGAGGAAAAACGGCCATCACAAGGATCTAGTTTTCGCTGAAGAATGATAATTTTTCCTCCGTCAAAGACCTTGAGCTCCAACTGTTCAGTCTCTTGCTGTGTCTGCAGCAACTGTCCCTGAGTTATTTCAAGAAGGAGGTTGTGATAACAGCCCAGATACAACTAAACTGACCATGTGCAGAGTCAAGACTCAGCCATTGGCAAAGTCATTACGGTAGATTGTTTCTGCTGACTCTCCTCCATCAGTGTCAGGTCTGAGCCTCCTGAGGTCCTCTTGTTTTTTAAAGAGCGGAAACGTCTCAAAATTACCTCCTCTTCCAGAAACGCCAGTCTGGGTCTGAGACTGTGTTGCAGTTAGTCCTTCCTGAGTCCATCCGAGCCACTGTCATGCAAAACCTTCATGACAACATGGGATATTAAGGAGTAGAATGCACACACAAAGAAAGTGAAAGCTTCAATCTCCAAGGCCCATGGAGCTAGTCTGGATTTCTTCTCAATAGAACCAGACAGCAAAAATACAAAAGATGCATTAGTGATTACAAATATGCAGTGTTGATTCCCACCAAAGATCAAAAGGCCACTACCGAAGCACAAAGCTTGTGGGAAACTTTTTTGTCCATTACAACTTTCCAAAGCGACTTCACCGTAATCAATGGAGAGATTTGGAGTCACACAACATCAAAGAACTCAGCTCACTGCTTAGTATTCACAAAGTCTGTACAAGTCCTTATCATCCTCAGGGCGATCCTGTTGAACACTACAATTGTACTTCAAGCTTGGTGCTCTCAAAAACACTGAAAAACAGCACTGGCTTGACTATGTAAAACCACTCACTCATGCTATAACTCTACCAAAAATGTAACTAACCCGACGAGTAAAATGTAACTAACCCTACAAGTAAAATGTAACTAACCCAACGAGTAAAATGTAACTAACCCTACGAGTAAAATGTAACTAACCCTATGAGTAAAATGTAACTAACCCTACGAGTAAAATGTAACTAACCCTATGAGTAAAATGTAACTAACCCTACGAGTAAAATGTAACTAACCCTACGAGTAAAATGTAACTAACCCAACGAGTAAAATGTAACTAACCCTACGAGTAAAATGTAACTAACCCTATGAGTAAAATGTAACTAACCCTACGAGTAAAATGTAACTAACCCTATGAGTAAAATGTAACTAACCCTACGAGTAAAATGTAACTCACCCTACGAGTAAAATGTAACTAACCCTACAAGTAAAATGTAACTAACCCTACGAGTAAAATGTAACTAACCCTACGAGTAAAATGTAACTCACCCTATGAGTAAAATGTAACTAACCCTACGAGTAAAATGGAACTAACCCAACGAGTAAAATGTAACTAACCCTACGAGTAAAATGTAACTCACCCTATGAGTAAAATGTAACTAACCCTACGAGTAAAATGTAACTCACCCTATGAGTAAAATGTAACTAACCCTACGAGTAAAATGTAACTCACCCTATGAGTAAAATGTAACTAACCCTACGAGTAAAATGTAACTCACCCTACGAGTAAAATGTAACTAACCCAATGAGTAAAATGTAACTAACCCAACGAGTAAAATGTAACTAACCCTTCGAGTAAAATGTAACTAACCCTATGAGTAAAATGTAACTCACCCTACGAGTAAAATGTAACTAACCCTACGAGTAAAATGTAACTAACCCTACGAGTAAAATGTAACTAACCCTATGAGTAAAATGTAACTAACCCAACGAGTAAAATGTAACTAACCCTACGAGTAAAATGTAACTAACCCAACGAGTAAAATGGAACTAACCCTATGAGTAAAATGTAACTAACCCTACGAGTAAAATGTAACTAACCCTATGAGTAAAATGTAACTAACCCTATGAGTAAAATGTAACTAACCCTACGAGTAAAATGTAACTAACCCTTCGAGTAAAATGTAACTAACCCTATGAGTAAAATGTAACTAACCCTATGAGTAAAATGTAACTAACCCAACGAGTAAAATGTAACTAACCCTATGAGTAAAATGTAACTAACCCTATGAGTAAAATGTAACTAACCCTATGAGTAAAATGTAACTAACCCAACGAGTAAAATGTAACTAACCCTATGAGTAAAATGTAACTAACCCTTCGAGTAAATGACAGTTACTTTGTTTGGTAGACGACCTCGCCCATTGAGACTGCCTATGATCTACTAAAACAAACCTTTGTCTCACTCTCAATATGTCAAACTGTAGTTTGAGCTTAAAATAAAATATGGGGCTCCAAAAATTTGCCCAAATTTCTATTTTAGCAGTGAATCCGATCAAAAAAAGCCTCTCAGACCCATGACAGATGTTTTACGGTTTCAGTTGGAGCGATGACTGAAACCTCCAGTGTTTTCCCAATGAGAGAATCGCAAAATCTCTGAAATTACCACATTTTACACTTTTTACACTCAGCTCAACCGACCTACAATTAGGGGAGAATCATCTTCTGGACTTGGGAATCAGAGGTTATTCAGGTTTTTTATGATTTGCAAAATTTGCCCAAAATTTGAAATATTTTTCCTTCAGCATGGGCAACAAAAAGGTTCTTCCTAAATGTATGAAATCTTTCACAAAATACATTTTTTTCCCATCACAATCAACAAAGAAACCCATCGCAATGACAAAGACCTCCAACATTATCTCCACAGGAAAATCGCCAAATCTCCCATGTTTTTTTGCATGGGACACCGACAATTTAGTTTCCATAGCGATGACAGAAGCCTCCAATGATTGATCTTGCAGTCAGGGTTTGACATATACAGTAACATAGGAACAATGAATCATTATATTTGTTTGTCGTGAAGCCAACTGTTACTGATCTCATGAGCCTGTGTGTGATCTGAACTCTGTTGTGCCACTGGTCAATTTAACTGTTGCATAAGAGCCACTGGTTCATTATTGTTCATCAGCGTCACAATCGACCTGCTCAAACGTTCGGAGAGTGACAGATTGTTCTTTCAGGCTCTGCAGCTTTGGGAACGTCCTCCAATAACGTTTTACTGCCATTGTCAGTGAACAAAATACACAAACACAGGAACTTGCAAATGGGAATGCATCAGAAAACAATTAAATGTACTATTAAGATAAAAAAATAGACTCAAGCATATACCGGTACAATACATTTACAGTTACTGGACCGAACGGGGCAAGTGTGAGAATTCTTCATTTCTAATTGATTGTCTTTTATGGTTGATACAGAATAAAAGTCAACATTCAGAATATATTCAGCGTGGAAAACAAACCTCAAACACCTCAATTCCATTAGATGTGAATTAATTTTCTCCTCGTCATAGTTGACATGAAATTCTTGTTTATTTTTCAGTTTAGAGATTCTGTCTTGTCCCTCTTGTTATATATATTACAAGTTTAGATATTATCCAGGCATTCATAGTCACTGTTGATAGAAAAATGTACCGTAGAAGCTTTTTCACCAGGATTTAATATAAGTTTAGGGTACTGTGCTTCAGAACCAGCACTATATATGAGAATGACATGGTTTTGTATAAGTATCAATCCTGAAGTGAAGTTTGTATTTCATTTTGTGGCATCGGTCAAATCCTCAAACTTTTGACACAAATGTAGCACCAGATCCAAACCGGGTTTATAAAGTGACTAAACTTGGATTATATAAGGTTTAAAATTGGACTTAAACATAATCTCAGTTTTCTGTCCAGGTACAAACCCAAAGGAGACATACACGTGAATAAAATAAATACTTAAAATAAATAAACTTGAACTGTGGAACAGACTGTGCATGAGAAAACTGCCTTATTTTATTCTGATTGTATATTCTGATTCGCTGAGTTGAGTTCCAACCAACTTTATATATATAATAAAGATATTGTGTGGTGCAATTGTTTGGGGTAAACAACCCTCAAACCTGAACGTTCCTCTTCCAGCTGAAGCACTGTCTGTGGAAACATTCTGAAGAGTTTATATTTGTGGTTTATACAGTTTATCGACTCCTGAAGAGATGTCATAAATCCAGCTTTGAACTGGAGAGCTTGAAGTGTGCTCCGTGGATCAATGGCAGACAGATGCTGCTGCGGCGCGAACTCCACTGGGAAACAGCTCATCACCTCAAGCCTTTTTCAAGTCCCAGCGAGCGCTCTCCGTGCTCCTGCAGCAGCCCGAACGGAACAGGATGGAGAAACTGTTTGGTGAATTTGATTACACGCCTTTCATTTATCTACATGTGGCAAAACGTTCCCTGGTGGAGGCTCGACTGCAGCAGAAGTGCAGCGTTTTTGGAGACAGTTGGCTGCACCACCTGGACTGGCGCTGCGCCACCTGGACCAGTGCTGCACCACCTGGACCAGTGGTGGACCGGCGCTGCACCACCTGGACCAGTGGTGGGCCGGCGCTGCACCACCTGGACCAGTGCTGCACCACCTGGACCAGTGGTGGACCGGCGCTGCACCACCTGGACCAGCGCTGCACCACCTGAACCGGCGGCGCACCACCTGGACCAGTGCTGCACCACCTGGACCAGTGCTGCACCACCTGGACCAGTGGTGGGCCGGCGCTGCACCACCTGGACCAGTGCTGCACCACCTGGACCAGTGGTGGACCGGCGCTGCACCACCTGGACCAGCGCTGCACCACCTGAACCGGCGGCGCACCACCTGGACCACCTGAACCGGCGGCGCACCACCTGGACCACCTGGACCGGCACCGCACCACCTGGACCAGTGCTGCTGCTCCATCTCCATAAACACCACCCGAGTCCTCGTCTCACAGCTCAGACCACAGGCTCAGTTATTTTATCACCAATGCAGTCGTTTTACAGATACAGATCATTATAAACTATTGAATTACACTATTTAGAAGGAAAGGTGTAGATCAGTATTGGCCATGTTCATATGTGACGTACAGAATACTCAGGCCCTGGCTTACACATATACCCCTCATTTCATAATCCAGTGCAACTTATGTATGTTTTTGTCTTCTCCATTATCCATTTTTTGGCTGGTGCAACTTATAGTTCGGAAAATATGGCAGTTGTAGAGTAAACTTTAAGGAGCAATGTGCCAGTTTTAATCTTGTTAAAGGGGCACAATGGATGTTTTTTGGCGGAGGGTTTGAAATCTTTCTTTCTTCCTGGAGATGTCGTTTTGCCTGGAATGTTCCACAAAATGGTATTAAAACGTTGTAATCTCCAAAGAGACAAGCTGGCAACTTCCCCAAACCAACTATTTTTTGGCAATAAAAATGCCTGTAATTTAATGAATGAAGTTTAAACACGTTTATACCATATTGTGGAACCCTCCGCCAAATACTTACACAGGCCCCCTTTAATGAGAATCTAACCCACTGAATCTCCCCCAGAAAAAGTAGTGCACCTTTAGTGATATTTTTATGTATAATGCATGGAAGAACTTCATCATTACCACGGCTGTAGAGTGAAAATAAGCATTCATTTTCAACCAGGAAGTGATGTCATAAACGGTCGGCTCACATGTGGATCACAGGTGAATAACATATACACTATAAAGACATCAGCAGACTTCCTGTATTTAGGGTCAAGAAAGATTTGGTTGGTTTGTTTCCGCGGTGACATATTTAATGTTTAATGCAAAAAACAGAGCTTGCAGTATCTTATTGTTTCCCTACGCCCTGTAAAGCCATTTTCTTCTCTCACAGTGGGAGTTTTGTGTGGGTGGAGCAGACGTGTTGAAAAGCATTGTAGGAATCATACGTGCAGTGGACACAAGCGTCTCTTTGAGCAGGTTTTATGTTCCTGAGTGATTTAAAATGATGCACAGATGATGCATTGTCCGGTGGAACTGCTAAAGCGATCGACTCTGGTGAACACATGCCACGCTCGCTGATTTCACTTGTTCACTTTATATTTATGCTTCATGATTATTGAATGCAAGGTTCACTCATCAATGTCAATCAACAAAGAGTTAAACATGGACTAAACACAGGTGAAGGCCCGTGATATCAGGAAAGTGAAGGGTGAGAAAGTGGAAGTAGATGATCTGATGGTTCGCTACTTGGAATGCCACAATATGTGACAATAAATGACCATCTGTATCCATGGAGACAAGCAGGTCATGTTACAGGACAGGTAAGATCTATGGAAACGCAATCTCACTCACAGTAAGAACACATGAGTACTTTTGAGCAACATAAGCAGCATGAATAAAAGTCGAATGCGACGTTTCAGGCAAAGCAATAACATCTCCATGGAGACGAACAGGAGACGAACAGGAGACGAACAGGAGACGAACAGGAGACGAACAGGAGACGAACAGGAGACGAACAGGAGACGAACAGAAGACAAACAGGAGACAAACTCCTGACCGCAACAGGAAACAGGGAGCACTTTTGTCTCGTGCCTGAGGGTGAAACTTTATAATAAAATGTCATATTCACATGTGTTGGGCTGGAGAAATGTCAGTAAACACTATAAAGTATGTGGATTATTGTGTTTATTTAGTTTAGTCTTTTAGAAGTCATGAGACAAACAAAAGGACATAATACCTGGATGAGTCTTCACATATTATAACATGTAAATGGGAGGTAAATGTAAATGTGGTAAAGTTCATGAACCATTGGATCTCAAATCGACAATAAAACCGATGATTTATGTTAAGGTTAAATGTATTCACAAATCAACAAGCTGTTCAATTCTTGTTTGAACTTAACTTGAACTAAGTACGTGTAGTTTGTTTGCTTGCTTGTTTGTTTGTTTGTTTGTTTTGCCTATTCCCAGTACAAAGCTAAAGCATACTAAGTGATGATATAGATATTCTTTATATAAATGCAGAATGTCTGAAATCCTTGGATCCTGTGTCTGTGATTTGAGAGCAGGATGTGGCAGGCTCCACCCACCACTGTGAACTCTGTGCCAGGATTGGTCGGCCTCCTTTTGGTGCCAGGATGTTCAAACATGGGATGTCATTGTGTATAAAGAAATATGTAAATGTAATACTACTTATGTGTCATTATGCCCTGCGCTCATGTCATACGTACAGCTCGTGGAAGAAGATCCTGCAGCTTTAATGTGCATTTTCCTTTAATTTGTTTTTAAATGTCTCTTAATTGTGTAAAGTTTTTTTTTCTTTTTTACGATTTGTGCGTTGTCATATTTTTCACACTTGGAAAATGTTTCTGTCTCAATGTGTTATTGCCTGGTTAAATAAAGGTTAATACATGAAATTAAATAAATAGATGAGTAAGATAAAGAAACATACATTTAATTCTGTGTCCATCTGCTTATTTATTGTGAATTTAAGTAAATCTGCTTGTCTTTTTTGATCAATTCCATTCCATTGTTTGTCTTTCTAACTGTTTCCATTGGTTAAAAGAACATTTTGTGAAGCGACTGGGCCAAATAAAATAATGACACTGAATTATTTTTGAGTTAAATTAACATCAATAAATAGATATTTTCTGTACGTAGAATGGCCTAAACTAAAGCCTCTCTCTTCTGCAGGTCCTCATCACTAATACATGAGGCGCTCCAGAGACAAGAATACACCACTTTAGAGTCTCTTCTGTTTGTCTCGGCCTCATCTGCCGATACGACACGTTTCCACAGAAATGTACAGCTGCTCAGGACGTCTGAAGCTGCAGAGTTTCTTTTTGTGGCAGGAAACAGACGTCACTGGTGTTCGGCTGAGCACGTTTCACTGTGGATCTGAACAGAAAAACATCAAAGTTCTGTTTTGACATTTTGAGACAGCCTTGAGTTCGTTTGCACATTATTATTAACACTGAAGAGACACTATATTATTATCAAGAGCAAGGTAAACCAGAGTCTTAAAAATGGTTAGGGTTGAAACTGGATTATTGTCCTGCACAAACTACTAATACAATTAAATGGAACATAACGGTTACAATATAATCGCAAAGACTAAAATATAATAGTGAGTTTTGAAAGAAAAAGCAATTTCAATGTAAACGCTCAATAAATAAACCTAATTGTAAAGTGTTTTTCTGTCTTGCTGCTTAACTTTTTCCTTCTGACAGTTTGGTTTCATAAAGCTGATGGAGAAATGATCATTTATAACAGAGAAAGACAAACTGAGGATGTCACTGTTTGTTTATGGTGCCAGTAATGGTGAATAATTGTTTTTTATTTCATATTTCTTCACACAATAATTACAATAATCCCAATTGTTGTCAATGATGTATGTTACTATGACCCAACAAATGCTCTTTTTATAAAATTATCCTACCTTAACATGTAATGTAAACACTGTAATTTAAGATGTATAAGGCACATAAACATTGCATTTTAGAGAGACAGGGAACAATCTCAGAGGATCTAGGATTTTTCAGAAAGCAAATGCAAAGACTAAGTTAAAAACCAGATGTATCTCTGTTTGAGGAGTTCATTTATGGAATGGTTTGGATGAAACATGAAAAGACTCAAAAACACCTTTAAAAGAACATTTAAGTCTAATGTAATAGGAACATACAGAGGAATAGAAGGATTGTGAGAATTGTGTGGTAAAAATACATGTGTGCGTGTGTGTGTGTGTGTGTGTGTGTGTGCGTGCGTGTGTGTGTGTGTGTGTGTGCGTGCGTGTGTGTGTATGTGTGTCTGTGTGTGTGTGTGTGTGTGTGTGTGCGTGCGTGTGTGTGTGTGTCTGTGTGTGTGTGTGTGTGTGTGTGTGTGTCTGTGTGTGTGTGTGTGTGTGTGTGTCTGTGTGTGTGTGTGTGTGTCTGTGTGTGTGTGTGTGTGTGTGTGTGTGTGTGCGTGCGTGTGTGTGTGTGTGTGTGCGTGCGTGTGTGTGTGTGTGTGTCTGTGTGTGTGTGTGTGTGTGTGTGTGTGTCTGTGTGTGTGTGTGTGTGTGTCTGTGTGTGTGTGTGTGTGTGTGTGTGTGTGTCTGTGTGTGTCTGTGTGTGTGTGTGTGTGTCTGTGTGTGTGTGTGTGTGTCTGTGTGTGTGTGTGTGTGTGTGTGTGTGTGCGTGCGTGTGTGTGTGTGTGCGTGCGTGTGTGTGTGTGTGTGTCTGTGTGTGTGTGTGTGTGTGTGTGTGTGTCTGTGTGTGTGTGTGTGTGTCTGTGTGTGTGTGTGTGTGTGTGTGTGTGTGTGCGTGCGTGTGTGTGTGTGTCTGTGTGTGTGTGTGTGTGTGTGTGTGTCTGTGTGTGTGTGTGTGTGTGTGTGTGTGTCTGTGTGTGTGTGTGTGTGTGTGTGTGTCTGTGTGTGTGTGTGTGTGTGTGTGTGCAGTAACTGATTGCATGTCTGTGTATGTCTGTATTATTCATGCAGTATAAATGTACATGGTAAAGTGTTGTATGTGTATGTGTATCTGAGACATCATGTTAGATAAAAGACATTCGTTGGCTGATGTGTTGCCATCTTCATGTCATATTTCATGTTAATCGGCTCATTCTTCAGCCTAAAGCCTTTAGATCTGTAAATGTTTTGTTTCTACTGTTTGCACATGATTTCCTAACTAAAAAAAATAGATATAAATAACTACAGTTTGATATCTCTTATGTGAATCTATTTCAGAAAAGGTCTTTAAATAACTTCAAGAATGTCTGTATTAGTATTAGAGCCCGTCGCCTGCCCTGTCCCATCTCCCCTGCCCTGTCCCTTCCCCTCTGCCCTGTCCCGGCTCCTCTGCCCTGTCCCTTCCCCTCTGCCCTGTCCCGTCCCCTCTGCCCTGTCCCGGCTCCTCTGCCCTGTCCCGTCCCCTCTGCCCTGTCCCGGCTACTCCCCTGCCCTGTCCCGTCCCCTCTGCCCTGTCCCTGCTCCTCTGCCCTGTCCCGTCCCCTCTGCCCTGTCCCGGCTACTCCCCTGCCCTGTCCCGTCCCCTCTGCCCTGTCCCGGCTCCTCTGCCCTGTCCCGTCCCCTCTGCCCTGTCCCGGCTACTCCCCTGCCCTGTCCCGTCCCCTCTGCCCTGTCCCGTCCCCTCTGCCCTGTCCCATCTCTTCAGCCCTGTCCCGTCCCCTCTGCCCTGTCCCGGCTCCTCTGCCCTGTCCCGTCCCCTCTGCCCTGTCCCTTCCCCTCCGCCCTGTCCCGGCTCTTCTGCCTTGTCCCGGCTCCTCTGCCTTGTCCCTTCCCCTCTGCCCTGTCCCGGCTCTTCTGCTCTGTCCCGGCTCCTCTGCCCTGTCCCGTCCCCTCTGCCTTGTCCCGTCCCCTCTGCCTTGTCCCGGCTCCCCTGCCCTGTCCCGTCCGCTCTGCCTTGTCCCGGCTCCCCTGCCCTGTCCCATCCCCTCTGCCCTGTCCCGGCTCCTCTGCCCTGTCCCGTCCCCTCTGCCCTGTCCCGGCTACTCCCCTGCCCTGTCCCGGCTCGGCTCCTCTGCCCTGTCCCGTCCCCTCTGCCCTGTCCCGGCTACTCCCCTGCCCTGTCCCGTCCCCTCTGCCCTGTCCCGTCCCCTCTGCCCTGTCCCATCTCTTCAGTCCTGTCCCGTCTCCTCTGCCCTGTCCCGTCCCCTCTGCCCTGTCCCATCTCCTCAGCCCTGTCCCGTCCCCTCTGCCCTGTCCCGTCCCCTCTGCAATGTCCCGTCCCCTCTGCCCTGTCCCGTCCCCTCTGCCCTGTCCCGGCTCCTCTGCCCTGTCCCTTCCCCTCTGCCATGTCCCGGCTCCCCTGCCCTGTCCCGGCTCCCCTGCCCTGTCCCGTCCCCTCTGCCTTGTCCCGGCTCCCCTGCCCTGTCCCGTCCCCTCTGCCTTGTCCCGTCTACCCTGCCCTGTCCCGTCCCCTCTGCCCTGTCCCGTCCCCTCTGCCCTGTTCCGTCCCCTCTGCCCTGTCCCGGCTCCTCTGCCCTGTCCCGTCCCCTCTGCCCTGTTCCGTCCCCTCTGCCCTGTCCCGGCTCCCCTGCCCTGTCCCGGCTCAGATATACTAGTTGAGTCATATGAAGACGTAGGCGGAGCTCTCCTCTGGCTCCTGGTGCTCTTTTTTCTCTGAACGCTCGGGGCCTTTGAAGATTAAAGGTGCAGCGATTTCTTTCATTTTCAGATTTGAGGCGGAGTCGTTCCTGTGGCGCCTAATGAGGGTCACGAGATATGGAGCTCCTTGAAGAGTTTAACGTAAAGCTTTGTCATAATAAGAAACACGTGGAGATTATTGAAAAAAGAAAGAAAGAATTTGCAATAAAGCTGCTTTGCATTTTGGCTGTTTGACTTTTTAATTGTCAGTGACCCCAGTGACTTTTTAATTGTCAGTCATTTTAAGTTAGAGGTCGATATGGCCAATCCAGTGGCAGCAAAATGTGATTGAATAAGGAATACGCCGACTAAATTAGACTATTTTGTTGAAGTTCATGAAATCAAGATTCCAAGAACAGTGGCATTTTATATTCTATTTCCTGTTGATTTTGTCTTTTCACTCTCTAAAGATTGAATGCCATTGTTTTTGTTCAGAAGAAAAAAATTGATTGAATTCAAAATTGTCACAAGTCAACACAAGTGGAAAATATTTTTGCCATAATGCTAGCCCAACAATACACATTTTAGGACCTTTTTTTGATAACCATAGCCACCAGACCATGTAGGTAAATGTACAACTAAGCAATCGATGGACAACCAATTTAACCTACAGAACAGGGACGTTCTTACATAACAGGAACAGCTTTCTCTTTTAGTGGTGCTGATCAAACATGTGAGGTGAAGGCTTTGAGTAACTGGGTGGACATCGGATAATTAGTTCATGGTTCAAAAAGTCTTACAGGAGGGTATTTCATGTGATAAATCGTACAGATACTTTCCAAGCAAACGTTTGGAAACAGCACAAACAATTTGTGTTGTGATGTCGGGGGCATTTGTCAGATACAGTGTGTTCTCAGCATCCGACCAAAAGGCCCTCAGGTGAACCAGCCCCGCCCTCAGGTGAACCAGCCCCGCCTTCAGGTGAACCAGCCCCGCCTTCAGGTGAACCAGCCCCGCCCTCAGGTGAACCAGCCCCGCCTTCAGGTGAACCAGCCCCGCCTTCAGGTGAACCAGCCCCGCCCTCAGGTGAACCAGCCCCGCCTTCAGGGGAACCAGCCCCGCCTTCAGGTGAACCAGCCCCGCCCTCAGGTGAACCAGCCCCGCCTTCAGGGGAACCAGCCCCGCCTTCAGGTGAACCAGCCCCGCCCTCAGGTGAACCAGCCCCGCCTTCAGGTGAACCAGCCCCGCCCTCAGGTGAACCAGCCCCGCCCTCAGGTGAACCAGCCCCGCCTTCAGGTGAACCAGCCCCGCCTTCAGGTGAACCAGCCCCACCCTCAGGTGAACCAGCCCCGCCTTCAGGTGAACCAGCCCCGCCTTCAGGTGAACCAGCCCCGCCCTCAGATGAACCAGCCCCGCCCTCAGGTGAACCATCCCCGCCTTCAGGTGAACCAGCTCCGCCCTCAGGTGAGCCAGCCCCGCCCTCAGGTGAACCAGCCCCGCCCTCAGGTGAACCAGCCCCGCCCTCAGGTGAACCAGCCCCGCCCTCAGAGAAATGTCCCAAACTGCTCAACATGTTGTGTGAAGGAGAGGTTCCACAGGTCTTTCATTCTGCTGCTGTCAAGACTTTATAACAAATACTGCCCTGAACAATGTGCAATACTGACTTAACCATGTGCAATACCGTCATATTCATGTGCAATACTGACTTAACCATGTGCAATACCGTCATATTCATGTGCAATACTGACTTAACCATGTGCAATACCGTCATATTCATGTGCAATACTGACTTAACCATGTGCAATACCGTCATATTCATGTGCAATACTGACTTAACCATGTGCAATACTGACTTAACCATGTGCAATACTGTCATATTCATGTGCATATAACCGATGTAAATAAGAGTGTTTTGTTTTCTTTATTTACTTACCATTAGTATTATTTAGTCTTATGCTAGCTATTTTTACTTTACTTTATTTTCTTATTATTTTATTTTGATCTTTATATTTTCATTTATTTATTTCCCTTTATTTATCCATTCCCTATTAAGATATGAGAGGAGTTTAGTTAATAAGAGTTTTATGTTTTGTTTATAAGTTATCTGTCCTTTTCCTCTGTATCTACTGCGGTGCAACACCAAAATTTACCCATGTGTGAACAATAAAGGAATAAATTATCTTATCTTATGTACATGAAATCAGCAAAAATATCCTGCACTCTTAATGGTTTAACAAATGAACATAACCGAGTTGCCACTGCCTTAACCTGCAAATAAAGGACACATTCCATTAGCATCAGTGAGGCTATTTTCAATCCAGAACAGAAAGATATGCATTTTTAGATAGAGAAATAAATATACACACTGTCCCTTTTGAAAGAATGTTCTATTGGAGAAACGTCTGTGTGAGAGCGCGAACGAGAGAACAAATGACCACAACATTCTCAGTGTAATCAGCCTCTCGTTCAGATTCAAATATGCACTCGTAGATTCAAGAATCATCCGAGCTTCAGTGGTTCACACATTAGCGCATCATGTCACAGAACTGTGAAGAAACAAAGCAGACGTAATCACGCTTCATTCTTTGTCATCTTGCCCATTATATGAAAAGAAGGCACACGCAGGCTAAAATAAAACCCTTAAATTGTGTGTTTTCAGTTTGTGCTGAAGCTATCAAAACAAAAGAACTGATTTGAATATTGTTCTCAAAAATAAACGGAGCAATATGTATTTAGTCACAGCCGGTGCCGTCTCCAGTGCTTTATATTGTTAAATGGCAGGTCTCCAGTGCTTTATATTGTTAAATGACAGGTCTCCAGTGCTTTATATTGTTAAATGGCCGGTCTCCAGTGCTTTATATTGTTAAATGACAGGTCTGCGGTGAAGTTTGTGCAACGTGGAAAGAGATGATCATTAGCAGAACACCAGGGACTCACCAGACATATGCTCTACACGACAGCAGCAGAGGAAGGCTTTATTAAGAGGTCACTGTCACTACCGTCTGCGTCAGGACAGTAAGAGATAATTAAATATGACACATGTTCGTCTGTTTATTTGCGTTTAGCTCAGGGTCAACCACCACCACCACCACCACCACAGTCATTCAGGCCAGAGATGTGTGTAAAGTGTCACGTGCGATCACAAAACAACAGCACTTAAGGTTTACAGGTGAGATGAGCATTTTTCCTCATTCAAAACGTACAGTATTGGAATTATTGTCAATTAAAATGCCATTAAAAATAACCTCCATCTTTTAGTGGCGCGTGGTTATCGCTGCAATGCAATAATCACCATCAAACAATAATAAACAACAACAGTCATTACACGTTTAAAATCTGTTTAATGGTTCAGTTGGTATAAGATTTGGAAGCATTGAGTCACCAAAAATGAACCAACTATTCAAAAAAATTAAAATACAAAGGCAACACAGATCAACCCAAAAAAACCAACAATTTGAGCCAATGTCAGGGCAAAACGGTAAAAACGGTAAAACACACACACACACACAGAGACACACGCACGCACGCACACACGCACACACAGACACACACACACAGTCCATAGCATGCCAAAAATCAAACATCATGAAAAAAAGTCACATTCACACAGTCATACAACATTCATCCACAAATAAACGAGGCTGTAGAAACCCCGGTAAAATATACAATAAGACACATTTTAAACAAATATGCATAGACACATAAAGAATGTTTTAAAACAAAGTAAACTAAATTGTATGAGGAGCAGTCGGCGTTTTACTTTGCCACGACAATGACATTCAGTAAAGGAGTTATTGCCAACCGTATTTGACACTTTTACAAAATTATTCTTTTTTTATTTTTTTAAAGATACAGCGTCCACCAAAAACATACAAATAACGGTCATGGATTTAACGAGCAGAAAGACATGCTTCCAAACAATTATTTTAAGTTATACAGGTAAAACACACTGCACAGTTGTAGCATGTCACGAGGGAATATAAAGGAAAGAGCTATATTAATTTACTCAAGCTGGTTCCAACTTAATGTGTTTTTAAAATGGCACGAGTTTGAAATGGTGGTGAAATACTGTCGATGTCAAAATGTACGTCCGTGAATATCCCATTGATAATAGTGCAAGAGATACAGTACAGCACTCAGTTGTATGTGTGAGGGTTTAAGTTAAAAGATAATAATTCAAAAACGACTGTAAAATCACTGCTGAGGAACGGTCGCTCGCTACGAAAGGGAAAAACAATAAATTACATCTTGATTTTGCGCAATTTTGAGTTTCATCTTTACAGATATTGAAAAGAAAAGAAAAATCAATGTTGGCACAATCAATCCTTTTGTTGTATTCTCCAACCATTTATACAGTTGAAAAGAACTCACAAAAGTCACACTAAATTTAAATTATAAGGGGGATTATGTTTCATAGTGTTCACTTCTTGTGCTTCTCAAATGAAAAGCTTTTTGTTGCACTGGAAATAAAGCAGCAGAAGAATAAGGGGCATCATTTATAAACTACGACAACCAAGAATAAAATCACAGAGTGTTCATAGACACAATGAACTAAATAAATAAGAAAAATCCCCTGTAAACCAGTAAAACACGGGTACGTTCGTCAATATTGTTACACTAAAGGCCTATTTATGAAAGCTTTTCTAGTAGATTATGTCTTACATTTATATATATATATGTATGTAATTAGGAATATCTTGTGGCAACTTCCTTTCAGAAAATGATGATGATTAATATTTTAAAAAGACAGAAGTCACCATTTCCCTCCGTTTATCTTGACGCCTTGATTACCTTTCCACGGTGAGTAAACAACCCGCATATTTCTTTACTTTTTAAGACGTTAAATGCTCAGGGCGTCTATCACGGAGACTCGAATCAAACGCTGTGGTTGTTGTAATGTGATCTCTTGTACCAATATGCAAACCGCTGCACTCAAAACTGCTGCGTGGAGCAAAAGACGGATCCAAAAGCGAACTACTCATCGTTTCTTGCGTGCGGGATTTACAAATGAGGCCCCGGTATATTCAGAAACAACTAAAGAACAAAACGACGCATTAAATAGTTCATCAAATCTGTCCCGTGACCTTTTTGATCATGGCTTTAACCCGGTCAATAGATTCTCCAGAGACCAGTTAAATGAACGCCGTCTCGACACGAAAAAGGGAAAACCCACCAAATAAAAATAAAAAAACCAACACTAAAAACGGATAAACCACACTATAGTCGAGTGTGTCCAGCAGAGCGCCTTCAGCCCGCAGTGTCCGGCACGAGCGCATGTCCCGTCCGTCCTCTTCCTCCTCGGCTCCTCCCATCGCTCCGCCTGCTTCTCTCCTGAGCTCACGGTGCGGCGCTGCTGGAGTCTGGGGTGAGTGGACCACTAGGGGGCGGGGCAGAGGGCGGGGCGGGGCATAGTGTGGCGGAGTGCAGCTCGTTGAGGAGGGCCTGGGTCACTGGCGGCGGTCCTCTGCCTCTGACCGCGAGAACGCCATCACCACGTCCTCCGCGCCTGCACAACAACAAACCAAAAACAAAGCGGTGAATGGATTAAAACAGGTTTAAATTGAAATGTGTGTCGTATTAATAAGTAAATGATCTGGAAACGGCAAAGTTCTCCCGTTTAGTCGCTGCATCAACCGAAGAGGCTGATGTCATACTTTTATATATGCTATACATTTTGTTTTCTCAATATAATCTGCTGTATTAAATGTTTGGCAGGTTCATTTTCATATATTTGCAAGTTGAAACATAAAAAATAATTCAGTTTGTTTGCTGATAATTGTGATTAAATCATAAAATCTTGATATTCAGACTTCCTATAAGTGATCTTTTCTTCTGTATCTACCTCTGTATCTACCTGCGTTGCACCAATGAAATTTCCCCATGTGGGACAATAAAGGAATATCTTATCTTATCTTGAATATCTTATCTTATTTTACCATATTTCACAATCATTTTGAACCTAAAATGTGATATTGTGACATCCCTCCTCACGCTAACATGTTTTTAAATACAATATGTTGTTTCAGGAAATATCACAATAAATTATATTATTGAAATAAAATGTATTCCAATTCTATAGAAATAAACTCACAGTAAACCATTTTCTGACTGAACACAAAGCCATAAGTTACAATTAATAAATACTACAAAGAAACAAAATGTATAAATAAGACGGTTCAATATCATTTTTTTCTATTTATTTGCGCCATAAAATGTATTGTTCTGTCTGTCATTTATTCAAGTCGATGTAGAAATTCTCATCAGATTCAATAATAGTCTAATATTAAGTGTGTTGTCGTGTCTTAACCTCGTGTGTGTGTTTTGTACCGTTCATTTTACTGTAATAAATAACTAAATGAATAAAATAAGCCTGTGTGTTTTGGACCAGATGTCAGTTTTCTCCCACGTCTGCGACTCGCTGTAGATAATGAGATTTCCTCTAATTCTAGGTGTGAACCAAACCTCCCAGAACAATTAACATTCTCCTCTTATGTGAGTGACTCATGCGCCTCGTGCAGATAAACTTAAACCAGAGAATATACTTGGAACTAATCGTGCTTGAAAACATTTCTCAAGCGGATCACGGGTGATTTTCTGGTGTGGAAACTCCTGCCTCATTTCTAATCTTAAGACCATGATAGTAGTTTTCTATTGTTTTTATAGAGCTCTGACTGAAGTGTGCAACTGCAGCATTTGAGATTATTTTTTGGAGCCGGCGTCAAATCCACATTTCCACTTGTCATCCCCAAACTAATTTTAGTCAGACGTGTGATGTGGGCAGCGCTCTCCACGGGGGAATTCTGGGCTTGTTAAATCCTGTCGTGTGTGACGGTCGGACAAAAGGCACAAACAGTGAACGCTTGTGAAAATCCATTCGGAGCGTGCAGGTGGATTTAAGTATCGGTGTGTTCAGCCGGCACCTGCCGGCACCTGCCAACACAGAACGGGAGACGCCGCAGTGCACCGCACGACCTCCGCACGACCTCCGCACGACCACGTTCTGCTCGGCAAAGATTACGATTCACAGGAAAAGCATGATGAGCGACGGCCGCTTCACCACAAACTAACACAGATCAACCCACAAGAGCGTTTTTTTAATTAAAAATAATCGTAATTGTATTTTAATTGTTGCAATTGTTTTCTTGGCTAAATTATGTAAGAAAAGACCTATTTATAACAACAATCATCGCATTATTGCATCTACACAGGGCTATTCAACATAAGGCCTGCGGGCCAAATCAGGCCCTCCAAGCGATGGATCCGGCCCACGACCCATCTTCCAAATATTAAAACTAATAATAATAATAATTCTTTACTGGTTTAATTCTGGGTTAGCACTAGTTTAGACCTGGTTTGGTCTTGGTTTAGTCCTAGTTTGATTCTCTTTCAGACCAGTGTTGATTCTGGATTAGAGATCAGACTTGGTTAATACTGGTTTAATTCTGGTTCAATACTGGGTAATGTTGGAAAAGCATGTTGTATGTTATTTCTCACAATATCTAATCTATCAGTAGTTATTTTATTGTATAAACTCAATTTATTGAAACAGTGTTGGGGATATGTGTTACAGAAGTGGACCTCTGACCCAGAGGGCTTGACCCTCCAAAGATCTGACCCTCGGGAAAATGAAGTTGAATAGCCCTGCATCAAGATGTTAAAAAAGAATAAAACATCAATAACAAACTGTATTCATAATTATCATCCATCTAGAAGCCTTCAGTCACATACCAGCCTTTATTTGGTTATTTTGGTCATTTAAAAGCACAATAGAAATAAGCGTTTATTATTATTATTTATCACCTAATAAATAAAATATATGATTAAAGCTACAGTTTAAAGCTTCCAGATTAGACACAATGATTACAAAAATGTCCTAAAGATATGTTCTCGTCCTGCACGTAAAATAACACGATTCAAAAAGTACCAAACATCGATGAATTTTGGCAAGTTGATTCAGACTAATTTGAACAAAGCACATTCACGTTCGTGCCAGGATCCACGGGGGCTTTTGTTTAACACGGACTCATTAGTGCAGAGCCAAACGAGTCAGCGGCTTTGGTCCAGGCCACGCCCACAGAGAGGAGCTCAGTGCTGCTGCAACACGTCCTGCTGGTCCATTCAGGAACTGCAACAGGACCGTTTAATGAAGCAGCACATTTATGTACGACGAAGCCTTTGAACGGTCTTTTACATGACAGACCCTTCAGAGGAGGTTTATTGTTAAATGTAAAGCACTTTCTACTTGTTTATTCATTAGCGTAGCCCTACAATACAATGAGTTTATCCATATCATCTGGCAATTGTTTGAAATCACGTTTGTGTCAGGTTTTGAGATGATCATTTATACCACTTTTCCAAACATCTTCCGTTTTAGTAATGCATGCAATAATTATGTTTTTCCAGCTCTATTATTTACGCATAATTGGCATTGTGTTGGTTGGATTTAATTTTGCACTTTTTTATCGCTTTGATCAAGCGCTCAATATCATCACAGCAAAAATAAATAAAAAATCTACTTAAACAATGACTCACACGTTAATTCCCTTTTCTTCGTTTCCATCTCTCATAATTAAAGCTCTTCATACGCAGACTTTAGAGCGTTTTAACTTGCTCTTCAGCAGTGGAGTTGACAAGTCTTTCTCATAGGAACTCTTAACACTTGCTCCAAACACCTTCACGGAGTCGAGAACCTTTCCTACACCTTCTGCGCCGCTGCTATAAAAAGCCACAGAGCCAGTTACATTTAATTATTATGCCCATGTGAAAGTAGGGCAACAGTCTGCGAGCTTCTTCACGTCGAGTATTCTCACATCAAGTCCAAAAACACTGCATTTGGGTTCATATGTTTGGCTTTGTTGTTTGTGCCGGGGATTAATTAGGACGTGGAGCTGCAGTGAGTCTTTACCATCGCGGGTTACAGCCAAAAGAAGAGGCAGCGGGGTCTTTAATGTGACAGTTTAACTTCCTCATCCTCAGGGGAGTTTACTGCTCCACAGAAGTCAGGTTATGGTGAATGATAAGTGAGAGAAACACAGACAGATTCAAACACTAAGATGGCACGTGGCATCAGTACAAAGACACTTATGTAACGTTGCAAAAAAAAAACAGTATTTGCCAAATATTTTAGACTAAAATCAATGCCGTTTTTCCTCATCGTTTTGCTGTAGCTCAAATGTCTCCAACGTTAAAACAAAAATATATTGCAATTTTGTATAATTCTACAGTAAAAACTAAGAAGAAAATGAAATTGTGCTACTTTGGAGGACTCGTGTTGATTCTACAGCTGCATTTTGGCTACAGTGCAACATGAGTCACCCCAAAAACACATCTCGAAATACATCAGTCTATATCCGTCTCACTGGGCCACTTCGCCGTGACCACAAACGCATTTAGACGGGCCCGAGCTGCCGGGGATGGAGACGGTCCCGCGACGCGGTTGCCTAGCTACAGATAAAGGCTGCACGCGAGCGGACGGTGGCGAGTCGACCAATCAGAGAGCGGATGGTGCTGTCGGTGGAGGTCGGAGGGTCTGCGGCCCCGGGACGTGGGATTACGTAAGAACAACAGTCGTGTCGTCACATGAATAATCCCAGAGGAGGAGAGTCCGTCTGAACCAGGAAACATCACACTCACTAACGAGGACAGCACCATCCACAGAGTAAAGAATGTAAAATGAGTCAGGATGTCAGGCCTTTGCCAGCCCTGTATCAAATAGTGTAACATAATACTACATACGATTAAATTAATGAATCTATTACGTATATTTATGGGTTAAAAAATAAACACTGCATTCAATCCACGAGACAAAGTGAATCAAAAGTGAATTACTATTAGATGGAAGATATAGGAGAATATAGTATAGTCAGAGTGAGATATATGCTGACCTGCTTTGATGAGACAGCTGTTCATTTTAGATTATACAATACAATTATACATTTTTAAGCATGAAATAACTGAGCCGTAGTAATAACAGATGCTGCGGCGGAGATTCACTCCACACAAAGAAAACAGTGGTGGGTTTTCGTGTAGATTTGCTAAAATAACTGATATAAATAATGTAGCTCTGACAACATGAGGCTGTGGACCTTCTCCCCGGGACATCGATCCACGGCTAAAATTAGAAATAAAAGCAGAATGTTCCAGAGACGGCTCTTGATGTACGAGAGCTTTAGATCGACTCAACGGGAGTGTTTGAAGTTCAAAGTCTCTCCCAAAATCCGCCCGGGGCCGGGGCCAGGGCAGAGCAGAGGTGGGCCAGGAGCAGAGGTGGGCCAGGGCAGAGCAGAGGTGGGCCAGGAGCAGAGCAGAGGTGGGCCAGGAGCAGAGCAGAAGTGGGCCAAAGCAGAGCAGAGGTGGGCCAGGACAGAGGTGGGCCAGGAGCAGAGGGTAGTGGACTCAGATACATTTGGAAGAGGAGAGACGGAGCTGTTAAGACTTCAGAGAGATTCACTCTTCAGGTGTGAGTCCAGAGGAGGCTGCGGAGTGTGGACCCTCGTGACACGAGCAGCAGCAGCAGCAGGATCGATCACAGCAGTGTGTGGTCCTGATTAACAGACAGTTTAAGTACTAGTAAATCTATTTGTGGTGAATATTTGGACTTCTTGTGTTGTTCTTTACAAACAACTCCAGGATTAAAGGTGAACTACCGGTATAACTTGTTTTTCAAAAGGGTTTTTATAAAAATACATAAAAACACTTGTTAATGAATACATTAACATACATTTGATGAATAACTTGACAATTCCATAGGGACAAACCCCAAATACATAGTGATGTTACATAGTGAACCTTTAGCATGAAGAGGGTCAAAAAGCTGATTTACCATAAAGAGTCATTTCAAACAGATTTTACTTTATCAAATGAACCATCGGAGCTGAAAGAAATTAGAGAAAAAAAATAGTCATCTCAAATGTGGTTTTAATTTTCTTTTTTATTATTGTCATTATGGACCATAACAGACTCTAAAATATGTGTCAAATGTGTGTTTTTGCTGAAGACCAACTGTCTAAATATACACGAGGCATCATGATGCTTACATCTGGGTCAAACTGGGTCTTTTGCAATCAAACAACTAATGGATGAATATTTTTTTTTTTTAATCAGTAGATTAACTGAATAGTGAAATTTGATCTATGAGGACATTTTAACTGATGGAGTAGTTTTAGATGAAAAAGTTAACACAAAAACACAGGGCAACAGCCCAAAATGAGTGGTTGTTCCGTCTGCGTTAAGAACAAACTAAAGCAGGAATCGATCCTTAGTAAAAAGCAGTTCAACAAAAGAGGAGCTCGCTGAAGCCTCGCTGGGCTTCAGTTCAAACGAGGGCTCTGAAGAGAACGTGCTGGAGCAGACAAACAGGATGAAGCGGGAGCATTGAGCGCTCTGATATCTGAAACAGGCTGAAGTGGAGAGCTTTAAGAATGAGCCGTGTTGTTGTGATTAGCCGTCCACCGCCGCAGGCCCATTAGCACCTGTCCCCGAGCGCCCAAACAACACGCTGCACAGGGAGGATGCAGTTTTCCCAGGACACAACGATCACCATGGCAACACCCTCTCATCCCCTTTACTTCAGCCGTCCCCCCCGAGGCGTGTAAACTTCCCCTCGTCAAATCAGACAGGATAACAAGAGCTCGGATTGTTAGCTTTGCGTGGGTACATTGTTGAATAAGTAAAATGTCAAAAAGAAGACGGTTTTATTTTGGAGTCGTCGCCTCTGACAAGAACGTTCTGAGCGTCGTTTTATCATCAGACACAGAAACAGCAGCAATTCAGTGACAGATCGTGATAATCATGGTCGTGTTTTGTTCATCGCAATCGTTATCGGGACTATACAGACTATAAAACGAGTACGAACATACCTTTTATAAGAAAAACTGTGGCATTATTCAATCAAAATGACAAAAAAAGAATAAACCATTGCAGACAATACACTTTATTTCTAAATATTCTCCATCAGTCGCCATATTTAAAGCAAATAACCTTGTCGACTACTAAAATATTCCTTATTTGCAACTCAAGTAACAACCGTTTTGAGACACCTATGTGGGTTTTGGAGGCTAAACTGAAAAGCATTTATCCTTGAACTACAGAAATATTTCTATAAAAGCATTGCCTGGACTGATATGACAATAAACTATCAAGTTACATTACAAACGGTAAAAAACAACAACCTTTTTGTTTCTCGTTTCCTTCGATGTTGAACCCACGTGGCCTGATTACAAATGCACAAAAAAACATCTGTATTTGCAAATATGCTAATAAGCTAATTAAACCCATGTGAAATGTATGTAAATCTAGTGTCCCCCGAAAATTGAAGTTTCGTGTCTTAAAGTAAAGAACTAGAATGAAATGTGATAAGAAATCTGTGAGAATAATTCAGAACTGAGCCCAGTATTTCTCAGTAAAATGCAAATGAACAAAGTGCTCAAATATTCTGGGTGAACTCTTAACGTCACTGTACAGAACTGTGATCCATCGTTACATCATCTATGATCCCATTCTCGCACGAGCCAAGGTGTGTTCTTGTAATCACCTCGGAATAAGACTAATCAATAAATCCACTGTATACCAACTTTACCTGCTAAACTGTGACATATCCAAAGATCTAGAATGTTGTATGTATCTTATTGTACGCCTAATATTACAGAAACCAAGCCCAATCCTTGTGTTTAATGTTTTATGAGATGTTTTATCCCCGAACTGAGGTCAGGACTGAAAATGCATGAGTGTGAATTTCAAAAAGCGCTTCTTAGATGAATGATTTCACATTTCGAACTGACGTCAGACTGAAAAATAAAGAGTGTTTTTGCATTCAGGGGCTGAGGCGGCGCAGACGGGTCAGAGCCGCAGTAATGGCCTGGATCAGACTCAGACAAAGTGTTTAAAGAGTCGGTCTGAGGAGGAAAAAGTCATATCAGGCTCACAAACAAAGTACAAATACTGGGCGAGAGTTTTGCTTCAGATTCATGAAGTTACATTTAAGCGCCGTGACTTTAAAGAGGATTATGCAACTCCTCACACGTTCAGGGAGGTGGACACACATGTTCAAGGAAGACATAAAGGGCGTGGCATTTTGTGGGGATATAGTGTACAGTCTTTTTAATACGAGAAGTTCATATTATATCTTGTAATGTTCATGAAATTTAAGACTGAAAGCCATAAGTTTTGCTCAAAAGGCAACAAAACATCAAATAACAGACTCTTTCTTTAGTGCAGATATCTCCATTCTGAGGTCTGGGTTGAACTCTCGTCAGTTTAGACTCCACGGGTCGTTATTAAAAGAAAAACACCTCAGTGGAAGGTTAGAATCTAGCGTACCATTTGTAGATTTAAAGTTCAGATGAATAGAAAAGGTTGAAGCAGGAAGTGACGTAAAGCCATTGCCAACATGCAAATCACTGCACATTCAGATTTACCACACACACAAACACACAAACAATGCCAGGTTAAGCATTTGTTGCAATGAGTAGTTTAGAGTTGTAGTTTCAAATCTTGCCTTTGTATTCCTTCTTTCAATAGAGACTCACTTTTTCCGTCTTCCGTACAATATTTGATCACTTGTCTTTTAGTTTTGCGGTGATTCATATGCAAAACGAGCCGGCGTGCGGCGCAAGGCGGAGAAACATGTCCAGCTTTCATCATCTCGAGCTGTAAATGGGATCAAACAGTAGCCTCTTCTTTATTCCCCACCTCAGAGCCTCCTCAAAAGCTGTTTCTCCATTTCCACGATGCATATTAAGAGTGATTAACGCCGTCGCCACAGAGCCTAATCACGCCGCTTTAGATGAGATGCAGAATGCGAATAATTCATGGGAGCGGCGCGGGGGTGGCACGTCGCCAAATGACACTAAATGTGGCCGCGTTTTGATGTATAAAACATTGGCCCAGCACCTTCTCCAGTCCGCATCCATTATTAACGGGGCTCTTCCCTTCGCAGTGTCGAGCTTGGAGCTGTAGGTTTCCACTAAAGCCACGTTGTATCTGGTACAAACTGTATTAATGATCACAAATACAAATGAGACAATCGTGTTGCACCTATTGCTCTGACGTGGAGCGGTGCGGCTTGACATTGAAGTAGAATGTCAACTTTAAAGAGCAGAATTGTCTCTCACGCACAAAAGAAATGAACACGGATTAATATTAAAACTAGTGACAAAACGAGATACTCAGTTGGACAAGTATCAATACTCAAAAGATTTACAAAAACATTTTACTGGACAGTTTTAGTCTCGATCTGTCCCTGAACTAGTTTAAAGACCACAGGGAAACATTAAAGAAACGACAGTTGTTTTGTGTTAAAAGCAGCGGTGTTTGGTCTGTTTTTATTATCAAAAAGATGTCGTAGAATTGAAATTGAGTTTAAAAGGTTTAAAATCTGTGCCATCGATATAACACTAAGAGATCCTCCTTTTCTTTACAGTTATGAATCAAACTGCAAAGACGACTACAATCTTTGTCCAGATGGAGTCGGTTTATAATAGCAGATTAATCTTGACATGGTTAAAGTGCATTTGTTTAGATTATTGAGACTCTTTGCACCAACCATTTCTATTTAATCCTCACATTCACTTAAACATTCTGATCTGTTCTGTAACTATGCTTTCTGTTTTGGTTAATTTATGAAAAGCAGATAAAAAAAAATAATAAAACTGAAAAAAGGTGCATAATTGGACTTGAATTCATTAAACTTAATTTGTCAAACTAGAATATTTCAAGTCCCTTTTCATTTAATTATAATTGGTCTTTTGACTAAATCTGCTGCGATTCAACTGATTGCTACTCGTTTCTGATAATCACCCAGTTACAAAACGTTTTGGAGGAAACATACTTTATTAAAACTGATTCAAGATTTTAAGATTAATTCAAAAGCGCCTCTAAAATCATCCTTTTTTCGCCCAACGGTGCAAATCTAATATTTATCATTTCAAACAAGCGCGGCTGCTTCCCCTCTGAGTAAGAGCACGATCAAGGAGAGAGGGAGCATCAGTGCAGGGTGCGCTTGTGGCAATTTTCCCCGACTCTAAGCCCCCCCGCAGGGAGGAATACCATTATGGACTCAGAGTGATGACCAGGACGACAGCGGTGTTCAGTCTGAGCCTGCCAGAAACTGATAATCCAACACAAACCATCAGCTGGAGTCACCGCTGCTGCTTTGAGGCGTCTGCAGAGGATCGTGAGGAGGACTTCTGCTCATTTTGTGCCCTCTAGTGGTTTGATCAGGTATTATTTGGGGTCCAAGGATGTCAAGATTATTTGAGTCCTGCTGTTGCTGCTGAGATTGATAAATGTGTGTGTCCTCTCCTTCAATCAGTGCAATTGTAAGAACTAAAAATCATCATTGTGATAATTTTAGAAGCAAAAATAGGTTCAATCTATTCTCAAACTGTAAACTTAAAATGTTGGCCGTTTATGTTACATTTTATAATATTATGTTTTCATTCATATATTCAAATACATGAATTAAAGTGAATTTTATTGTTGTTTTATTGAACTTGATATTGTGACATCCTTAAGTCTAGACTATCTGCATTATTGCCGTGAGCAACTTGGGTTTGTCACAATTGGTCTCAAGATCTGCTACTATTGGGCTACTTTTTAAGCTTTTTGACACACTGCATTAGTTATTAAAGACATGATTGAATAGTCTTTGTTAGTCTTTTTTATGTGTCTTTTCTGGTTCACAATTAGTTCAGAAACGTGTCCAATGCCCAGTTATTAACACAGGTTGTTGTTCATGGACTCGTTGGTCACGTAAGTATTATATTGCCCTCTGGTGGTAAACATACGCAGGTAACATTATGTAGACTGATCTGAATCCACCCTGCGCAGTGCCCACGTGAGGGGGGCACAGAACCAGTCTATGACTAATGAGGGGCTCTGGTGAGTGTTCCAGAGCCGCTGGGGTCTGCAGAGGACCAAGTGTGCAGGTTTTTTACTTTTAAATCAATGTAGAGCTGTGTAAGTAATCCAATTTTACTTTCCGTCAATGATACGCTTGGGGTTTTTAAATGAGGTCCTGGAAAAAATTACATTTGGACTTATTTTGAAAATGGATAAATTTGTCAGACGATTTATTTGGATTTTGTGTGCCATGATTTTCTCTTCTTTTTTCTTTATTATTTGCTGGATGTCTACTCTTTTTAGTATGCAATTATCAAAATAATAATTTATATTAAAAATGGGGAGGTCCATAACCAACCCTCTGTCAGTGAAGGCGTGTGGTTTGGAGCAGAGAGTCTTTGGAGGAAGACATTTTGTGTTGAATTGTACCATTTAAAAGTCTATATTGTTTAGGTTCAGAAAACTAATACTGAAACTCATTTTTGTTTGCTTTTAATAAGACAAAAAAAAAAAAATCAATAGGAGAAATATATATTTAAAAAAACATTTACACAAATAAATCTGCTCAAAAGCCAATAATAAAACACATTGTGGTGAAATAAGGCCGTACCTTGGTCGATGTTGTGCTGTGGCAGCTGACTCATCTGACTGTGGACCACCCCGGCGTAGTTACGGAGGAAAGCCTCTTCACTCGGCGTGAGCTGAAGCAAAGACAGAAATTACATCAAACAAGATCGAAAACCAGACACAATCACTAACGGGTTATTAATGTTAGAACTAATTCCAAATCCAAGTGTAATGAGTTTGCATTATTCTTTAATGCCACAGTTAGGGGAATTAAAAATGCTATAAATGCCACAATGCAAATAATAACCCTAAAACTACCTAGACATTTAGAGCTAACTCACTTTGCACCTGTAACTGACAAAACTGTCCATGAGATCATCACCAGTCTGAGTTCATCTACATGCTGCCTCGATGTGTGAGCCTCCAGATTTCTTAAGTCTGTGCTAAACAGTTAGTTAACATCATTCATAACATGTCACTTCAATCTGGAACTCAATGTCTTTGAAAAATGAGGTCATAAAGTCTCTCCTAAAGAAGAGCAGTCTTGATGCTGCAGTACTGAGTCATTACCGGCCCATCTCTTATCTGCCATTTTGGGGCAAAGTTCCTGAAAAGTTTTTTTTTTTTCACCAAAAGCTCAGTTATTTCCTCTTAATAAACAACTCAATTGATATTTTTTGGTCAGATTTTAGACCTCATCGTCAAGGTGACAAATGACATCTGTCTGAACACTGACACAGGCAAAGTCTTAATTCTGTTTGATCTGATGCTGCTTTTGACACTGTCGATCATGGGATCCTCTCACAGAGACTAGAGGACTGGGTGGGCATCACTGGCACTGCCCTAAATTGATTAAAGTCCTACCTGGAAGACAGGAAGAACTTTGTTGAAATTGGTAACCGTGTCTCAGACCACATGACCCTGACCTGTGGGGTTCCCCAAGGGTCAGTCCTGGGACCCCTTCTGTTCAACCTGCCGTTAGGTCAGCTGATAGGCAGTGAAAATGAGTCCTATCACAATTATGCAGACGACACTCAGATCTATGTTTCACTATCGGCAGGTGACTATGGACCAGTAGATTCACTCTGTCACTGCATCCAACAGATCAGTGTGTGGAGGCAAAACAACTTCCTCCTGCTGAACTCAGACAAGACTAAAATCTTTGTCTTTGGCCACAGAAACAAAGAGAAGTGTTAGCGTCACCTCCAGAGTCTCTTGCTTTAAGACAAAAGACATCAAGTTAGAACTCTGTGGGTCATAATGGACTCATATTTGAACTTTGCCACATCAAATCAATAACATCAGCAGCTTTTTACTATCTAAAAACATTGCCAACATCAAAAGTTTAGTGTCTAAACCAGACTTGGAGAGACTTATATGTGTTTGTCTCCAGTAGATTAGACTACTGTAACGGCCTGCTCACTGGCCTCTCCAAACGAGCTGTAAAACAGCTGCAGTACATCCAGAACGCTGCTGCTCGGGTCCTGACTAGAACCAGGAAGTACCATCACATTAGTCCTGACTAGAACCAGGAAGTACAATCACATTAGTCCTGTTCTCAGGTCTCTGCACTGCCCCCTGTGGCTCAGAGAAGAGACTTTAAAGCAGCTCTGCTTGTGTACAAGTCTCTCCATGGCCTAGCACCAAAGTACATCTCAGACATGTTAGTGCCATATGAACCATCTCAGACTTTGAAGACCTCAGGGACCGGTCTCCTGCTGGTGCCCAGGCCTCCTGCTGGTGCCCAGGCCTCCTGCTGGTGCCAGTGTCAGGACTAAACATGGGGAATCTGATAAACTGTTTTGTGATTTCAGTTATCATCTTTGTGAATTTAATGTATTTTCTTCCTGTTGTGTGAAGCACTTTGTGTACGAATTGTGCTCTACAAATAAACTTGCCTTGCCTTATGTGTATCGTAAGTGTCACATTTCAGCATTGCATGAGGGGAAATGAGGTACTTGTCAAAGAGAGTTGGGCTTTGCATATAATCAAAAGTTAGATTGAGATTCTATCATTTCTAATAGTTAATGCTCGTATCTTTGTAATCGAGGTGCAAAGCCAATCCTCTGTCTGTAGAAGCAAATGTAGAAGCAAATGTTGAATGGCGAGTCTGTATTGTTAATATTACAGAAATTACTACTGAAGACAATTTTATTTGTTTTTAAAAAGGTAAATACAATCAAGATGAGGGGAAAAATAATGATGCTTTTTTCTTGTTGTGTTGAGACTACAATTATTTTTCCAATTTTGATTGCGATTAAATATATTGCTCATTTAAATAGGGAAAATATCTGTTCTAAATTTGTTTTTAAACACATGAATCAGAAAATATCACTAATGAATTAGATTAAGTGCATTCTTACTCTGCAGGTTAACTTTTATAACTCAAGAGACATTAAAAGAAAAAAAAATAATAATTGCGATTTCCATTATGACTTAAACAATAGTGATAATGATCTTTATTCTACATATGAGAGTCAAAGATCTTAACGTACATTTGATCCCATCTTCTTGAGCATGAGAAGGACCCGCACTTTCTGTTGGACGTACATGTCTTCAGGAGACTTCCCCGGGGCCTCCTCGCGGTTCATCCCCTCTGCTCCTGTGGCTCTGCAAACAAAACAACCATTTACTCAACAGGATTAAAACCACAGGCATTTGTGTTACTGATGTGATATTGTTTGCCAGATAAAAACACAATAGCAAAGCCAGATCAACTCACAGCGCTGGAAAAGACTAGCCTCTATCAATAATAAATCAACCACTGAAGAAACAATTACCTACTTTCTAAAGACTTGTGAAAACCTGAAATATGTAACAGAATCTGTGTTCAGCTTCTACATCGAACACATCATGATACATGGCACACAGCAGGGCTGGGTATTGCCAAGACCCTCGATACGATACGTATCCCGATACTGGGGTCACGATACGATTCCCGGCTCATTACGATACGTGCTCTAACCTTCATACATCCAACCAACTGATCCAAAGGAACACATTCTAGTAAAGGGGTGCACGGTGGCAAAGGCGGTTAGCGCTCTTGCCTCCCAAGAATTCCCGGACCAGACCAACATCACATGATCTCTCTGGGTGGAGTTTGCATGTTCTCCTCGTGTTACCGTGGGTTCTCTCCGGGTTCTCCGGCTTCCTCCCACCGTCCAAAGACATGCATGTGTTAGGTAAAATTGGTGACTCTAAAATTGGCCCTAGTGAATGAATGTGAGAGTGAACTGTCTGTAATGTCTATGTCTCTGTGTTGACCCTGCGACAAGTTGGCCACTGTCCAGGGTGTACCCCGCCTAAGGCCCGAAGTCACTGGGATAGGCTCCAGTCACCCGCGACCCCGAAAGGGAACAAGCGGTAGAAAATGGATGGATGGATGGACATTCTAGTAAAGTATTGCATGTTTCTTGCCAAACAATTGGCCTGCATCTTCAGAACAGATCAGCTTCTGATCAGGTCCACAGTTCCTTGTGCAGATATATCATCATATTCCCTTATTTGAAAGTTTACTACATATCTTTCTACATTTTTAGTTTTAATCGGCTACTTTTGTAGCAAGTATTATTATAAAGACTATACTCAATATTCAAATATTGCATATTTTCCAAATCAAAATTCGCATTACGAACTAAAGTTCTATATATTTCCCACCTCTGCTTATTAGCAATGTCACAATTTATTCAAGTCTACTGTAGTATTTAAAGCAATCTCTTAAGAGGCTGTGATTGAACCCAAATATTGTTAAATAAAACTTGTAGGCCCTTGGGTTAGGCAGGTTGTACTGTACTTGTAATGTACTGTACATTTAAACTGATCCACAGACTCCAGCTTCTCTGATAAACTGCACAGAATCCATACCGCTCAGTGCAGGTCGGCCTCTCCACAGCTTGAACCGCCGTCATTAATATTGCATGACTGTTTTCACACAGATCTCGCCGCCGTCTCCGCCATCTCTCTCCTCCATCAAAACTAATGACCTATTTTCACTGTCAGCCTGCCGCCACGCAACATATAGGAAGAAAAAGCAACCCAAAAAAAAAAGCGGGGAGGAGGATGGGGGGGGGGGGGGGGGGGGGGGGGGGTGGGCGATAAAAGGAACAGCTGGAGCTAATGTGGGGGCGACAGCCACGAAGACGACACAAACATCACCCACTGTCTGGTGTCGTCAGTCGTGTTCTCTCCGGAGAACGAAGACTGACAAGCTGCTAAATGAATGTCAAAACATTTAGGAGAAAACCATTTGTCAAAAACATGAATACATCTGGTGCAGGTTCTCTGACATTATTCGTATGTAAGCCACAAATTAATCTTCCTTCAAAAAAATCTTTCGGTCACAATAGTTCTCGCAATTTATTTTGGCCTCTTATCTATACAAAAGGCTGGCTAATGCGTGTTGACAGGCCGTTTGATGTGGGGGTTATATTTAATTGGGGAGCTCGCCCGATGCTCCCCCGGCCTCCCTTCTCCCCCGTCCTGCCCCACATGCCCCGGGGAAGAGTGGGCACTGCGGCTGGTCGCTGGCCTCAGTTGGTTGGCGTTAGGGAGCTGGACTGGAGATCTGAGCAGCTGAAGGGTTTTTTATCGTCACAAGAATCGTACGGCCAAAATCTGGAAAATGTCAGCGTCTTCCACAGAGCGGCAAGATGAAATCGTATGGCAAGATTATCTAAATAAAAGACTGCAATTATTTAACGTCATTTCAAACAAACACAATGTCATGTCTCATTCTGTCTAAAACGATAACTACTATAATATAATATCTTTGCGAGCAATTCTTTTCAAGGAAGCTGGACATAAAAATGAAGAAAAGAACAGACGTTGTTGTAAAAATGGCAGTGGCACTTGCCCAGGTGAAGGTGCATGTCTGACCTGGTCTCTGAAAGGAACAGCTGAAGTCACTGATTTGCAGTGAATATTCATTATGTTTTTGTGTGAAAATCTTGTTTATATGATTTTGTTCTCAGTGATGTTGATGCACGGTTCATTTTTTGCACCAGTAAAATATATACCTATGTTTGTTTTGAATTCTGTGGCCCCGCTCCGTGCATGAACCCGACAACCCACATTTTTGAACTATGATAACTATGATAACACACCTTTATACCATCATGTTATCTTTCTTTAAAATGTGTTTTTCTTGGATTCATTATTTTTTGGGTTGTCAGGTTCATGCAGGGGGCCAAAAAATTCCAAAAATATATTTTATTTTTCCAATTAAGGGTTCGGTGAATGCGCATATGAAACTGGTGGGGTTCAGTACCTCCAAAAAGGTTAAAACCACTGGTCTAAAAGATGCTGAAGCTGTTGTTTATGGCAGCACGGCACATGAAAAGATGGCTGTTAATTATATATATATATCCATATTACTGCGACATTTTTAAACTACTTGTACACAATGATTTCAGTTCTATTGAAACTAAAGTCAGGCTGTCAAAACAAAAGCTTAACCTTGACAAAACTGAAAAGATTAAATCCAGGCTAATTTAGGACATCCATCCATCCATCCATTTTCTACCGCTTGTTCCCTTTCGGGGTCGCGGGTGACTGGAGCCTATCCCAGTAACTTCGGGCCTTAGGCGGGGTACACCCTGGACAGTGGCCAACTTGTCGCAGGGCCAACACTGAGACATAGACATTACAGACAGTTCACTCTCACATTCATTCACTAGGGCCAATTTAGAGTCACCAATTTTACCTAACACATGCATGTCTTTGGACGGTGGGAGGAAGCCGGAGAACCCGGAGAGAACCCACGGTAACACGGGGAGAACATGCAGACTCCATCCAGAGAGATCATGTGATGTTGGTCTGGTCCAGGAATCGAACCCATGATCTCCTTCTTGGGAGGCAAGAGCGCTATCCGCCTTTGCCACCGTGACAATATCTCCCTTTTATCTCACACATTTTAATTAAAAATAGTAAATATAAATAACTTAATATATTTATTTTGTTGCAATATCAATTAATTCAATTAATTCAGTCTTCTTACAAATTTTGAATATTGCAATGAGATATTTTGCCAGGATTGTTCAGTTTGAGTCTTTAATCCCCTCTGATATAGGGGTGGGCGTTACTGACAGAGCATCCTGCTAATGATATTCAGGCGATATCATGTCCATCCAATAGAAATGCGTGAAAAAGTCTTTAAAAACGCATTAGTTGATGTTATAACGTCGGTAAAAATAAGTGCAGAAATATCACCATATAATCTTATTTGAAATTTTACAACACAACTTTATTCATTTTACACTTTTTACTGGCTTTTAGTAGCATTTGTTTTTTAACCTTCACGATATTATCAACATTTCTATACATTGCCCACCTCAAATGGATAACTGTGATATTATTTTGAAATGCAGCGCGTCGATTTAGTCCCATTTCTAACAATGACTAGAATATATTTATCTATAACTAAAACGTTGAAGGTGGCTTACTGTTCGTGAAGGCAGTGGGTCTGTTGTAAACTGCACGGACGACTCTTTTAGCCGCAGTGATTCAATTGGAAAGAGCTAATTTGAAGCGTCATGGAGCAAAGTGCAGCTTCAGGGGCCGAGGCGGCCCCCGGAGCAGTGCTGTGCCTATCATATATTAAAAGGCGGAGTGTGAGGGTCGTTTGAGCACATGTGCCAGCGTCAAAAACGAGGAGAAATAGAGCCGAGAACAAAACTTGGGGAGTCGAGAGCCGATTTAGCATCAGCTGACACCTTCTGATTAGTTTGTGATTATTTTATAACTTGTACATAAAAAGCTGTGAAAATAGGGCTGCAAGTTTCATCGAAATGGCTAATTCAATGGCTGCAATCATTTAAGTAAAGCCTTCATGTCCAGAGACAACCAGAACTGAATCTGGCCTTCAAAATAAACTACGAGACATGAACGATATTTATATATTGTGTTACGCTTATCATGTTAACAATAATATCACAATATTTACCAAAATTGCAGACAGTCTAAAATGATGTGGATATTAATAATTATAATATTATTAATACATTGCATGTTTAACACTTATAGTATTGCACTTTGTCATAAATGAAAACGACAATGATGTAGAAGAGGACATTAAGGATAAGTAGCTGTTTTCTGCAGAATTTGGTGGTATGATGGCGATTATCACAATTATAAAACGTATAACCAACAATTACCGTCAACCCTTTTTATCGCAATAAACGATATTATAGTTTATGGTCCCGTCTGTAACGATGACTTCAATGGCAATGGCAGCAATTGTTTATACAAAAATGTTTGCAACTTTGGATTTTTCCAGTAAAAAATAAACTATTAATATATGAACACAAATATCTTGAAATACATGGTTTTGTGTATGAAATGTCCATCGATATTGACACAAGTTCCACGCACGCTTCTGTAGAAATAGGACGAGCGCTTTCACGACGGAGGCATTTCTGATTCTCTGACGTTCACGTTTGAAGTTGAAAACTGGCCATATTTAGTATCATCTCGGCTTCTACGTTCGACTGCTTTGAAGACAATTTATATGACGCATCGCCATAACTAGATATATTTTCATCAGGGGAAAGAGGTGCAAGTTGTGGGATGACGTTACAGAATGAAGCGCATCGTTTCAAAGATTTAATGTGTCAATAAATACATTTTGCATACCGGTAATAGCTTTTATAGGAAATCATTTTTGCGCCAAGATTAAAGTTCTACAAGGAAACGCAGTAGCAGCAGGTCTTCCCCCCCATTATACAATTATGTAACGCTGGTGCTTTTCCAACAGAACTATAATTAGGAGTCCAGATGGCACCTTCCTAAAACACTACTTTCACTGCCACCCACTCAAAATAATCTCTGGTGAACGCAGCTCAGACATGGAGCACACATTGGCGCACACGCGTGGCTTGTTAGGGCTGGAAATGCACTGGAAATCTTAACTGTGGGATGAGGAATAACATGATTTTCCTTAAATGTGGGACAATCAAACTGGTCAAATGTTGGAGGTACATTACATTTTTCTTTACCTTACAGACAAAACCCTAATGGCTCCAAGGGGTCAAACCAGCACATGACCTCTGCTTATTCTACACAGCCTGAAGAAGACCAAACCTGATTGTTTACTATTTTACTTATCACGTCTCTCATTGGTTATGAATAGCAAAAAAACAATGACACAAATGAGGTCCTTGGAACATCTTTCTCTGGATTTGCTTTGCAGTGAGACAATGTCAAAAATATTGATGAACCAGTGCGTCAGAAGAATGAATATGCAAAAGCTGGATTAGATCGAGTTCAACATGAAAGATGCACTGGATCTACAGGAGCTGCATTTATTTATGACAGTTATATAACTCAATAATACGGGCGGGTCGCAGAAAACACAGCAGAAAAGAAACCTCCACTCTGACGCAAATAAGTATACTATACCTCATAATGAAGACTTGAAATTAGAACCATCGTATTTTGAACACTGCCTTCTTACTTTACTAAATCTAGACAAAAGCACAGATTTCCCCATCCACCAGGAACTAAATATGCTTTACATCCACCAGGAACTAAATATGCTTTACATCCACCAGGAACTAAATATGTTTTACATCCACCAGGAACTAAATATGCTTTACATCCACCAGGAACTAAATATGCTTTACATCCACCAGGAACTAAATATGTTTTACATCCACCAGGAACTAAATATGTTTTACATCCACCAGGAACTAAATATGTTTTACATCCATCAGGAACTAAATATGTTTTACATCCATCAGGAACTAAATATGTTTTACATCCACCAGGAACTAAATATGTTTTACATCCATCAGGAACTAAATATGTTTTACATCCATCAGGAACTAAATATGTTTTACATCCATCAGGAACTAAATATGCTTTACATCCACCAGGAACTAAATATGCTTTACATCCACCAGGAACTAAATATGTTTTACATCCACCAGGAACTAAATATGTTTTACATCCACCAGGAACTAAATATGCTTTACATCCACCAGGAACTAAATATGCTTTACATCCATCAGGAACTAAATATGTTTTACATCCACCAGGAACTAAATATGTTTTACATCCACCAGGAACTAAATATGTTTTACATCCACCAGGAACTAAATATGCTTTACATCCACCAGGAACTAAATATGCTTTACATCCACCAGGAACTAAATATGTTTTACATCCACCAGGAACTAAATATGCTTTACATCCACCAGGAACTAAATATGCTTTACATCCATCAGGAACTAAATATGCTTTACATCCACCAGGAACTAAATATGTTTTACATCCACCAGGAACTAAATATGTTTTACATCCACCAGGAACTAAATATGCTTTACATCCACCAGGAACTAAATATGCTTTACATCCACCAGGAACTAAATATGTTTTACATCCACCAGGAACTAAATATGTTTTACATCCACCAGGAACTAAATATGTTTTACATCCACCAGGAACTAAATATGCTTTACATCCACCAGGAACTAAATATGCTTTACATCCACCAGGAACTAAATATGCGTTACAGTGAACATGATTAGTGATCAAATCAAAACTTTTTAAGGTTACTTTGTTTAATTGCCCTCAAGGTACATCTTGTAAAATGTGCCAAAGCAGAAAATTAAATTGATTGTATACTAATGTTTGTAACAAATTTGAATAATAATATGGTATAATAATCAAATATCTTTATTCCAATAGTAATCCAAACACAGATCTTTTACTGTCCCACCAATTTCTCAAGTTGAAGTCTGAGGCCTGGGTCCAGATAAGTGACCAGGCCAGCAGTCGTGATGGGCCGGTGCCAGGAGTCCAGTGCAACCGGAGAGGCCCAAAGTTTGGCCCGGAGCCGGACTCAGGAGCCGGACTCAGGAGGGGCACAGACCACAGCTCCACCTACCCCAGATTCAGGATGTTTTCATCAGATTCTTCAGTCGAGGCAAACAACAGCAGTTATATAAAAGGGACGTTCGATCATTAAATCATTCACAAGTGTTTTACTGATAGAAAATGTGGGGGTGAAAAGGTCATAAACCATTGGGCCAAAGCAAATGTGTGAGAAACCCAAGCTCCAGGAGCAAGAGGCTGCTGAGACTGCTGCGACTGCCAACCAGCGGCTCCGGAGCAGCTGTGGCAAACACCGTTACCAACGGTGACCAAGGCAACAGGCAACTTAAGAGCACAAGTCAGTCTCAGAGTATAGGATGTTCTGAATCTGTGTGGGCGAGTTTTGTAATCAAGGTTTTTCAGATGAATTAAAAAAAAACTCAATTTCGATTCCAGCTTTTGTTCTGACCAATGTTGCTGGACTCGTGGACCTTTAGTCGTATCTAATCTGTAGAATGAGGCCTGCTGGGCTCGGTCCTGGCCTCAGCGCGGTTAAAGATCTCTATGACACCAACAATTTGCTGAATCTCCTTGCAGCTCTTCACCCCATTTACACCAAAAAGGGCATGAAGTGATATTTCTGCACTTTTGTGATTCATTTGACAGACATTTCACATTTGTCCGATAACTAAACCTCAACAAATACGTTCAAAGACACGTTTTTGGATTGACATAATTTCGACTATTGTTATTATAAAAGTAGATGCATTACATTTTTGTCAATCCCGCCCAGCCCTACTGTCCAGTCACGTAAAGACGCATCCAACTCAGAAATATGAGCAATTGTTTTTTGAAACATAAATGTGCTTCAGACTCTGAAGGAGCTCGGTCAGCAGGACGAGGATTCTGAAGACGTTTTCAGCGGCGTAAAAGGCCTAAACAGTAACATTTAAGTCAAGTGGATTATTTAATGGTCTGACAAGTAATGGTCCCCAGTTCCATAATTTTGCTAGTGGTTCAGTCCAGCGATTATTTTTTCAATGAATCGATTAATTGTTTAGAATGCAAAGGTTTGACCCAAACAGGTTTGACCCGTTAGAGGAGCCTGCGCTTTTAATCAAATACACTAAATTTACACATTTTCCACATCATTTTCATGCAATTTGAGTCATAAAACATATTTTCTGCTCATGCCATGATTTGGAACCCATGTATAGGCTATTTAACAATGATTTGATTATTAAATGAGTTAATGAGGTTAATAACTGGTTAGTTGTGTACAGTATATTAGCAGAGTGTCGTCCTGAGGGTCTCGGGACAGTGGGGGACAGGCCGATCTGGACGTGGACTCGCAATGTCCAAAGCCTGTGGCCCTGCTGTCTTTCGAGCCCAGACAGACACACATATGTGCAAAGCCTGTACCTCCAACAAAGGCGACAGTATCTGGGGACAATGGTGATGAAGAGGACGGTCACTCATAAGTAGGTCATGTCTTGTTGTCACTACATGAGGCATGAACTCAAACTCTCCCCAGCGCCGGCCATTTGGGCTGAATTCAGACGTCCTTCGCCAACATCGTGGAAGGCCGAGATTAAACTACGATATGGAAAATGGAATCAATACAAGATCTCCGATACTGATCCGATACCCCATTGAAAAGAGTTTTTATACCTTGAGCTCTTTGATTGTTTTATAGATTGTTACCCTAATCCTGGTATCTCAGTGTTGGAGTTTGTATAGTCATAATGCTAACTTTTATGGGAATTGACTTATATTTTCACAATTGGCCAGCAGGGGCGCAATGAATGCCTTCACTTCCTCTTCCTCTTTTATTTTGATGGAACATTTCCTCTAGTGCCGTGGTCTTAGCATTAGCGTTAGCATCAGCATTAGCGGCAGGTCTCTGTTGCTAGGTGACGGAGGTACAGGGAGGAGGGGGTTTAAAGAATAAAGTCTAAGAGAACGCAGTGTCGGGGCAATCGCGATCAAAAGACGGTCGTGCGGGAAGGCGGTCGCCATCATCGCCGAAATTGATATTGATTTCATAAAGATGGCCACAAACGGGAGGAATAATGTATGAAGACAATGGAATGAAAGAAAATGAAAGATGTCGCCGCATGAATCGTGAATAATCGTTAAATCATGGTGCATTTTCCTCACAATAATTGTAACACTAAAATTTGACATTGTGGCATTTCTATTTAAGACTATGCTTTATATTACATCTTAAGACATAGATTTTACATTAAGTGCAACACAGAAACTACACATAAATCACAATTAAGTCTGGACTGTGATCTCGGCGTATGGCTCCCGGCTCCCCAGGGGTCTCTCGGAGGAATTATAACAGAAGCTGCTGCGCCTGCCATAAGCTGGTCCCCTGGGGCCCTCACTGCCAGATTTCAAAAGGAGCCAACGTCAAAGCTCAGCATAAAATTCAGATTTGAAAACATTTGAGATAACAAGATGCCGAGTATGAAAGTAAAGAAAGAAAGGTTTGACTGTGATACAAAATCATTGAAATCTTATGATAAAAGCACAACCTGGTAAATACTGTGAAACCGCATTTACTACTGAGAATCCAAATACATTTTAGAAGTCACGATCAGTACACGTATTATAATAGGCTGCAGTAAATAGAAAACGTTATATTTGATCAAGAGTGCAACAGTATTCTATAAAAGGAAGATATTTTGCTGACACATTGCAGAGATATGTAACTAGTATCTACTAAACCTTTTAACAAAATATTGGATAACAGTTTTAATGTAGACAAGTGCAGCCTGAGAAGCGTGCCCACAGCTGATGGAGGTGCCCACAGCTGATGGAGGTGCCCGCAGCTGATGGAGGGGCCCACAGCTGATGGAGGTGCCCACAGCTGATGGAGGTGCCCGCAGCTGATGGAGGGGCCCGCAGCTGATGGAGGTGCCCGCAGCTGATGGAGGTGCCCGCAGCTGATGGAGGGGCCCGCAGCTGAGGGAGGGGCCCACAGCTGAGGGAGGTGCCCACAGCTGATGGAGGGGCCCACAGCTGATTGAGGGGGCCCTCGGGTAAACGGAGCACCTGCCTCAGTATGTGGAGCTGAGAATGTGAGGTGGGCATGATATGTAAGAGCAGCGTGAGCTGCCAGAGGAGCCAGAGGAGTGAGAGCACTCAGCCCGGGGCCAGAGCCTGACACTCATAGTCTGTGTCTGCCATCACTGCCCACAAGAGGCCCCGTGCCAGCTTCACCACCTCAGCCTCTCTGCTGTTAGCGTCTGACAGGGAAGAGCGAGGCTAAGTGTGAACCAGCAGAAAGAGCCAAAGAGCAGAAAGAGCCAAAGAGCAGAAAGAGCCAAAGAGCAGAAAGAGCCAAAGAGCAGAAAGAGCCAAAGAGCAGAAAGAGCAGAAAGAGCCAAAGAGCAGAAAGAGCCAAAGAGCAGAAGGAGCCACACTGAGAGAGAAGGAGCCACACTGAGAGAGAAGGAGCCGCACTGAGAGAGAAGGAGCCGCACTCAGAGAGAAGGAGGAGCCGCACAGAGAGAGAAGGAGCCGCGCACTGAGAGAGAAGGAGCCACACAGAGAGAGAAGGAGCCACACTGAGAGAGAAGGAGCCACACTGAGAGAGAAGGAGCCACACTGAGAGAGAAGGAGCCACACTGAGAGAGAAGGAGCCTCACTGAGAGAGAAGGAGCCACACTGAGAGAGAAGGAGCCGCGCACTGAGAGAGAAGGAGCCGCACTGAGAGAGAAGGAGCCGCACTGAGAGAGAAGGAGCCGCACTGAGAGAGAAGGAGCCGCACTGAGAGAGAAGGAGCCGCACTGAGAGAGAAGGAGCCACACTGAGAGAGAAGGAGCCGCACTGAGAGAGAAGGAGCCGCACTGAGAGAGAAGGAGCCACACTGAGAGAGAAGGAGCCACACTGAGAGAGAAGGAGCCACACTGAGAGAGAAGGAGCCACACTGAGAGAGAAGGAGCCGCACTGAGAGAGAAGGAGCCACACTGAGAGATAAGGAGCCGTACTGAGAGAGAAGGAGCCGCACTAGGAAACAGTTTCAGTAGGTCACAGTTTCTGGGTGCAGCCTGGCTTGGCACTGACACATTTGTGCCATTACCATTTCTCTGGAACCAACTCGACTAGTTCTTTTCATGTGGAGGAATGTCACATGCCAAAGGTTTGACTGACTCAAACCTGAGAGTGACTTAACTCTCAGAAAGTTCTCTTCAGTCAGAAAGACAGAGAGATGTGACCAGAAGAGCCACAAACACTTTAACAGTGACATGT
The DNA here is from genome assembly GCF_026437365.1 of Eucyclogobius newberryi. Classification (NCBI taxonomy): domain Eukaryota; kingdom Metazoa; phylum Chordata; class Actinopteri; order Gobiiformes; family Gobiidae; genus Eucyclogobius; species Eucyclogobius newberryi. The sequence goes on along the minus strand of NW_027315801.1, from coordinate 33,118,547 downwards.
TCAGAGCAGACACTGGTCTGTGGCACACGTGAAAACAAAGTGTTGGATCTGCAGGAGGCAGTTCATGTATAATACTCCAGCAGCAGCAGGAGGAGCAGGAGCAGCAGGAGCAGGAGCAGGAGGAGGAGGAGGAGCAGCAGGAGCAGCAGGAGCAGGAGCAGGAGGAGCAGCAGCAGGAGCAGCAGGAGCAGGAGCAGGAGCTAGCCTCAGCCGTGACTAAAATACACGATTAGGAACACATAGGACAAGAGGAGAACCGCTACGGGCGCTATATAGCCTGGTCCATGTCCCGGCTGTGTTTCCATAAAAACATAGTCCTCAGATCAGTCGTAAAGGCGGTGGAGCCGCCGGTGGAGCGCCGCTGCTAACAGAGCTAGCTGCTAGCGCTGAGACAAAGCCTGAATGAAGTTGCTGAGAGCTTCGTCCAGGTGCCGCTGCGCTCCAGAGGCGCGCGACCACCTCACGGACAAAACACAACACCAAGCACACGTTTATGCCACTATCACGGGCACGTACTCACCCCTCCTGGTCCAGCTTTTATGTCTTGTGTGCGTGTTTGAATGGTGTGTTGTTGAGAAGGCGTCCTGTTCCGGGGTCACATCCCTCCAGCGGCAGCGCTACAGCGGGACTGAGCCTGAGAGCTGTGTGCGCTACAGCGAGCGGCCGCTGGGGGCGCTACAGAGGGACTGAGCCTGAGAGCTGTGTGCACTACAGTGAGCGGCCGCTGGGGGCGCTACAGCGGGACTGAGCCTGAGAGCTGTGTGCGCTACAGCGAGCGGCCGCTGGGGGCGCTACAGCGGGACTGAGCCTGAGAGCTGTGTGCACTACAGTGAGCGGCCGCTGGGGGCGCTACAGCGGGACTGAGCCTGAGAGCTGTGTGCGCTACAGCGAGCGGCCGCTGGGGGCGCTACAGAGGGACTGAGCCTGAGAGCTGTGTGCGCTACAGCGAGCGGCCGCTGGGGGCGCTACACACTGTATTACAGACAACACTGTACAGTCTGAACACTATTTATACTTAAGTGTCCACACAGCACTAAACACAGCCAAGTGCACAATGACAATGTTTATATTGGCATATTTTAGCTGCACAAGATCAGGCAATGTTATACATTCACATTCATGTTTCATATTATGTGACATCACTCCATTAAATGTTAACATTTTGATCTCTATATTTCAAACTTTTTATACCCAAGGACATGTACGCATAGGTTTCCGTTTTCAACAGGGCACTTTTTAACTACAGCAACGATGTTGCATAAAGTTCATTCAAGTTGTCCTTCCAGGACTACAAGGTCACACCCTGTAAAGGTCATATGGCTGCTGTACTCATTAGACTAGAACACTAGGTAGGACACTGTTTGTGAGCCTGTTGACGTTGAATTGCACTGCACATCAATGGCTCCCACTGAATACTGAAAAATGGGTGAAATCACAGTGTTTGGCATAAAACATTGCAGTTTCCATCATTTTCAGTAGTACACTTGAATGTTCACGATAAAGTCTTTATCCTGGAGGCACAGACATAAGTTACATAAGTCTTCACTCTGAGATTGTCTTGGATTGTCTCAAAGGATTAGCTGCTAAAACATCTGTCTCCTGAGACATTTCTGTTTAACAAGTTAGTAGCTATTTAAATATAGGCCTAGAGTTTTTAATTTGCACAGCAATGGCATTTCTTCAAGGCAAGATTTTAAGTCAATATATAATGTGTACAAAACAGTGAAAATTAAATAAAATAAAATACACAACAAAGAGGAGACTTTTCAAATGAGGGACATTAGAACCATCAGAACACATTGTAAACCCATGAAACAGTCTTGAAATAAATCAGTTCGTACAATGAATACATCAAATATAACATCCACTGCCCGTGGATCATGTTAAAATGAGTCTTCAGTCTTTATGGGGCTCTGTATTCAGTCCACCACGATTGTCCTTCGAAGGCTCCATAAAGATGAAGATGTCACTGGCCAGTCAGATGTAAACATTTTGAGTTTCCAGGAATTCCCTCATTTATATTTCTATAAGTTAAAATACTTTGGTTGGTCTTGTTTGTTCAAGGTCTATTGTCTTTGGCCAAAGAGTGCATCATCCAGTTCACCTTGGTCTTCCAACTTTCCCGTAGCGCTTCATTAAATTTCACTTTGAAATTCTTGAGAGCTTCTTCCTCAGATTTGCCCAAAGCTAAAGAATCCTAAAAAAAAGATTGATTTTGACCATTAAAGTAAAGACATTTTATAATTGCCATGGTGCATTATACATGTGTTCGCGGTGACGTCATACAGCCGGGACTTCCCCATAGCGGCCATTTTAAAAGGGGCACGCGATATATAAAAAACAACACGACTGAATCCTTTTCTACGGCATAATGAGCTACGAATACTTTAATTCTTTAGACGATAACGGGAAACTAAGATACACGACGAAAATTTCTTGGTCAGTCAACAGAGCAATGTCCTAAAAGAACAATTACCTTACAGAACGCAGGTTTTTTGGCATTTTGGCCTCATATTTCCTGGATTTCGTATGTAGTACACGTGCTGTTGTGCCCCTTTCAAAATGGCGGACTCGGTTGCCTCTGCACAAGTTCCCGGATGTGCGAACGCATGTATAGGCTTTGGTGGATGTGTGATTTTTGTCAGTGTATGTGTGTATATGCGTGTGTCCAAGTACTACAGACTCATGTTATTTGTATGTGTGTATATGCAAGTGTCCAAGTACTACAGACTCATGTTATTTGTATGTGTTTATATGTGTGTGTCCAAGTACTACAGACTCATGTTATTTGTACGTGTGTATATGCGTGTGTCCAAGTACGACAGACTCATGTTATTTGTATGTGTGTATATGTGTGTACTCATGTTATTTGTATGTGTGTATATGCGCGTGTCAAAGTACTACAGACTCATGTTATTTGTATGTGTGTATATGCGTGTGTCCAAGTACTACAGACTCATGTTATTTGTATGTGTGTATATGCGTGTGTCCAAGTACTACAGACTCATGTTATTTGTACGTGTGTATATGCGTGTGTCCAAGTACTACAGACTCATGTTATTTGTATGTGTGTATATGCGTGTACTCATGTTATTTGTATGTGTGTATATGCGTGTACTCATGTTATTTGTATGTGTGTATATGCGTGTACTCATGTTATTTGTATGTGTGTATATGCGCGTGTCCAAGTACTACAGACTCATGTTATTTGTATGTGTGTATATGCGTGTACTCATGTTATTTGTATGTGTGTATATGCGAGTGTCCAAGTACTACAGACTCATGTTATTTGTATTTGTGTATATGCGTGTGTCCAAGTACTACAGACTCATGTTATTTGTATGTGTGTATATGCGTGTACTCATGTTATTTGTATGTGTGTATATGTGTGTACTCATGTTATTTGTATGTGTGTATATGCGTGTACTCATGTTATTTGTATGTGTGTATATGTGTGTACTCATGTTATTTGTATGTGTGTATATGCGTGTACTCATGTAATTTGTATGTGTGTATATGTGTGTGTTCAAGTACTACAGACTCATGTTATTTGTGTGTGTGTATATGTGTGTACTCATGTTATTTGTACGTGTGTATATGCGTGTGTCCAAGTACTACAGACTCATTTTATTTGTATGTGTGTATATGTGTGTACTCATGTTATTTGTATGTGTGTATATGCGTGTACTCATGTAATTTGTATGTGTGTATATGTGTGTGTTCAAGTACTACGGACTCATGTTATTTGTGTGTGTGTATATGCGCGTGTCAAAGTACTACAGACTCATGTTATTTGTGTGTGTGTATATGTGTGTACTCATGTTATTTGTACGTGTGTATATGCGTGTGTCCAAGTACTACAGACTCATTTTATTTGTATGTGTGTATATGCGTGTACTCATGTTATTTGTATGTGTGTATATGTGTGTGTCCAAGTACTACAGACTCATGTTATTTGTACGTGTGTATATGCGTGTGTCCAAGTACTACAGACTCATGTTATTTGTACGTGTGTATATGCGTGTACTCATGTTATTTGTATGTGTATATATGCGTGTGTCCAAGTACTACAGACTCATGTTATTTGTATGTGTGTATATGCGCGTGTCCAAGTACTACAGACTCATGTTATTTGTATGTGTGTATATGCATGTACTCATGTTATTTGTATTTGTGTATATGTGTGTGTCCAAGTACTACAGACGCATGTTATTAGTATGTGTGTATATGCGTGTACTCATGTTATTTGTATGTGTGTATATGCGTGTACTCATGTTATTTGTATGTGTGTATATGCGTGTACTCATGTTATTTGTATGTGTGTATATGCGCGTGTCCAAGTACTACAGACTCATGTTATTTGTATGTGTGTATATGCGAGTGTCCAAGTACTACAGACTCATGTTATTTGTATGTGTGTATATGCGTGTACTCATGTTATTTGTATTTGTGTATATGTGTGTGTCCAAGTACTACAGACTCATGTTATTTGTATGTGTGTATATGCGTGTACTCATGTTATTTGTATGTGTGTATATGTGTGTACTCATGTTATTTGTATGTGTGTATATGCGTGTACTCATGTAATTTGTATGTGTGTATATGTGTGTGTTCAAGTACTACAGACTCATGTTATTTGTGTGTGTGTATATGTGTGTACTCATGTTATTTGTACGTGTGTATATGCGTGTGTCCAAGTACTACAGACTCATTTTATTTGTATGTGTGTATATGTGTGTACTCATGTTATTTGTATGTGTGTATATGCGTGTACTCATGTAATTTGTATGTGTGTATATGTGTGTGTTCAAGTACTACGGACTCATGTTATTTGTGTGTGTGTATATGCGCGTGTCAAAGTACTACAGACTCATGTTATTTGTGTGTGTGTATATGTGTGTACTCATGTTATTTGTACGTGTGTATATGCGTGTGTCCAAGTACTACAGACTCATTTTATTTGTATGTGTGTATATGCGTGTACTCATGTTATTTGTATGTGTGTATATGCGTGTGTCCAAGTACTACAGACTCATGTTATTTGTACGTGTGTATATGCGTGTGTCCAAGTACTACAGACTCATGTTATTTGTACGTGTGTATATGCGTGTACTCATGTTATTTGTATGTGTATATATGCGTGTGTCCAAGTACTACAGACTCATGTTATTTGTATGTGTGTATATGCGCGTGTCCAAGTACTACAGACTCATGTTATTTGTATGTGTGTATATGCATGTACTCATGTTATTTGTATTTGTGTATATGTGTGTGTCCAAGTACTACAGACGCATGTTATTAGTATGTGTGTATATGCGTGTACTCATGTTATTTGTATGTGTGTATATGCGTGTAATCATGTTATTTGTGTGTGTATATGCGAGTGTCCAAGTACTACAGACTCATGTTATTTGTATGTGTGTATATGCGTGTGTCCAAGTACTACAGACTCATGTTATTTGCATGTGTGTATATGCGTGTACTCATGTTATTTGTATGTGTGTATATGCGTGTACTCATGTTATTTGTATGTGTGTATATGCGAGTGTCCAAGTACTACAGACTCATGTTATTTGTATGTGTGTATATGCGTGTACTCATGTTATTTGTATGTGTGTATATGTGTGTACTCATGTTATTTGTATGTGTGTATATGCGTGTACTCATGTTATTTGTATGTGTGTATATGTGTGTACTCATGTTATTTGTATGTGTGTATATGCGTGTACTCATGTAATTTGTATGTGTGTATATGTGTGTGTTCAAGTACTACAGACTCATGTTATTTGTGTGTGTGTATATGTGTGTACTCATGTTATTTGTACGTGTGTATATGCGTGTGTCCAAGTACTACAGACTCATTTTATTTGTATGTGTGTATATGTGTGTACTCATGTTATTTGTATGTGTGTATATGCGTGTACTCATGTAATTTGTATGTGTGTATATGTGTGTGTTCAAGTACTACGGACTCATGTTATTTGTGTGTGTGTATATGCGCGTGTCAAAGTACTACAGACTCATGTTATTTGTGTGTGTGTATATGTGTGTACTCATGTTATTTGTACGTGTGTATATGCGTGTGTCCAAGTACTACAGACTCATTTTATTTGTATGTGTGTATATGCGTGTACTCATGTTATTTGTACGTGTGTATATGTGTGTGTCCAAGTACTACAGACTCATGTTATTTGTACGTGTGTATATGCGTGTGTCCAAGTACTACAGACTCATGTTATTTGTACGTGTGTATATGCGTGTACTCATGTTATTTGTATGTGTGTATATGCGTGTACTCATGTTATTTGTATGTGTGTATATGCGTGTAATCATGTTATTTGTGTGTGTATATGCGAGTGTCCAAGTACTACAGACTCATGTTATTTGCATGTGTGTATATGCGTGTACTCATGTTATTTGTATGTGTGTATATGCGTGTACTCATGTTATTTGTATGTGTGTATATGCGAGTGTCCAAGTACTACAGACTCATGTTATTTGTATGTGTGTATATGCGAGTGTCCAAGTACTACAGACTCATGTTATTTGTATGTGTGTATATGCGAGTGTCCAAGTACTACAGACTCATGTTATTTGTATGTGTGTATATGCGTGTGTCCAAGTACTACAGACTCATGTTATTTGTATGTGTGTATATGCGTGTACTCATGTTATTTGTATGTGTGTATATGTGTGTACTCATGTTATTTGTATGTGTGTATATGCGAGTGTCCAAGTACTACAGACTCATGTTATTTGTATGTGTGTATATGCGTGTACTCATGTTATTTGTATGTGTGTATATGTGTGTACTCATGTTATTTGTATGTGTGTATATGCGTGTACTCATGTAATTTGTATGTGTGTATATGTGTGTGTTCAAGTACTACAGACTCATGTTATTTGTGTGTGTGTATATGTGTGTACTCATGTTATTTGTACGTGTGTATATGCGTGTGTCCAAGTACTACAGACTCATTTTATTTGTATGTGTGTATATGTGTGTACTCATGTTATTTGTATGTGTGTATATGCGTGTACTCATGTAATTTGTATGTGTGTATATGTGTGTGTTCAAGTACTACGGACTCATGTTATTTGTGTGTGTGTATATGCGCGTGTCAAAGTACTACAGACTCATGTTATTTGTATGTGTGTATATGCGTGTACTCATGTTATTTGTATGTGTGTATATGCGAGTGTCCAAGTACTACAGACTCATGTTAATTGCGTTGTTCTTGTCCTTGAATAGAGCCGGTACCTTCAGATATTGAATGTCTTTAAAGGAGGTGAGCTCGGGCAGTCCCGCCGCCTTCATCATGGCAAAGAGGTTCACGAAGAGCGTCCCGTTACGACACAGGATCTTGTAGGCCCATTCGCAGTACTCTCTGAACCTGAAAACAGTGGTAAATAAATGAACTGTTGATATTAAAAACACACTCCACGAACCGTGATGAAGCACCTCTCGAACTTCTCGCTGTTGTTGGTGCGTCCTTGTTGAATCACGTGGACAAAGTCGTACGTCAGAATGAAAGGCACGCGCTCGCGGTTGATGCCCAGCTTTCGTTTGAAGTTTCCCAAGAAATGTCCAAAGTCGATGTGAAACAGCTGAAGAGGGAAAGAAGAAGATGTCCTGAGTGATACACAGGTTATTCGGAATATTCTGCTACACCCCAGCTTCAAAATATATCCAATGTGACCAATTTGTGAAAGCTGTTAAGTTATATCAAAATTCATAATAGTTGTTCAATGAATTATAAGAGTTTAATATCATTTAGTTGCAAGGATCACTTCAGCATCGAAAGATTATTGAGACGCCAACTTTACTCCACTTTTCTTGTTTGAATGCAATTACGATAAGATAAGATATTCCTTTATTGTTCACACATGGGGAAATTTTGGAGTTGCAACGCAGTAGATACAGGGGGACAGGACAGATAACTTATAGGAAGGTTAAGAAAAACACTCTTAATAGAAGAACTATCTTAATAGGGAATGGAGGAAAAAAATAAAATAAAAAGATAAAGATAAAAATAAAATAATAATAAAATAAAGTCAAGTAAAAATAGCTAGCATAAGACTAAATAATACTAATACTAATGGTAAGTATTAGTACCGGTCTCTTATTTACATCAGTTATATGTACATGAATATGGCCTTAATTGCTTGTGAGGATGGTTAAGTCAGTATTGCACATGAATATGACAGTATTGCACATGAATATGACGGTATTGCACATGGTTAAGTCAGTATTGCACATGAATATGACGGTATTGCACATGGTTAAGTCAGTATTGCACATGAATATGACGGTATTGCACATGAATATGACGGTATTGCACATGGTTAAGTCAGTATTGCACATGAATATGACGGTATTGCACATGGTTAAGTCAGTATTGCACATGAATATGACGGTATTGCACATGGTTAAGTCAGTCAGTATTGCACGTGTTCAGGGCAGTGTTTGTTATAAAGTCTGACAGCAGCAGAAGGAAAGACCTGTGAAACCTCTCCTTCACACAGTGAGGATGGATCAGTCTCTCACTACTACTATTACTATTACTATCACTAAATTACACTAATATAAACACTTATTTATGTTAATATTAGCGTAAGTCGGTTAAAACACGCGTTCAAAACTGATCCCGTCGTAGATCGTGCTGTGACAGAGCTCAATAAAGTTGGTTTTGGATCACAAACCTGTCCAGTTTCTCTGATCATGATGTTGTCGTTGTGTCGATCTCCGATCCCCAGGACGTAGGTGGCTACACAGTAGCCGGCGCACGACAGAGTAAACTCCTCTATCGCTTGTTCCAATTTATCCCTGAAGATGTGAAAACGCCAGGAAAAAAAAGACAATACAATACATGAGTTAGATTTTGATGCACTTTTATGCTCTTCTTGGAGTTGAGTAATTCTGTCCTTCACTGATGACATTACATTATCTTAGTGCTTTTCATTTCCAACACGAATGCATTTATATGACTGTATTTCATGTAATAGTCCAAGAACATTTCTTTATCTGATTTATAATGAACTGTTTTATCCATTCCCGGTTTTGACGTGTGTGGGACTTTGACAAGACTCTCTCTCTCTCTCGCTTCATTTTGTGCACTTCGGGATTTCAGGCTAATTACTGAGTCGTTGTGTTGTGCAGTTAGCTGGCTCTGTTCTCTCAACGTGACGTACAGAGGCTGATTCATCACATTCAACGCTTCACTCTCTTCAAGGAGCTTTATGAATGGATAAGACTTTCAGACTGTCTGGCACCAAGTCAAACTCTGCTCTTCTTCGGGACGCGCATCGATTAATCCCGCTTCCTTATGTCACTTACCACTAAATCATTTAAATATGACTATTACTTATCAATATGTGTGTGTATGACGTGCTACAGTTGAATTAAAAGCAGAATCACCTCGTTGACATATTAACAGAGCCTAACTTCTGGGTTTACCCTTTGACCTGAACTCTTTGTAAATGTTTTTCCACGACTCAATCCGCATCCTCTTTCCGTCTGTTTTTCTTAATAACTCAATAAGTAAGAAAGTAGAGTTTGTTTTGAACTGTTCATTTCTATTGTAATGGTTCATTCAAGGAGCCGCACTGAGAGAGAAGGAGCCGCACTGAGAGAGAAGGAGCCGTACTGAGAGAGAAGGAGCCGTACTGAGAGAGAAGGAGCCACACAGAGAGAGAAGGAGCCACACAGAGAGAGAAGGAGCCGTACTGAGAGAGAAGGAGCCGCACTGAGAGAGAAGGAGCCGCACTGAGAGAGAAGGAGCCGTACTGAGAGAGAAGGAGCCGTACTGTGAGAGAAGGAGCCGTACTGAGAGAGAAGGAGCCGCACTGAGAGAGAAGGAGCCGTACTGAGAGAGAAGGAGCCGCACTGAGAGAGAAGGAGCCGTACTGAGAGAGAAGGAGCCGTACTGTGAGAGAAGGAGCCGTACTGAGAGAGAAGGAGCCGCACTGAGAGAGAAGGAGCCGCACTGAGAGAGAAGGAGCCGTACTGAGAGAGAAGGAGCCGCACTGAGAGAGAAGGAGCCGCACTGAGAGAGAAGGAGCCGCACTGAGAGAGAAGGAGCCGTACTGAGAGAGAAGGAGCCGCACTGAGAGAGAAGGAGCCGCACTGAGAGAGAAGGAGCCGCACTGAGAGAGAAGGAGCCGTACTGAGAGAGAAGGAGCCGCACTGAGAGAGAAGGAGCCGCACTGAGAAAGAAGGAGCCGCACTGGGAGAGAAGGAGCCACACTGAGAGAGAAAGAAGGAGCCGCACTGAGAGAGAAGGAGCCGCACTGAGAGAGAAGGAGCCGGACTGAGAGAGAAGGAGCCGCACTGAGAGAGAAGGAGCCGCACTGAGAGAGAAGGAGCCGCACTGAGGGAGAAGGAGCCGTACTGAGAGAGAAGGAGCCGCACTGAGAGAGAAGGAGCCGCACTGAGAGAGAAGGAGCCACACTGAGAGAGAAGGAGCCGTACTGAGAGAGAAGGAGCCGCACTGAGAGAGAAGGAGCCGCACTGAGAGAGAAGGAGCCGTACTGAGAGAGAAGGAGCCGCACTGAGGGAGAAGGAGCCGCACTGGGAGAGGAGGAGCCGCACTAAGAGAGGAGGAGCCGCACTGGGAGAGAAGGAGCCGCACTGAGAAAGAAGGAGCCGCACTGAGAGAGAAGGAGCCACACTGAGAGAGAAGGAGCCGCACTGAGAGAGAAGGAGCCACACAGACAGAGAAGGAGCCGTACTGAGAGAGAAGGAGCCGGACTGAGAGAGAAGGAGCCGCACTGAGGGAGAAGGAGCCACACTGAGAGAGAAGGAGCCGCACTGAGGGAGAAGGAGCCGCACTGAGAGAGGAGGAGCCACACTGAGAGAGAAGGAGCCGCACTGAGAGAGAAGGAGCCGGACTGAGAGAGAAGGAGCCGCACTGAGAGAGAAGGAGCCGCACTGAGGGAGAAGGAGCCGCACTGAGAGAGGAGGAGCCACACTGAGAGAGAAGGAGCCGCACTGAGAGAGAAGGAGCCGCACTGAGAGAGAAGGAGCCACACTGAGAGAGAAGGAGCCGCACTGAGAGAGAAGGAGCCACACAGACAGAGAAGGAGTCGTACTGAGAGAGAAGGAGCCGCACTGAGAGAGAAGGAGCCGCACTGAGAGAGAAGGAGCCGTACTGAGAGAGAAGGAGCCGCACTGAGAGAGAAGGAGCCGCACTGAGAGAGAAGGAGCCGCACTGAGAGAGAAGGAGCCGTACTGAGAGAAAAGGAGCCGCACTGAGAGAGAAGGAGCCGCACTGAGGGAGAAGGAGCCGCACTGGGAGAGGAGGAGCCGCACTAAGAGAGGAGGAGCCGCACTGGGAGAGAAGGAGCCGCACTGAGAAAGAAGGAGCCGCACTGGGAGAGAAGGAGCCACACTGAGAGAGAAAGAAGGAGCCGCACTGAGAGAGAAGGAGCCGCACTGAGAGAGAAGGAGCCGGACTGAGAGAGAAGGAGCCGCACTGAGAGAGAAGGAGCCGCACTGAGAGAGAAGGAGCCGCACTGAGGGAGAAGGAGCCGTACTGAGAGAGAAGGAGCCGCACTGAGAGAGAAGGAGCCGCACTGAGAGAGAAGGAGCCACACTGAGAGAGAAGGAGCCGTACTGAGAGAGAAGGAGCCGCACTGAGAGAGAAGGAGCCGCACTGAGAGAGAAGGAGCCGCACTGAGAGAGAAGGAGCCGTACTGAGAGAGAAGGAGCCGCACTGAGGGAGAAGGAGCCGCACTGGGAGAGGAGGAGCCGCACTAAGAGAGGAGGAGCCGCACTGGGAGAGAAGGAGCCGCACTGAGAAAGAAGGAGCCGCACTGAGAGAGAAGGAGCCACACTGAGAGAGAAGGAGCCGCACTGAGAGAGAAGGAGCCACACAGACAGAGAAGGAGCCGTACTGAGAGAGAAGGAGCCGGACTGAGAGAGAAGGAGCCGCACTGAGAGAGAAGGAGCCGCACTGAGGGAGAAGGAGCCGCACTGAGAGAGGAGGAGCCACACTGAGAGAGAAGGAGCCGCACTGAGAGAGAAGGAGCCGGACTGAGAGAGAAGGAGCCGCACTGAGAGAGAAGGAGCCGCACTGAGGGAGAAGGAGCCGCACTGAGAGAGGAGGAGCCACACTGAGAGAGAAGGAGCCGCACTGAGAGAGAAGGAGCCGCACTGAGAGAGAAGGAGCCACACTGAGAGAGAAGGAGCCACACAGACAGAGAAGGAGCCGTACTGAGAGAGAAGGAGCCGCACTGAGAGAGAAGGAGCCGCACTGAGAGAGAAGGAGCCGTACTGAAAGAGAAGGAGCCGTACTGTGAGAGAAGGAGCCGCACTGAGAGAGAAGGAGCCGTACTGAGAGAGAAGGAGCCGCACTGAGAGAGAAGGAGCCGCACTGAGAGAGAAGGAGCCGCACTGAGAGAGAAGGAGCCGTACTGAGAGAGAAGGAGCCGCACTGAGAGAGAAGGAGCCGCACTGAGGGAGAAGGAGCCGCACTGGGAGAGGAGGAGCCGCACTAAGAGAGGAGGAGCCGCACTGAGAAAGAAGGAGCCGCACTGGGAAAGAAGGAGCTGCACTGAGAAAGAAGGAGCTGCACTGAGGGAGAAGGAGCCGCACTGAGAGAGAAGGAGCCGGACTGAGAGAGAAGGAGCCGCACTGAGAGAGAAGGAGCCGCACTGAGAGAGAAGGAGCCGCACTGAGGGAGAAGGAGCCGTACTGAGAGAGAAGGAGCCGCACTGAGAGAGAAGGAGCTGCACTGAGAGAGAAGGAGCCACACTGAGAGAGAAGGAGCCGTACTGAGAGAGAAGGAGCCGCACTGAGAGAGAAGGAGCCGCACTGAGAGAGAAGGAGCCGCACTGAGGGAGAAGGAGCCGCACTGGGAGAGGAGGAGCCGCACTAAGAGAGGAGGAGCCGCACTGGGAGAGAAGGAGCCGCACTGAGAGAGAATGAGCCGCACTGAGAGAGAAGGAGCCGCACTGAGGGAGAAGGAGCCGCACTGAGGGAGAAGGAGCCGCACTGGGAGAGGAGGAGCCGCACTAAGAGAGGAGGAGCCGCACTGGGAGAGAAGGAGCCGCACTGAGAAAGAAGGAGCCGCACTGGGAGAGAAAGAAGGAGCCGCACTGAGAGAGAGAAGGAGCCGCACTGAGAGAGAAGGAGCCGCACTGAGGGAGAAGGAGCCGCACTGAGAGAGAAGGAGCCGGACTGAGAGAGAAGGAGCCGCACTGAGAGAGAAGGAGCCGCACTAAGAGAGGAGGAGCCGCACTGAGAGAGAAGGAGCCGCACTGAGAGAGAAGGAGCCGCACTGAGAGAGAAGGAGCCGCACTGAGAGAGAGAAGGAGCCGCACTGAGGGAGAAGGAGCCGCACTGAGGGAGAAGGAGCCGCACTGAGAGAGAAGGAGCCGGACTGAGAGAGAAGGAGCCGCACTGAGAGAGAAGGAGCCGCACTGAGGGAGAAGGAGCCGCACTGAGAGAGGAGGAGCCGCACTGAGGGAGAAGGAGCTGCACTGAGAGAGAAGGAGCCGGACTGAGAGAGAAGGAGCCGGACTGAGAGAGAAGGAGCCGCACTGAGAGAGAAGGAGCCGTACTGAGAGAGAAGGAGCCGCACTGAGGGAGAAGGAGCCGCACTGAGAGAGAAGGAGCCGGACTGAGAGAGAAGGAGCCGCACTGAGAGAGAAGGAGCCGCACTGAGGGAGAAGGAGCCGCACTGAGAGAGGAGGAGCCGCACTGAGGGAGAAGGAGCTGCACTGGTAATGGTTCAATTCATTCCTCACCCTTAAAACTGGGGAATAATGGGGTACAAGTTTCAATTCAAATACTGTATCTGTTTTCTCTTCTAGTATTATTATCATTATTATTATCACTATTATTATCATTATTATCATCATCATTATTAGCTTGAACTCACCCAGGATTCTTGGACTTGAGCCAGTTGAGCAGCGCGTCCTTGTTGAACGCTGCTGTGGCCGCGCTGGTGCTGCTGTTACGTTGAATATTGGCGATAGTGTCTGAGTTTTTCACTATTTCGATGAGACCCATTTTGTTCCCGGTGGAGAGGCAGCCGTACGGGATCATCCTGAGAGATGAGGGGGAAATAAGACGTTTTATATATTGTAAAAACTCTATCTTTGTCTTCATATGTGACTTTAACTTACCTGAGATCTAATCCTTCTTTCTTCCAGAGGTTTTCCATCAGGTGGATCATCTGGAGGGTCAGCATGTCCTGCCGCAGATCTGTGTGTTATAGTGTACAATCTGAATGACTATGTGGCCATCAATGTACAAGCTTTTAAATATACCAAGAACAAAAATGAAAGTGGCACTTATAAACACTACTTAAACTACTTTAAAATGGGAACTAAATACGTCAATGAATAAAACATTCACATCATCTGCTCACCATCTCCATTCTTGAATATGATTCCCACCATTTCCCCTTGAACACATGGATTTCTGTACATCATCCACAAAGGCTTCATTTTAGAGTCCATAAACCTGCATTTGTCTGCACTGCAAGAGCCGAAACACACAAGGAGACGTTAGTACAACAGTGAGTAGTGCACAGTATTTATATCAGTATCACGAGGGAAAGTATTATTAAATATAGAACTTGCTGTGATCGTGGCCTTCAAGTCAAAGAGTAACCACAGGGGTCAGGGGTCAGAGGGAGTTGGAGTGAAGCAGTAATATTGATAAGTATATTAAAATAAGACAGACGTGAGAGTTGTGGAGTTGAGGATTTTGCTGCAGGTCGTGTCTTTTGCTTTCTATGGTTTTGACATTAAATTAAAAGTCCTTCCTCACCATATCTCAGTGAGGATGATGCTGGGGTTGAGGGGCGACAGCAGGTCGGACAGAGCCTCAGCGTAGGATTCCTGTTTGATGCACAGTTTCAGGTCCTCCGCCGTCACCCTCTGTGAGCCGGACTTCACAAAGTCACTGAGCGTCTTCATTTTGCTCAGAGCTTCATTCTGTGGGACAAAAAAAACAATGTCATGCAGGTGTTCAGAAGACTCATGCAGGTGTTCAGAAGACTCATGCAGGTGTTCAGAAGACTCATGCAGGTGTTCAGAAGACTCATGCAGGTGTTCAGAAGACTCATGCAGGTGTTCAGAAGACTCATGCAGGTGTTCAGAAGACTCATGCAGGTATTCAGAACACTCATGCAGGTGTTCAGAAGACTCATGCAGGTGTTCAGAAGACTCATGCAGGTGTTCAGAAGACTCATGCAGGTTTTCAGAAGACTCATGCAGGTGTTCAGAAGACTCATGCAGGTGTTCAGAAGAAGACTCATGCAGGTTTTCAGAAGACTCATGCAGGTGTTCAGAAGACTTATGCAGGTGTTCAGAAGACTTATGCAGGTGTTCAGAACACTCATTGCACTGTTCACTTCTGCACTACTTCTGTCAACAATTTAAATTCATCTTATTAGTACGTTTAAATTGTTTTTCTTTAATGCATGCCTTATTTCAGGCACGTCCAAACTAGGGCCCGGGGGCCAAATGCGGCCCTCTGACCAATTTCAGCTTCCTGCTATGTCGGCCCAAACAACAAAAACTAGTACTTTTTACTGTGAAATTGGGAAAATTCAGGCTTATTGATGTTATACAAACCTAATATAAATGTTCTAAGTCTAATTAAAGGTGTGGAGGCTCATCGCAATTACGTCAAATGCAAAATTTTTAATGATTCACTGTCATTCAACAAATTCGACATTGTCAAGTTGTTTGTGGCCCTCTGCCCCGTTTAAGTTTCAAAATGTGGCCCTTGGTGAAAAAAGTTTGGACCCCCCTGCCTTATTTGATATATATTTTTGCTTTATTATTGTTCATTGTTCTATGTTGTTCACCAAAGCAAGTTCCTCGCCTGTGACAATGGGAAGAATACTGAAAATGTTTTTAGTTAGTTATAGAATCATTGGCCCCTTCAAACAGGCATAACATTAAAACATTGGAGGTTCCCCGCCGTCTCCTGACCCGTTCATAAGGACAAGTGCCGTGTCATTTACCTGTTTAGTTAAGAGTTTGATGTGGTGGATGTTTCCCCTGCAGTACGCCTCCAGAATCAGGCCAAACCTCACACCAACAGACGACACGTGAATCTCAGACCTGTCAAAAAGTGTGATATTAATCCATATTAATTGCTGCCCTGCTTGAAAACACATTTTCCCATGAAACATATTTATAATTTATTTGATTATTTTCACTCAATTTTGTATCTATATTTTAACATGCTATACTTTAAGTTGTTATTTATCTTGGTTTTTGACTGCATATTTTTGTTCTTCAGCTGTTGAAATGTCCCCATTGTGAGACAAATAAAGATGTTCTTATTTTATATTATACTACACTACAACAACGCAATTACAAAATGTCAAAATAAAAAATGGAAAAAGAACAGAACATTTAACATCCTGAACAGTAAAGCATCTTCAAAAAAAAGCAACAAAACACAAAGTACCGGTAATTTTTGTCTTTTTTAAACAACTAAGATAAGATAAGATAAAATATTCCTTTATTGTCCACACATGGGGAAATTTCATTGTTGCAACGCAGTAGATCCAGAGGAAAAGGACAGATAACTTATAGTAAGTTTAATAGAAGAACTCTTATAAACAAAACTCTTATAAACAAAAACTCCTATAGACAAAACCTCTCATTTCTTAATAAGGAATGGGAGGGGAAAATAAAGATAAAATAAAATAAAAACAGCTAGCATAAGACAAGATAATACTAATAATAAGGGTTCGGGTGCTTTGACTGCAGAACTATACATTTTCAGGTTTTTTTTTCTGCATCACACCTGTTCAAACAACATAACTTGTGCCTGTTATGTCCATAAACTATGTTGGAATACAATATCCTAGACTTCTTTATTTAGGAAAAAAAAGTTGCTTGAAGTCCATTTTCAACAATTACCCACAATGAGTTTGATCCATATGGTTAATATATAATGAGCAGTTTAGACATAGATGTGCAGCTTTATTCCTGCATGTCTTTGTTTGGAGCACATGATAAAAACCTTACAGGTGTTCTGCTTAACTGAAGTATAAAGTCATAAAGTAGACACAAACAGCCCGTCCCATTTCGGTCACAATAATAACAACATTAAGAAAGTCCAGGACAGTAAATGCACTCACAGACTTACAGCTCATGTGGACACAAACAAAAACTAATCCAGACACTATAAAAACATGTGTGCAGCTGCAGGAAGTGACCAGGAGATGACCTGCCATCCGTGAACCGCGGACCCCATGTAAGCAAGAGTCAAAACAACGTTAAAACTGATGTTCAAAGTTATATCCACCGTACGAGCACTTAAATAGTCTTAATCTTAGTTTACGGTATCAATTCATTTGGTTTGCGGCATAGAATGTCCTCGGGCCGTGTCCAACAATGTCTGATGATGATAATGTCCTTATCAGATGTGCATTACAGAACTGTATATGACTGTGTTGTTTTTCCTGGAATAAGAACAGAAAACACAGAGGAAGAACTAAATGTCTGCATATCTTTGAGAAGAGAATGATTTTTTTAACGAAGGCAAATAAGGAGAAAAGGGAGGTGTGCTTATGTAATCAAAATCAAAATAAAAAAGGAACTGAAAAGACATGACCAACGGACTTTTACGGACAAGGGAATTCAATTGTAGAATTTACAGAGAACCAAAGAAAAACTTCAGAGGAATTTTATATCCGTTAAGTCAGTATTGCACATGAATATGACGGTATTGCACATGGTTAAGTCAGTATTGCACATGACTATGACAGTATTGCACATGGTTAAGTCAGTATTGCACATGACTATGACAGTATTGCACATGGTTAAGTCAGTATTGCACATGACTATGACAGTATTGCACATGGTTAAGTCAGTATTGCACATGACTACGACAGTATTGCACATGGTTAAGTCAGTATTGCACATGACTATGACAGTATTGCACATGGTTAAGTCAGTATTGCACATGACTATGACAGTATTGCACATGGTTAAGTCAGTATTGCACATGACTATGACAGTATTGCACATGGTTAAGTCAGTATTGCACATGACTATGACAGTATTGCACATGG
>NW_027315801.1:33082997-33095497 GCF_026437365.1 Eucyclogobius newberryi | reverse complement strand
GAGGAGATCACACGTGACAAATGTCATCAAATACACTGTCCTGAGGAGATCACACGTGACAAATGTCATTAAATACACTGTCCTGAGGAGATCACACGTCACAAATGTCATTAAATACACTGTCCTGAGGAGATCACACGTGACAAATGTCATTAAATACACTGTCCTGAGGAGATCACACGTCACAAATGTCATTAAATACACTGTCCTGAGGAGATCACACGTCACAAATGTCATTAAATACACTGTCCTGAGGAGATCACACGTCACAAATGTCATTAAATACACTGTCCTGAGGAGATCACACGTGACAAATGTCATTAAATACACTGTCCTGAGGAGATCACACGTCACAAATGTCATTAAATACACTGTCCTGAGGAGATCACACGTCACAAATGTCATTAAATACACTGTCCTGAGGAGATCACACGTCACAAATGTCATTAAATACACTGTCCTGAGGAGATCACACGTCACAAATGTCATTAAATACACTGTCCTGAGGAGATCACACGTGACAAATGTCATTAAATACACTGTCCTGAGGAGATCACACGTGACAAATGTCATTAAATACACTGTCCTGAGGAGATCACACGTGACAAATGTCATTAAATACACTGTCCTGAGGAGATCACACGTCACAAATGTCATTAAATACACTGTCCTGAGGAGATCACACGTGACAAATGTCATTAAATACACTGTCCTGAGGAGATCACACGTGACAAATGTCATTAAATACACTGTCCTGAGGAGATCACACGTCACAAATGTCATTAAATACACTGTCCTGAGGAGATCACACGTCACAAATGTCATCAAATACACTGTCCTGAGGAGATCACACGTCACAAATGTCATCAAATACACTGTCCTGAGGAGATCACACGTCACAAATGTCATTAAATACACTGTCCTGAGGAGATCACACGTGACAAATGTCATTAAATACACTGTCCTGAGGAGATCACACGTCACAAATGTCATTAAATACACTGTCCTGAGGAGATCACACGTCACAAATGTCATTAAATACACTGTCCTGAGGAGATCACACGTGACAAATGTCATTAAATACACTGTCCTGAGGAGATCACACGTCACAAATGTCATTAAATACACTGTCCTGAGGAGATCACACGTGACAAATGTCATTAAATACACTGTCCTGAGGAGATCACACGTCACAAATGTCATTAAATACACTGTCCTGAGGAGATCACACGTGACAAATGTCATCAAATACACTGTCCTGAGGAGATCACACGTGACAAATGTCATTAAATACACTGTCCTGAGGAGATCACACGTGACAAATGTCATCAAATACACTGTCCTGAGGAGATCACACGTGACAAATGTCATTAAATACACTGTCCTGAGGAGATCACACGTCACAAATGTCATTAAATACACTGTCCTGAGGAGATCACACGTCACAAATGTCATTAAATACACTGTCCTGAGGAGATCACACGTGACAAATGTCATTAAATACACTGTCCTGAGGAGATCACACGTCACAAATGTCATTAAATACACTGTCCTGAGGAGATCACACGTCACAAATGTCATTAAATACCTCACACGTGACAAATGTCATTAAATACACTGTCCTGAGGAGATCACACGTGACAAATGTTATTAAATACACTGTCCTGAGGAGATCACACGTCACAAATGTCATCAAATACACTGTCCTGAGGAGATCACACGTCACAAATGTCATTAAATACACTTTAATCAACCACAATGACATTTGGACTAAACTGGGACTAAAACGTTAGTTAGTTGTAACTGTTCTAAAACCAGTGCTACACAAGAACACAGACATTCAGACGGACTGGGGATTCTTCAGCCAATTCAGTTTGAATTACAACGACTTAAATCGTGTTAATTGTTTTATAATAATTGCTCCTAAGCGCAGATGTGGGAACAAATCAATCTAAAAGTGACGTGTCCATCCCGGAGACACCGATCATGCTGCAATGTCACATAAATATGGGAAGGAGTGTCTGGAATGCTGCCAATGTGGTCAGATATATTTGGATTTGGTGTTTTTTGTTTTTATTTAGTTAATTTTATTGTATTTCTGTCATTTTTGTGATTTTAATGCATTTTTCCTGCCGTGTGAAGCACTTTGAATGGCCTCGTGTCTGAAATGTGCTCTACAAATGAACTTGCCTTGCCTCCTACAAATCTGCACGTTAAAAAAAGGCTGTTTTGAAAAAGATTCTTACACAATACTAAAAACCTCAGTATTGTTAAAGCTGAAGCTCGCCGTGTCGGGCTCGTGTTTCGGGCAGAGAAACAGAGAAGTTTGGGTGAAAGCAGAAGTTCCCATCAGACACTTGGTGGGGCTGTTTACACTGGGCCCCAGACTCAGGCCACGCCCACAGGACCAGACCGCGCCCACAGGACCAGACCGCACCCACAGAAAAGAGGAAGCGCAGCACTGTACTTCACACAGTCCAGACGATATCTGTGGGTGTGCCAACTGTAGTAACATTTATAGTAACTTCTGCCTCTTCTACAAACGTCGAGATCAGAAAAACATCCGGTGAGAAGCGAGTGTTGCATTGTGGGACTCGTCAATAATGACAACATCTTCTCCAATAAAAGATTCATACTAAATATAAGAAATAACTACAATAACTTAAATATAATGAACATATTTTGTAAAGAGCTTTTTTGAGACGCTTTACAACACAAAAAATGATAGCTACTAATTTGGGTCTTGATGAATTAATGTAAAGAACTAAAGAAAAACGTTCAGAACTAAATTGACTTTAGTTCAAGAGGAAACATTGCACAAGTGACAGGTTCAAACTCTGTTGAAATCTGTTGCTGGAACAGGTTTTGATTTGCATTAAAACACTTAAGAAACACAGTCAAGTCATATTCTTCAGAAAGTTTCAACACAAAACAAAACTAACATCTGCCTGAAGCACACGCCAGAGAGACAAGGCCACACACAACGACACACAACGACTGCATCACATTGGAACTGTCAGAATGTCAGAAGAGACTCATTTAACGTTCCTTGAAATTGTTGCAGATTCTGTCCTGACGCTCGAGATAAAAGAGCGGAAGCCGAGTCCAGACCACAACTTAAGAACACACACACACACACACAGACACACACACACACACACACATACACACAGACACACACACACACACAGACACACACACACACACACACACAGACACACAGACACACACACACACAGACACACACACACACATACACACACACACACACACAGACACACACACACACACACACACACACACAGACACACACACACACATACACACACACACACACACAGACACACACACACACACACACACACACAGACACACACACACACACACACATACACACAGACACACACACACACACACACACAGACACACAGACACACACACACACACACACACAGACACACAGACACACACACACACACACACAGACACACACACACACACAGACACACACACACACACACAGACACACACACACACACACACACAGACACACAGACACACACACACACACACACAGACACACACACACACACACACACAGACACACAGACACACACACACACACACACAGACACACACACACACACACAGCTCTTATCACAATCTGTTAAACATTTCATGTCTAATGTTCTTGTTTTGTCGTTCATTGACACGACTCTTCTCTTTACACAGACCAACACTAAAGCACCTGCGGCTTAAGCATTTCTGAAATATCAATATTTTCTTTCCGAGGAGAATCTGCATTATAATATGTCACCTTTTAGTTCTCTTTTTGAGCTCTGAATGACATGTTCTACCTGTTTGTAACTGATGTTTGACTTCCTTTTTACAAACTAAAATAGAAATAGAACTGATTTGACGGTCATAAACCCCCCGCTTCCCTCGTTATATTCATATTTACTCACAGCCTTCTTGTTCTTCTTCTTGGTGCCGCGGGGCTTCTTGGTCTTCTCGATGACGGCGTACAGAGCGAAGCACAGGCGGCTCATCCGCGGCAGGTCAGAAACGCTGATGTCGAACTCCAGCTTCTGGTCCCAGAGCGGCTCCGAACGCACCGCGACCTCTGAACTCGACACCACTTTACACAGGAGCTCGCTGCCATGGAACAGACCGGCCTGGACCACCAACTGCACCCACAAAGTTACAAACACGTTACAAAACACTGGAGCATTGGATAAGATTATTGTGAGAAAAAACACAAAAAACACAATGACTATTTATGATCAGAGGTGTCGAGATTATTTATTTATTTATTTTCCCCTCCATTCCTTATTAAGAAATGAGAGGTTTTGTTTATAGGAGTTTTTGTTTATAAGAGTTCTTCTATTAAGAGTGTTTTTTTAAGATAAGATAAGATAATATATTCCTTTATTGTCCACACATGGGGAAATTTCATTGTTGCAACGCAGTAGATACAGAGGAAAAGGACAGATTATAGGAAGAAGTCTTAATAGAAGAACTCTTATAAACAAAACAAAAAACTTATTAACAAAACTCCTCTCATATCTTAATAGGGAATGGAGGAAAAAATAAATAAATAAACAAATAGATAAATAAAATAAAAAGATAAAGATAAACTTAAACTTCCTATAAGTTATCTGTCCTTATTTTAGAGGAAAAATGTCATCTCTTTAATTAAATCTATCGTCCACAGGGCTATTTTTTCTGTATTGACTTTATTTTGTCATTCGGAAAGTTAAATGTTGTAAAGTCACAAACTTGACAAATACTTGGGAATAAAGATTTCCCAGTTCTTTAGTCATGAGTAAAGCATGAAAAAACGTTAAATCGTGATGTTTTTTCTCAAAAGATTACAGAGACTTTTACAGAACAACAATTTATTATTCCTCAAGTATCAAGTATTATTCCTCTCAGTTTTATGAAATCAAACTTTATGAATGACTGAAGTGAATGTGAGTAAAAAGTAGGACAGGATTAGATATATTTTTGGGGGAATAAACATTGAATAAAAAAATGAAACTCAACATAAGCTTTATAAGTGCTAGAGAAAGCAGAATTGTGACCTCAATAATCATGATTATTTATAATTTACTGAATAATGTCAACGTCCCGAGTCACAACTGGAGAAAATGCAATAAGTCGCTCATCAACAGCAGGATTTTTGCAGCTGATACGACATAATTCTACATTTTCGAACTGTTTTCGAACAATTGAAGTGCACAGTCACCCAAAAAGGCTTTAAATAGTCTTTAGTAACAAACGTTTCCAGGCTCCAGTCACCTTTCACCACCAAAAGAAAACGCGGTGCAGAAGGCGATGACTGTTGGCACGACAACGATCACCTTTGACATGTCACGTTGTATCGACTACAGCCTTTGCGTGAGTGGTGTTTTGACACGTTGCCCAGAGCTGCGTGTTGGCATGTGGTTGAAGCTGAGTGAGCGTGAGGAGTCATGTTTTTCAGGATGATTCATCGTTTCCGGTGTCATTCGTGTCATGAAGTCACGACACGTCATGATAAAATGCCCCCCAAAAACACATTTGATTTGATTTGAGTGACGGAAATGATTTCGATTTGATGCTTTTAATAATAGAGAGTCAAAACAGATCTTTTTGCACGATACGATACAATAAATACACTTCAGTCTATGACGTAAACAACTTTTGATTAAACTGTCTGACAATCTTCTTTTTGCACGTTTCTGAATGGGTCATTTCCACAACGTGTCAACTGAAGACGTGGAATATTCAGCTTTCTTAATGTGAATATTGTAGAAAACACTTCATATAATAATATAAATTCATATATTGCAGAAAACACTGTTAAACCTTTTCAGTTTATTTGCTGTAACCATGACAGCAAAACATCATTCCACAGTTGTTTACTCGCTGTTTGCAAGTGTCATTTTGCATTTCGAGAAGAACAAAAGTGTTGATAGACTCTAAAAGTAAACTGTCTGACAGCTCTAGTCTCTTCACTTCCTCACTTCTTCACTTCTTCTCTTCTTCACTTCTTCACTTCTTCACTTCTTCACTTCTTCACTTCTTCTCTTCTTCACTTCTTCACTTCTTCTCTTCCTCACTTCTTCACTTCTTCTCTTCTTCACTTCTTCACTTCTTATCTTCCTCACTTCTTCACTTCTTCTCTTCTTCACTTCTTCACTTCTTCTCTTCTTCTCTTCTTCTCTTCCTCACTTCTTCACTTCTTCTCTTCTTCACTTGCTCACTTCTTCACTTCTTCACTTCTTCTCTTCTTCACTTCTTCTCTTCCTCACTTCTTCACTTCTTCTCTTCTTCACTTCTTCACTTCTTCACTTCTTCTCTTCCTCACTTCTTCACTTCATCTCTTCTTCACTTCCTCACTTCTTCACTTCTTCTCTTCTTCTCTTCCTCACTTCTTCACTTCATCTCTTCTTCACTTCTTCACTTCTTCTCTTCTTCTCTTCCTCACTTCTTCACTTCTTCTCTTCTTCACTTGCTCACTTCTTCACTTCTTCACTTCTTCTCTTCTTCACTTCTTCTCTTCCTCACTTCTTCACTTCTTCTCTTCTTCACTTCTTCTCTTCCTCACTTCTTCACTTCTTCTCTTCTTCACTTCTTCACTTCTTCTCTTCTTCTCTTCCTCACTTCTTCACTTCTTCTCTTCTTCACTTGCTCACTTCTTCACTTCTTCACTTCTTCTCTTCTTCACTTCTTCTCTTCCTCACTTCTTCACTTCTTCTCTTCTTCACTTCTTCACTTCTTCACTTCTTCACTTCTTCTCTTCCTCACTTCTTCTCTTCCTCACTTCTTCACTTCTTCTCTTCTTCACTTCTTCTCTTCCTCACTTCTTCACTTCTTCTCTTCTTCACTTCTTCACTTCTTCTCTTCTTCTCTTCCTCACTTCTTCACTTCTTCTCTTCTTCACTTGCTCACTTCTTCACTTCTTCACTTCTTCTCTTCTTCACTTCTTCTCTTCCTCACTTCTTCACTTCATCTCTTCTTCACTTCTTCACTTCTTCTCTTCTTCTCTTCCTCACTTCTTCACTTCTTCTCTTCTTCACTTGCTCACTTCTTCACTTCTTCACTTCTTCTCTTCTTCACTTCTTCTCTTCCTCACTTCTTCACTTCTTCTCTTCTTCACTTCTTCTCTTCCTCACTTCTTCACTTCTTCTCTTCTTCACTTCTTCACTTCTTCTCTTCTTCTCTTCCTCACTTCTTCACTTCTTCTCTTCTTCACTTGCTCACTTCTTCACTTCTTCACTTCTTCTCTTCTTCTCTTCCTCACTTCTTCACTTCTTCTCTTCTTCACTTCCTCACTTCTTCACTTCTTCACTTCTTCTCTTCCTCACTTCTTCACTTCATCTCTTCTTCACTTCCTCACTTCTTCACTTCTTCTCTTCTTCTCTTCCTCACTTCTTCACTTCATCTCTTCTTCACTTCCTCACTTCTTCACTTCTTCTCTTCTTCTCTTCCTCACTTCTTCACTTCATCTCTTCTTCACTTCCTCACTTCTTCACTTCTCTTCTTCTCTTCCTCACTTCTTCACTTCTTCTCTTCTTCACTTGCTCACTTCTTCACTTCTTCTCTTCTTCTCTTCCTCACTTCTTCACTTCATCTCTTCTTCACTTCCTCACTTCTTCACTTCTTCTCTTCTTCACTTCCTCACTTCTTCACTTCTTCACTTCTTCTCTTCTTCACTTCCTCACTTCTTCACTTCTTCACTTCTTCACTTGCTCACTTCTTCACTTCATCTCTTCTTCACTTCCTCACTTCTTCACTTCTTCTCTTCTTCTCTTCCTCACTTCTTCACTTCATCTCTTCTTCACTTCCTCACTTCTTCACTTCTTCTCTTCTTCTCTTCCTCACTTCTTCACTTCTTCTCTTCTTCTCTTCCTCACTTCTTCACTTCATCTCTTCTTCACTTCCTCACTTCTTCACTTCTTCTCTTCTTCTCTTCCTCACTTCTTCACTTCTTCTCTTCTTCTCTTCCTCACTTCTTCACTTCATCTCTTCTTCACTTCCTCACTTCTTCACTTCCTCACTTCTTCACTTCTCTTCTTCTCTTCCTCACTTCTTCACTTCTTCTCTTCTTCACTTGCTCACTTCTTCACTTCTTCTCTTCTTCTCTTCCTCACTTCTTCACTTCATCTCTTCTTCACTTCCTCACTTCTTCACTTCTTCTCTTCTTCACTTCTTCACTTCTTCACTTCTTCTCTTCTTCACTTCCTCACTTCTTCACTTCTTCACTTCTTCACTTGCTCACTTCTTCACTTCATCTCTTCTTCACTTCCTCACTTCTTCACTTCTTCTCTTCTTCTCTTCCTCACTTCTTCACTTCATCTCTTCTTCACTTCCTCACTTCTTCACTTCTTCTCTTCTTCTCTTCCTCACTTCTTCACTTCTTCTCTTCTTCTCTTCCTCACTTCTTCACTTCATCTCTTCTTCACTTCCTCACTTCTTCACTTCTTCACTTCTTCTCTTCTTCTCTTCCTCACTTCTTCACTTCTTCTCTTCTTCTCTTCCTCACTTCTTCACTTCATCTCTTCTTCACTTCCTCACTTCTTCACTTCTTCTCTTCTTCACTTCCTCACTTCTTCACTTCTTCACTTCTTCTCTTCTTCACTTCCTCACTTCTTCACTTCTTCACTTCCTCACTTCCTCTCTTCTTCACTTCTCGTCTGCAGCAGAGTTAACCCTTTGCCGGCCGCAGACGCAGTGACAGAACACTTTCTCCTGAGTCATGCTGCTTCTGAGGCCGAAAGTGCATCTGAACCTAACGACCCGACTAAACAGTAACGCGGCGACTTATGAAACTGAATTTTAGAGACAAACATTGACAGAATTCCTCACATGTTCTCTCAACGCCTTTCCTGTTTGTCTCTGCGAAAACACTCACTGCGCAGAACGACACTTGTGAACGTGAATCGCATTGGCCAAAGTTACATTTGAGCTATAGAAATGCAACGTCTGCTTTGCTTTTCGAGACATTGCAAGGCACGTTCACCTTTTTCTTAGAAGCCAGAGCTAAGAATGAGACGTGTAAACCAGATCGGCCCTCCCCACTTCCTGTTTTCATGTTTTAAGCCAACCGACGAGTTGACTTAGGGGAAACGTGCGGTCTGGACCATGTGACCCCCGTCATTTACATGTCAAAGTCGGATGCGTTTCTACAACTGAAATCGAGATATTGGTAAACAACGGCTTTTCCACGTTTCATTGAGCGAACCGCACTGACCTTCATGCCTTCCACGGCGTTGACGCGACTCCCCTGCAGCAGGTGGATGTGGAACGGCTCCGCGATGGACCAAAGGGACGACGTGTTCTGCTGCAGAGGAAATAAGACGGTTTAGGGTCTATAAAAGCACTCGTCGTATCCACCAGAGCCATTCTGTGCGAGTTAAATTCAACCACAGATGCTAAAAATATTATTAATGTGAAGGAAAGTAATGCAAAATACCCTATTTCAACTGATCTAAGCAAAATAAACAAGACAAATCCCAAAAGCTTTCTTTCTGTGTTACTTAAAACACACGACTGAACTCGACAAACGCCTCATTAAGCATGAAATGACTAAATAAGTTCCATTATTCCAGTCACTTCATTTTCCATAAAGCGCTCATAAGACTCATAAGAGTGGGCGATACTGACAAAAATCAATATGACAGTTTTTGAAATGTTTATTAACCCAATCAGGAACGATCAAATGTCGAGGTTGAGGTTCAGGTTTGCACCCTAAATGTGAACGGACCAGAAAATCAACCAGAAAAGTACAAAAATATCACTTTATCACTCTTGTTTGGAAGATTACGTTTGACATTTAGGCTTGTTTTGTTTTTAATCAGCTTTTTGCAGACTGTTTAATATAATATGCTCAATATTCTAATAACTCTCTTTTTTCAAATAATATAAATACTAATATAACTGATCAGTGCTTTTATCTAATTCAAACTAAAAGACTTAATAATGTGTGAACTTCTTAATTTGAAAGAAGTCCAGACAAAATGAGCAGGCGACAAACACATGTAAATTATAACGCAGACAATTCTTACGCAAAGAGTGTTCAAAACATTTAAAACAAAGCAATTAAAGAAGCCCATTTAATAAACCTAAGCAGAATTAATGTTGAATTCATTTGTACATTTATATGGCTGAATTTCTAGGATTCTAAACACATTTTCCTGATCACTGACGGGTCCGACAGAACCACTGACCGCTCACGCTCCTCGTCCCAGCAGCATGTGACCTCTCACCTTCTTCAGAGGCAGTGGGGGGGGCCGGGACATGGAGCGGCTCTTCAGACCCTGGTTGCACATCCGGCCCTGCTCCTCCTGGTACTTGGTGACGGTCGAGTGGTGGACCATGGTCAGCTGCGGGTTCTGGCCGTTTCTCAGGCAGTTAAAGATGTACTGGGAAAACACGGAGAAAACGTACGGATCAGGAGTTGGTTGGCGTGACGTGTGCGTGACGTGTGCGTGACGTGTGCGTGATATATGTGTGTGCGTGACGTGTGCGTGACGTGTGCGTGACGTGTGCGTGACGTGTGCGTGACATATGTGTGTGCGTGACGTGTGCGTGACGTGTGCGTGACATATGTGTGTGCGTGACGTGTGCGTGACGTGTGCGTGACGCGTGCGTGACGTGTGCGTGACGTGTGCGTGATATATGTGTGTGCGTGACGTGTGCGTGACGCGTGCGTGACGTGTGCGTGACGTGTGCGTGATATATGTGTGTGCGTGACGTGTGCGTGACGTGTGCGTGACGTTTGCGTGACATATGTGTGTGCGTGACGTGTGCGTGACGTGTGCGTGACATATGTGTGTGCGTGACGTGTGCGTGACGTGTGCGTGACGTGTGCGTGACGTGTGCGGCGATAGCTCAGCTCCTCCAGGCCCACACAGACACACGCACACACACACACACACACACACACACACATACACACACACACACACACATACACACACACACATACACACACACTCGTGACGTGTGCGACGTGTGCGTGACGTGTGCGTGACGTGTGCGTGACGTGTGCGTGACGTGTGCGTGCGTGACGTGTGCGTGACGTGTGCGTGACGTGTGCGTGACGTGTGCATGACCTGTGTGTGACGTGTGCGTGACGTGTGCGTGACCTGTGCGTGTGTGCATGACGTGTGGTGCGTGACGTGTGCGCGACGTGTGCGTGACGTATGCGTGACGCGTGCGTGACGTGTGCGTGACGTGTGCGTGACGTGTGCGTGCGTGACGTGTGCGTGACGTGTGCGTGACGTGTGCGTGACGTGTGCATGACCTGTGTGTGACGTGTGCGTGACGTGTGCGTGACCTGTGCGTGTGTGCATGACGTGTGGTGCGTGACGTGTGCGCGACGTGTGCGTGACGTATGCGTGACGCGTGCGTGACGTGTGCGTGACATGTGCGTGACGCGGCGGCGATAGGTCAGCTCTTCCAGGCTGTGTTCATTTGCGGTAGCTTAATGTAGCCCTGATCTCATTACGTGTCAATAGATGGAGTTCCCGGGCACAGCTGCTGCACTGACATGAGTCACTCTGACAGGTACCAGAGGGTTAGAAATCACAACTGGAGACTCCTGCCACCAAGACTTTACACCAAAACTCCAGATATGACGAGGGTTTTAAACGATTGAGCTAAATGTCTGGAGAAAATGCTGTCAGACTTTACAACAAACACTGCTAGCCCTGAACACGTGCAATACTGACTTAACCATGGGCAATACTGACTTATCCATGTGCAATACTGACATATTCATGTGCAATACTGACTTAACCATGTGCAATACCGTCATATTCATGTGCAATACTGACTTAACCATGTGCAATACTGACTTATCCATGTGCAATACTGACTTAACCATGTGCAATACCGTCATGTTCATGTGCAATTACTGTCGTACTCACATGCAATAGTGTCACATTCATGTGCATAAAACTGATGAAAATAGAGTGTTTATTTGACCGTTATTATTAGTATTATCTTGTCTTATGCTAGCTGTTTTTATTTTATTTTATCTTTATTTTCCCCCGCCATTCCTTATTAAGAAATGAGAGGTTTTGTCTATAGGAGTTTTTGTTTATAAGAGTTTTGTTTATAAGAGTTCTTCTATTAAACTTCCTATAAGTTATCTGTCCTTTTCCTCTGTATCTACTGCGTTGCAACAATGAAATTTCCCCATGTGTGGACAATAAAGGAATATATCATCTTATCTTATCTTAATCAAAAACTGATCAATTACTTAAGGTTAGTGAATATCTCCATCTTTACACAACAGGCTAAAATACGAACAGGGATGTCAAGATTATTAGGTTGATTGATAATTGTAATTATTCGTTGTAAAAAGATTAGAATTGTTAGAATTGTAGGCAGCAACAATGAGCCACTTCAGTTCAATATATACTCTAAAAACGTGTACATGTAAAGTATGATTTTGGCTGTTTAGGAGACAATAAGGTGTTGATTTCATAAAGTTAGACTAGAAAAAG
>NW_027315801.1:33055497-33077997 GCF_026437365.1 Eucyclogobius newberryi | reverse complement strand
ATCTATATTAGCATACTATATCTATATCTATACTAGCATACTATATCTATATTAGCATACTATATCTATATCTATACTAGCATACTCTATCTATATTAGCATACTATATCTATATCTATACTAGCATACTATATCTATATTAGCATACTATATCTATAGTAGCATACTCTATCTATATTAGCATACTATATCTCTATCTATACTAGCATACTATATATATATATTAGCATACTATATCTATATCTATACTAGCATACTCTATCTATATTAGCATACTATATCTATATCTATACTAGCATACTCTATCTATATTAGCATACTATATCTATATCTATATTAGCATACTATATCTATATTAGCATACTATATCTATATTAGCATACTATATCTATATTAGCATACTATATCTATATCTATATTAGCATACTATATCTATATCTATACTAGCATACTCTATCTATATTAGCATACTATATCTATATCTATATTAGCATACTATATCTATATCTATACTAGCATACTATATCTATATTAGCATACTATATCTATATCTATACTAGCATACTCTATCTATATTAGCATACTATATCTATATCTATACTATATTCACTTTCCAAACCAGAATGGAGTAAACATTGGTCAGTGAAAATATAAATATCAGTTTGAACAAAAACTCAACTATGTAAAAAAAATAAAAGTATTGGAAATGTATTCGATTTTCAAGGATTACCGCATTCTCCAAACTATAAGTCGCACTAGGAGTATAAGTCGCACTGGAGTATAAGTCGCACCAGCCAAAAAATGCATAATAGAGAAGAATAAAACATATTTGAGTCGCACTGGAGTATGAAATGTGGTTGCAAGTGTGAAAATAAAAAATAATATTGCATATAAGTCGCACTGGAGTATAAGTATATAAGTATAAATAATGAAGTATAAAGTATAAGTTGCACCACGGCCAAAACTATGAAAAAGGGTACAAAATATAAATATCAGTTTGAACAAAAACTCAACTATGGAAAAAAAAATAAAAGTATTGGAAATGTATTCGATCTTCAAGGATTACCGTATTCTCCAAACTATAAGCCCACTGGAGTATAAGTCGCACCAGCCAAAAAATACATAATAGAGAAGAGAAAAACATATTTAAGTCGGACTGGAGTATGAAATGCGGTTGCAAGTGTGAAAATAACAAATAATATCACATATAAGTCGCTCCGGAGTATAAGTATGTATAAGTAAGTGCAACTTATAGTCCAGAAATTACGGTACTAAGCTTACAATACATGTTTCGGTCAATATCAGACAAAAAAGCAAATATAAAACAAAATAGGAGCGTGGCATCAGATGACGTGACTGAAAAACACGTCACAAAGTACTTGAGGCGACGCGAGGTGAAGGAAAATGGCAAAGTTATGACAAAAAGAGGAAATTGCCCATTTGTACAATTTACTTAAGTGGACAAAAATGAGGAAAGTCTTTATGAATTCCACGCGAGCGCCCGAACATCTAATCTCTTAATCATTTTAACAGCCTCGTCGTTGAGTATCAGTCCTTAACACATCGAAATCAAAACAGGCTGGAGCCCAGAACTGTTGGCATAGAAACTAGCACTTTCAATGGCACATTCTCATCAGACAGTAAACCCATTTGGCCGCTTACAGAAAGATACACTGAGCTCCCTTTGCTCAAAACCGCTCCGTAAAAAGCAGCACTATCATGAGTTTAATCAATTAAAAGTCTTGATGTTATAAGTTAAGCCACATGACATAGGCTGCTGCTGCTGCACACTATAAATATGTATTGTTTTAAATTATTTTAGGGACGCACAATATGGCAACACTAGGCAAAATCTAGGTATATACTTGTTTCTTTATCTTGACTTTGACAAAGTTTAGAGTCATACAAGGATCATTCAGTTTAATAAAAATACTGAAGAACTAAAAAAATTGAAGCAAAAAAATAAAAAAATAATAAATTTCTATAATAATAAATAATAAATAAATAATAATAATAATAATAATAAAATAATAATAATAATAATAAATGTCTGTCTATGTCACAGGGCGATTTATTTTTAATTCATAGAGCTGGGCACATTATCGAGGAGTGGTAATACAGTAGACACTATGAATGAAAGTGAAAACGAGATTATTTTCACAATAACACTCCCATTTTATATCATGACAAGAGACTTTTTGTCATTTTTCCAGAGCCAAATTGCCTGAAGCACATTCATCACACGGACACTTCCTCCAGCAGATGCCCCGTGGATCATATGTCCCATCGCCGGTGTCTGCTGTCACTTCTATAGGATGAGGAATCACGTCTGTACCTTTTTGATGCTTTTAATGGTTTCGCTCCGAGACACTGGGAACTTGAGGAAGATCCCAGTGGGCAGCAGGAAGTCCATCATGATCCCTTGGTCCCCCGCCTCCTCCTTCTCCCACTCCTCCTGCATCCCATACTTCCCCGGGGGCATGGTGACGGCTATGCATTTACCGTCAGCGCCGAGGCAACGCCACTGCTTCTGCCGCTGCTGCACGACCGACAAGAGGAAATACATGAGGTTAATATGTCCAGTATTAACAAGAGAGTCATACTGCGAGTGTGTTTCGACGAGCTGTACGGTACAACGTTACTGTGGAGAGGTAACTGGGACTTCTTTAGTATTAAGTCATGGGAAAGTGCATTATATAGTGTGTAGTTACAGTATAAAAACGACATTTGATGAGACATGCAAGCATTAAAGTGGCTTCCAATGTTTAAAATAATAATAGACTACTGTTCAGACTGAGTGAGTTTATCAAGGTCATAGCAGAGTATGAGGATTAAAATAACACATTGGCAGGTGAACATAGAGTATGAGGATTAAAATAACACATTGGCAGGTGAACATAGAGTATGAGGATTAAAATAACACATTGGCAGGTGAACATAGAGTATGAGGATTAAAATAACACATTGGCAGGTGAACATAGAGTATGAGGATTAAAATAACACATTGGCAGGTGAACATAGAGTATGAGGATTAAAATAACACATTGGCAGGTGAACATAGAGTATGAGGATTAAAATAACACATTGGCAGGTGAACATAGAGTATGAGGATTAAAATAACACATTGGCAGGTGAACATAGAGTATGAGGATTAAAATAACACATTGGCAGGTGAACATAGAGTATGAGGATTAAAATAACACATTGGCAGGTGAACATAGAGTATGAGGATTAAAATAACACATTGGCAGGTGAACATAGAGTATGAGGATTAAAATAATACAGTGGAGTTGGCTATAATCATTGCCTAACTTATACTTAAAATAACTAATAATAATGCAGCACAAAATCCCCCTTAAGGACTTAACATCCACATACAGAGTCCAGTTGGTGGTCAAGGCATTCAAAGACATACTTACAAAGCATATATATTAGTCCTGAATAAGTGCTGATCAGAGTCAAGTCAGATTGAAAAACGTCTCACTTTTAGAATAACACTATGTCATTTGTGTGCATTTGGTGTTGCAATGCGTAAAAATGATGAAACGGTTGAAACGGTGCGCAGCGGCAGAAGCGGACGGGACCGTGGTGATCCGTGCCAACCTGTTACTGCAGACGCACTCGCCCGTGTCAGCCCCGGTCACCTCCTCCTCACGCTCCTGCTCACGGAAGATGGAGGCGGTTGTGTCTCTGCCGCGGTGTCATGCTGGGGGGTCCGGGGTCCCGCGGGGAAAGCTCTGTCCCGTGCCGCGGCGGTGCAGGCTCCGGGCTCACGCGGCCTCATCCATCCGCGTGTGATGATGCGTGAGGCGGGCTGAAGCTGCGCCGCGTCCCGCCTCCAGCCCCCGGAGGCTCAGAGGACCAGGGTCTGTGTGTGTGTGTGTGTGTGTGTGTCTGTGTGTGTGTGTCTGTGTGTGTCTGTGTGTGTATGTCTGTGTGTGTCTGTGTGTGTGTGTGTGTGTGTGTCTGTGTGTGTGTGTGTGTGTGTGTGTGTGTCTGTGTGTGTGTGTGTGTGTGTGTGTGTCTGTGTGTGTGTATGTGTGTGTGTGTGTGTGTGTGTCTGTGTGTGTGTGTGTGTGTGTGACGGGGAACACGCCACCTACCGGCCGGAACTCAGCACTGCACACACATGCAGGTGGAAAGTAGGAACTGTTTGATGAAAAGTGCATATTATGTCGGGTTAGAATACATTTCATTAAAACGTAGTGAACATTAAACATTATTATTAGTATTATCTTGTCTTACTTTACTGTTTTAATTTTATTTAGTTTTATCTTTATTTTTCCCCTCCATTCCTTATGAAGAAATGGGATGTTTTGTTTATAAGAGTTTTGTTTATAAGAGTTCTTCTATTAAGAGTGTTTTTTATTCATGTGCAATTACTGTCATACTCACACGCAGTTAATGTCATTCATGTGCATACAACTGATGTAAATAAGAGTGTTTACTTTACCATTATTATTAGTATTATTTGTCTTATGCCAGCTATTTTTATTGTTATTGTTATTATTATTCTTTATTTTTATTTTCTGCCCTCCATTCCCTATTAAGATGAGAGGACCTGTTTACATGAGTTTTGTTAAAAAGAGTTTTTGTTTTTGTTTATAGGAGTTCTTCTATGAAGTGTTTTTTATCTGTCCTTTTCCTCTGTATCTACCTGCGTTGCAACAATGAAATTTCCCCATGTGTGGACAATAAAGCAATATCTTATCTTATTAAACATTATGGCATCCCCGAGTTTGACGATCTTTATAATTGGGTTTATAATTAGCAATTGTTTCCTAGAAACCATATTGTAAACAAAGGGCGATCATAAAAATCCATATTAATTACATAATTTGATATGTATTTTGTTCATTGATTGTTTAAACTGTCTGAAAACTGTCAGTTTTCTTTTATTTTGAAGGAACGTCGCTTGCTGATGATGTCACAGATGGAAACTAAGAACTAGGTGCTACTTCCTGTCATTTTCAACTTGTAGTTTTTCTTTAAATATTTCTTCACTAACTGCAACTTGATGTAAAACTGTGATGAATATTTACCACAGGCACTGTCCCGCCAAACAAAGTATTAGAACAAAAATCTGCCAAATGCACTTTAATTTTTCCTATGGCCAAACGGGAGTCACAGGATTTTAACAAAAACATAGCTTAATATAAAAATAAAAGACCTATGTATCCCATTTTTAGTCACATTACAGAAGCGGGAAAGAAACCCACAATGTCCAAGCACTGGAGGAACATATTAAACAGGATCCATCTCGAACACGTATGGATTTATTTTACAGCTTTGACAATTCAGCCCAAAAATAGTCGAGACGTTTCCTTTCTTGTAATTCAGGCGGTGGTCAAGTGCGTTTCTCAGTACTGTCACCGAGCTTCAGATTTCAGAGGAAGCTGACTTCTGCTTCTGTCCCGCTCGTTCAGCAGCACAAAGAGATTCAGACCGACGAGAATAGATCATCTTTACTGTGAACGCGGAACTATTGTATATTGTGACATTTTATGAAAGAAGTGGAACCACGTTCAATAGAAGTAAACGGTAAAGGGGAAATGTGAGGGTAAACATCCACATTCACGTCGCTTTGTTCATTAAAAAGAGAACATGACCACGATACAATTCGATAGTTTGATTATTTGAAACGAGTGTATTTGAGAGCAGCTGGTGAAAACAGGAAGAGAGAAAGAAAGAGAAAGGAAGAAGTGAAAAGACCAGCGTCCTCACTGTGAAAAGTGTGAACTAATAAACATGGACAGGTCAACATTAGACCACTGAACGTTTTGCAACAAATGATGCAATTTAAAGAATTTTACAACTGACCAAAAGAGGTGTGGAAATATAGTCTGGGAACTTTAAAAAAAAAGAAGAAAATCAGCATGAATTAGGATACAAATAATTTATTAAAACATTACGTTTTCAGGCATCAAACAATACCAAAACATGAAGACATTTGCCGTCATTTTAAATTACGATCCATCCAAACAAACAAACAAACACTGGAATTTGATTTATAAACTAGCCACAAAAAGATGCGTCTTCTGAAACATGATTTAAAACATAGACACCAGATTACAGTACAACTGGAGCAGTAGTATGTGTTTTTAAACCTTTCAGTAGCATCTTTCAATCTTCTCAGAAATGTCTTGTTTGGCTCCAAAAACAAAGCAAACGCGAGTGCACATGAAAAACATACATTCTATATTACTAAAGTGTCTTAAGCACTACAGATTTAGCCAAATACTTGCATTTGACACACATTTGATCAATTATTTATATACAGTTTATACATAACTTCAACTCAAAATCAACAATACAGTCTGTGACTTAGTGATATTTCAAATGTAGATGAAATGTGATTTGAAGTAACACAAATGTAACTTCATGGTACAGAATTTACTGCTTTGGTTGTAGGAAAATACTGACTTGATAACAAAATATGTTGTAAGAGTCAGACAAAAAAAAGCTGCTTAGTATGTCCAGGTTTTGCTTCCGTGTGTGACCAGATAGTCACCAGTAAACTTAAAATACAATCAGTGTCGGTGAGTAAGACAATTGCTTAAACAGTAGCGTTAAAGGGACAGTACTTTGTCATTGCACATTTCAAGAGCCACATCAGTCAAAACTAAACGTGTAACGCAACCGGACAATCCCAGGGCTTCGAGACGGACGAAGACCAACCTTTTGAATCTGAAATCAAACACTGTTGGAGTTGGAGTGCATCCTCACACTGCTCTGTGGCGTGCGGCGGGAGAACACGCACTACACGTGGGTCAAAGCAAAAGAAGCGGGTTTCTCCCACGTTCATCTCCAGTTATTGTACATGTAAACAGAGGCAAAGACCAGGTTGGTGCTGAGGCTGGTCATTAACAGTCCTGGCCAAATGACACGCCTCCAGAAATCTAGTGGAAAGAATAAAAAGATCAAACAAAAACATCACAGATATGCAAAATAAAGATTAAAAAAGGGACATTGAAACTAGGGCGGCAACAAACAGTTATTTTGCTAATCGATTTGTCTGGCAATTATCCTTTCGATTAATCATTTTGTTGTTTAGCACGCGAAATGACAACATTTTAGCCATTTTACGATATATGAAGCGGCTTGAGGACATCCTGGTACAGTATAATTAGATGTTTTTAATCAAAATACATGATTTACTCTATTTCTGTGTCTTTTTCATGTAATTTTGCAACACACGGTATGTTTTGGAGCCTGTATATCAAACAATTTTTGATTAATAAATTAGTTGACGATTATTTCAGTAATTTATTAGTTACGATTGATCAATCATCTTGTTGCAACTCTAATTAAACTATACATTTGACAACATTAGGATATACTTTGACTAAAAGTAGTAGAGAATAATAAGGGGAAAAAAACTATGGTTGTGTGCGGGAAGTATGATTTGACAGAACAATGCTATAAGCTTCTATAAGTTCCAATATTGATCAGACTTTATCATACTTTTCCCAGAGGATGTTGTGTCTGGCCCTTGTGTTGTCGTGTCGACCAAACAAGCGGAGGAACCAGAAGAGCTCCCCTTCTTCTCCTCCTCGAGAACACTGCCGTCGCGGAAAGAAAACGTAGAATCTGCACAAAACGAGAAAGCACTTATCACCACACTTATGATGTTCAGACAGTGCATTGCATGGTTGTGTATTATGGTTGTGTAATGTTGCAAATGGCTCCATCTAGTGGTCGAAGTGTTACAACATACAGCGCAGTACACTTACTGTGCAGGGGGAATATGTCTGAAGAAAAACACGTGTTGTAGTTTGAAGACGTGGGCTCGTGGCTCAGCTGCGAGGGGGACACAGGGGGGGTCCCGCGGGTCGACTCCGTCTCGGTGGAGAAAAGCCTCAGTTTCTGACCGCTGATATTGAGTCGGGCCGGGCTGATGAGAGGCCTGCGGAACCGCGCCGACCCCGAGCTGGAGGTGACCGACCCGGCCACTGAGGGGGTCGGGGAGGGGCCGGGGGACGAGGGGCGACTTACGGATTTGAGAGAGAAATAATCTGCAGACATAAGAAATGACATTATTAGACAAAGACACATTTTCAAGACAAGTAAAGACAAAAACATACCTGAAGATGGGGAGTCTTTATAAACGGATTGAGGCCTGCTTCCACTGAACAGATAACCAGAATCTGAAAATGGCAATATTTAAAGGATCAAGTCTATAGACAAACAGGACCAAGTCAACTTATACAAATAGAAAAAAATAACCTCAACTGTTTACATTTTGGTAGTATAGTTTATGGAAGTCATCTAATGTTGCCACTAGAGGTCACCAAAAACTAGCCAATGAACCTGTAAAAAAAAAAAAAAGGATTCCAATACTAACCTGTGCGAGTGAGTGTTGGGATAGTCCCGAGTCGGAGCGCTCTGTGGAGACGTCCCGGCAGAGACGTGGGGGACGCCCTGCGCTCCTGTGGACGCTGCTGGTTAATGAGGTGGCAAAGATTCGGTGGTGGAGTCAGAACAATGGTGTCTGTCAAGTCAGAAACGGGCAACGAAGTCTGGAAACTGCTGGGAAAATATCTGCAAAACAAAATGCAAAGGTCTAGGTAGATGGTGATCGAATGAAAGTCATCATTTTATTTGTGTAGCTGTTTATATGAGGTTTCAGTACAAAAACTATGTATGTGGCAAACTGTAGTGTAGTTGTTTGGAGACACGGGAGTGTCCGACATGTGGACACTGCAGTTGTCATTTATTTGGCAAACACAAGCTAAAGACCGTTTGTGCTATTCAATCTTCATGCCTGCATCAGCCTGTAACTTTAATAAAAGAGTTTATAAGACCAGTATTAAAATAAATTACCAGAGAAGAAAATGTGCATTTTTCTAAATGTTTATTATATTTGTTTACATAAAACATTTGAATATTCAAAAAGGAAAGTCAAAAGCACGACTCTCTCATTAAGTCATTTAGTACAATGTATAAAAATGTAGTTTGTTGCCATTTAAAGCTTTATAAACACTAAACATGTTAAATACTGTAAGATGTATTTTGTAATAATATTTGCAGATATAAGCAAAGTGGTAAAACACTACATCACATTTAAAGGTTACTCACATACAAAGGAGGTTAACACATTCAGTAATAACAGGTAGTTTAGATGTGGCACTAGTATAAAGGCCATAATATGTTACAGCTAACATTCATCTAGCTGCTAACTAGCTTACGAGTTACATCACATTACTTTAACAGCATAAAACGTTTGGCAACAGCAAAGAACTATGACATTTTGTCAAGTTTCAATATGCAAGTTGTCCCATAACAATACTTTAAAATGCATTTTATAAATGTTTTTTTAATTTGCTTAATTTCATTCATCTAGATTCATGATGAGAAATATAAAGCTTTGAATATTTCATCTCAATCAACTAGACAAACTGCACCAACACACTTAAACTGAGAACACAACTCCATTTACAGGACACACAATTTCTCAAATACAGTCAATAGACATCCATCAGTTTCACATGATCTCCTTCACAACACAAAAATAAAACGTTAGTGGACGTTAGTAGTGATCTGGGCACAATGTTAGTCTGGAAGTGTCATTTTCAGTGCAACTTAAGAGGAAATCTTTAAAAAGTGCTCATGCCAACAAAAGTTATGCGTTAGTATTTAATCAACACATTAGCACCACAACTTGGGAAACAAAGCTTGTGAGTCAGTCACAGGTCAATAGCATATTCACGACAGGTCGACTTGCAAGTTTACTTCATTCAGTCATAACGTTAAAAGCGGGCGTGTCAAGTACGCACTCATTGAAAGATAAACTTAAATTCAAAACATGTAAAACACTATCACCAAAAAAATTGGACGTTGTGAATATTTACAACACAAACAACTGAACAAGTGTCCCAGCTTTGGCTCTGACATGAGAACACAATAATGTAACGTGAAAAAGAACATCTTGAATCACCTCAGCTCCCACAGCAGTCACAGGGGTGTCGTACCATCATACATATGGACATCATACATATGCACGTGACACATATGCACGTGACACATATGCACGTGACACATATGCACGTGACACATATGGACGTGACACATATGGACGTGACACATATGCACGTGACACATATGGACGTGACACATATGGACATCATACATATGGACGTGACACATATGGACGTGACACATATGCACGTGACACATATGCACGTGACACATATGCACGTGACACATATGCACGTGACACATATGCACGTGACACATATGCACGTGACACATATGGACATCATACATATGGACATCATACATATGCACGTGACACATATGCACGTGACACATATGCACGTGACACATATGCACGTGACACATATGCACGTGACACATATGCACGTGACACATATGCACGTGACACATATGCACGTGACACATATGGACGTGACACATATGGACGTGACACATATGGATGTGACACATGCACGTGACACATATGCACGTGACACATATGCACGTGACACATATGCACGTGACACATATGCACGTGACACATATGCACGTGACACATATGCACGTGACACATATGCACGTGACACATATGCACGTGACACATATGGACGTCACACATATGGACGTCACACATATGGACGTCACACATATGGACGTCACACATATGGACGTCACACATATGGACGTCACACATATGGACGTCACACATATGGACGTCACACATATGGACGTCACACATATGGACGTCACACATATGGACGTCACACATATGGACGTCACACATATGGACGTCACACATATGGACGTCACACATATGGACATACAGGTGTGACACGTGATATTCACACAAAGTCACCTGTGAAACGCATTGTGAACATTATTGCTCAGATTCTGACCTTCGGTATCTGCCTCTTCTTGACCCCAGCTGCTTACGAGTGGCCACAGCAGCACCAAAGCTGACCAGACAACAGGTGAAGACAGCGGAGAGTTTGGCTGTGTCCATCCAGTCTGAGGCTCCAGCCGTGTAGCTCTCAGCCATGTGAAGACACAGGATTAGAAACCACAAAACAGACGCCACTGCATCGATTCTCCTCAACCTGAAGAGAAATACACTGGTCATCTTAAGTGGGACATTAGCTGAACTTTAGCGTGTGTAAGTAAGTCTTACCTTGTGGGTCCTCCAAGGAAGATACCGGTGAGACAAGTGAACAGGCCAAGAGACACTACTACGATCGTATTGTCCTTCCCATACTGCAACGCTGCTTTGGACTTTTCAAGGGCATTTTCAGGGAACAGCTGGAGCAGTTCTTGCCAAACATGCACAGTGCCATTTCTTTGAGTTTCAGATGCAGATTCATTACGAGTAGCTGGAGGAGGAACGGCCGCATCGTTGGGTGATGTCGACTGGTCAGCCAAGTCAATATAAGATGATGCAGAGAAGAAAGCGCAAATGAGAAAGGCAAGGATTCGTAGAAGAATGACGGCTGTAGGACATGCTGCAGCATAAGGGCTCTGTGAAAAACAAATAAAAAGGAACATAAATAATCAAAAATACTATAGACACATTTTTTAAGTTTAGGAGCAACTTTGAATGGACCTTTATAATAGCCTTGTCCGTGTCACGACTGCGGCGAAGCTGATGGTTCAGCAGCACAGTCCTCAGCTG
The DNA here is from genome assembly GCF_026437365.1 of Eucyclogobius newberryi. Classification (NCBI taxonomy): domain Eukaryota; kingdom Metazoa; phylum Chordata; class Actinopteri; order Gobiiformes; family Gobiidae; genus Eucyclogobius; species Eucyclogobius newberryi. The sequence goes on along the minus strand of NW_027315801.1, from coordinate 33,066,356 downwards.
TCGATTCTGATATTTGATGTAGTACTCCACTGCAGCCTGACACGGCCTGCACAGCTTGTACGTCTGTTCAAGATGATGCTTGTAGGCTTCAATCTCTTCATCATAATTCTCCTATGACATAAAAATACAAAGGAAAATAAATACACAACACACATAATATATGAATATTGATAGCGACAGAACAGGTCATACATCATCTCTTGGTATAAATGAGGCCAGCTGCTTGATCTTTAGAGTTTGGTTATTATTGCACTTTCTGCACAGCAGCATCTGACAGTTGACCCACTGCAGGGTCTTTGGGGGAGATGGATGGTTCCCTGAGACGCCATGGTTCAGATGCTCCATGTACTGGGCGGGGATGGGTTTGTTGTAATCTCCATTCTGCAACACAAAGAAGCTGTTGTAAAAACAAGGGAGAAAACTTGCAAACTTTTGCATGAAAGTTGAAACGTACCTGCTGGAAGCCGTTGTACTGGTCACAGTTCGGACAGTCCCAGCAGTTTCTGTTCCCATAGGGCACCACATTGTTCTGATTACAGAACCAGCAATTCACACTGGCATGGGACGGTTTCTTCCTGTGGAGATACAGAGAATGATCAAACCATAGAACAGTAAGCACAATGCTAACTTAATATACAGGGAACAAGAAACTTACATCTTAAAATTAGGTCATAATGTATAGTTAGCACTGAAGCTAGCACACACAATGCAACAATGCTATAATATAATGAATGCATATTGTATTGTACATTCTAAATAGACACGGGATACTTTTGGAGAAAGAACCTTAAGAGCGTTTAATAACTTTAGTGCAGCACAAACACAGTAAGAGCCACGCGGGCGGGTGAAGTACCTGGAGGACAGTTTGTAGATGAGCGCTCCTCCAGCCACCACCGCTGTGGCGCCGAACCCGCTGAACATGAGCTCCGGATACTCCAGCAGCAGCTGCTTTGCCGCCTCCATGTCTAACAAACACATCAGGTTCAGCAAAACTACAAACTGTCGCGAAACAGACGCAAAACACGGTGCGAGCGCGCACGCGGCAAATGCTCTTCTTTTGTTCCGCCCCACATGCGGAAACGGAAACACGTCACCGTTTCCCGTGACAACGAGGCCCGCCCACAAGCTCGCCAAAACACATGTTACGCTGTCATGACACTTTAGACTTTTTACTCACTAAACAAAGGTAATGTATATTTAGAATCAGGCTTATATTGAGAAATGCACTTTGTCTTGTCTTCTTCTCTTTAAGAAACGATATAAACTCACTAAATGCGCTAAATGTGCTAAAATAAACTTTTTAGCTGATTAGCGTTTTTAATTACATAATTAAAATCTTAGTTTACTATTGTTATGCGTTAACCTTCAATTGAAAAGGAAGAATTTAACGAAAGTAAAAACGTTTATTTAAACAGACATGTTAATAAACCATTTACATGATACCGTTCAGTGCTTTAGTATTGTCAAAGTATTGCATAACAGCTCCAGAACTGGGCACAACTTAACATACACAAAATAATACATTACATTTCAGCACATTCAGTGGGTTAGCTACCAGTGAACGTCACATATAATAAAATATAACTGGATTTACCCCTTTGGAAAGTGTTTCTTTTGTAAACTTAATGCTTTCGTTGGTATTTCCTGAAACAAAGCGCCTTAAACAGTGCCAAATGAACACGAGCCAACAGTCACAGGCTCCTAAACGGGGACCAAATGTCATGAACACGTCGTTGTTATAAATCAATCCACCGTGGCCCTTACAACAGTCTGAACAAAAGCGTCACGCGTGTCTCACTTGAAATAAAGTGGAACATCTGGGTACGCGGAATAAGACGTGAATTGACGGTCCTCGGGCTGCGTCCCGCCGCCGTAAGGACCGCGGGGCCCCGGGGCGGCCTGAAACGCCCCGTAGGTCGCGTGGTGCCAGTGGGACGAGGCGCAGAAGGAGTCGAGCGCTCCGCAGGGGCCCGGGCCCGGTGCGCCGTGGTACCCGCCGGGCCCCTGGCTCCAATGACAGGGCTGAAGGTACCGCGGATCGTAGTAGTCCACCATGGCCCCGGGCAGGTACGGCACTCCCGGGGCGACGTGGTGCCTCCTCACCCTGCGCCTCCGCTTGTAGTTCCCCTTCTCGAACATGTCCTCAAACGCGGGGTCCAGCATCCAGAAGTTGCCCTTCTGGTCCTGGGCGCTCCTCGGGACCTTCACGAAGCACTCGTTCAGGGACAAGTTGTGCCGGATGCTGTTCTGCCATCCCTTCTTGTTGTTCTGGTAGAAGGGGAACCGGGACGAGATGTAGTCGTAGATCTCGCTCAGAGTTTGTCTCCTGTCTCGGCTGTCCTTTATTGCCATGGTGATGAGAGCCACGTAGGAGTAGGGCGGCTTCTCCTCCTGCAGCGCGCGGCTTTGGCTTCGGGGCCCCTCCGGCGGCGAGCTGGAGCTGATGTCCAGGAGCTGCGCGTCCTCCTCCTCCGCCGCGGGCCTCTCCTCCGTCGCGTCCATGGCCGAAGGTGCGTCTGTGTCTCTGCGTCTCCGGGGTTTGTCTCTGCAGGTGCGCACTCCTCCCACAAGCACCGCGCGCTTTGAACTTTGATGTCCACCGAGTTTCTCACACTTCTTTTTGCTACAAGTGTCGAGTTGAAGATGGGTCGAGGGGCCTGGGAACGCGACGTTGTCAAAAGTTCCCATGCAATCAAAGCCCCCCGTCCCGCCGCGTGCACGAGCCTGTCCCGTTTCAAGTACAAGTTACTTTGAGCACATCTGGCCGTATTTACCAACACACTGGCAACTTCAGAGCAGGACAGGCTTTTATCTCAGCTTGTGCAAAGATTAATACTAAAAAAAAGCTCTGAATCAATGTGAAATGTATTTGTAGATAGGTTATGTCGCCAGAAACATAACGTTGATGCTCTTTTTCTAATCAGAATTGGGAAGAATGCTTTGAAAATGTGTTTGGATACAGAATACTTCATGCCTGTATAAAAATATATATTGTAATGTTACGTGGTCCAACCAGAGACCAACTGTGTCCTGAACTTTAATTGAAAAGCAGTGTAATGTGTATTTATCTGCATTTATTTACTTTGAGGAGGGGAAAAAAGAGCTAGAATAGTCATTTTTCTCACTACACTGTCACTATACTCTCACTATACTGTTACTATACAGTTACTATACTGTCATTATACTGTCACTATACTGCACTGTGAAGCTTAAATGACAGGATCACGTATGCCTTTAGGAAAATAACTGTATTATGAAATGTATTCTTAGAGCTGATGCCCAATAACATGAAGTTTATAAACCATTTGTGCACTTTTTGTTACAGCCAGAATTATGCAGGTGATGGTGTCGGGACAAGTGATGAGTGGGGTCTTCCAGTGCCCATGTCACAGGTCAGAGGTATCACAGCTCATGTCACAGGTCAGAGGCATCACAGCTCATGCATCACAGCTCATGCCACAGGTCAGAGGCGTCACAGCTCATGCCACAGGTCAGAGGCATCACAGCTCATGCCACAGGTCAGAGGCATCACAGCTCATGCCACAGGTCAGAGGCATCACAGCTCATGCCACAGGTCAGAGGCATCACAGCTCATGCCACAGGTCAGAGGCATCACAGCTCATGCCACAGGTCAGAGGCATCACAGCTCATGCCACAGGTCAGAGGCATCACAGCTCATGCCACAGGTCAGAGGCATCACAGCTCATGCCACAGGTCAGAGGCATCACAGCTCATGCCACAGGTCAGAGGCGTCACAGCTCATGCCACAGGTCAGAGGCATCACAGCTCATGCCACAGGTCAGAGGCATCACAGCTCATGCCACAGGTCAGAGGCATCACAGCTCATGCATCACAGCTCATGCCACAGGTCAGAGGCGTCACAGCTCATGCCACAGGTCAGAGGCATCACAGCTCATGCCACAGGTCAGAGGCATCACAGCTCATGCCACAGGTCAGAGGCATCACAGCTCATGCATCACAGCTCATGCCACAGGTCAGAGGCATCACAGCTCATGCATCACAGCTCATGCCACAGGTCAGAGGCGTTACAGCTCATGCCACAGGTCAGAGGCATCACAGCTCATGCCACAGGTCAGAGGCATCACAGCTCATGCATCACAGCTCATGCCACAGGTCAGAGGCGTCACAGCTCATGCCACAGGTCAGAGGCATCACAGCTCATGCATCACAGCTCATGCCACAGGTCAGAGGCATCACAGCTCATGTCACAGGTCAGAGGCGTCACAGCTCATGCCACAGGTCAGAGGCATCACAGCTCATGCATCACAGCTCATGCCACAGGTCAGAGGCATCACAGCTCATGCCACAGGCCAGAGGCGTCACAGCTCATGCCACAGGCCAGAGGCATCACAGCTCATGCATCACAGCTCATGCCACAGGTCAGAGGCATCACAGCTCATGTCACAGGTCAGAGGCATCACAGCTCATGCCACAGGTCAGAGGCATCACAGCTCATGCCACAGGTCAGAGGCATCACAGCTCATGTCACAGGTCAGAGGCATCACAGCTCATGCATCACAGCTCATGCCACAGGTCAGAGGCATCACAGCTCATGCATCACAGCTCATGCCACAGGTCAGAGGCGTCACAGCTCATGTCACAGGTCAGAGGCATCACAGCTCATGCCACAGGTCAGAGGCATCACAGCTCATGCCACAGGTCAGAGGCATCACAGCTCATGCATCACAGCTCATGCCACAGGTCAGAGGCGTCACAGCTCATGCCACAGGTCAGAGGTATCACAGCTCATGCCACAGGTCAGAGGCGTTACAGCTCATGCCACAGGTCAGAGGCATCACAGCTCATGCCACAGGTCAGAGGCGTTACAGCTCATGCCACAGGTCAGAGGCATCACAGCTCATGTCACAGGTCAGAGGTATCACAGCTCATGTCACAGGTCAGAGGTATCACAGCTCATGTCACAGGTCAGAGGCATCACAGCTCATGCCACAGGTCAGAGGCATCACAGCTCATGCCACAGGTCAGAGGTATCACAGCTCATGTCACAGGCCAGAGGCATCACAGCTCATGTCACAGGCCAGAGGCATCACAGCTCATGTCACAGGTCAGAGAGAAACCTCCAGCTGCAGTGAGCTCTGTCCACTGAGCAGCCAGATAATGATCCCCCTCACAGACAGAACTGACACAAGGACATTGTTCCAGATACATAGGGCGGAAATGAGGCTCGATTTAAACACAAATTAGTTTAAGGGTGACTCTGATTATTTGTGCACAGGTTTCATTTGGAAGAAATGACAGATAAAGTGAAGCTGATTCAATAACTATTTCTTGTTAATCACCAGAAATGCTCTGTAGCCCTTTACAAACATTGCCCATGACTCAACAGTCAGATATAATATTTATGGGGGAAGACATGACTCCTATTGGCTGTCACACCTGTCACGTCCCCAGTTGACTATTTTTGAGGTACCTATATCCATTTAAGCACTAAATAATGTGGTGATCCTATTTTAGAAGCAAGAATAGTTCTTACTATTAAACAAACTTTAATGATAATAAGTTTTGAAGAAAATATACACGGAAATTATGCCACTGACACAATAACCCTTCGAAACCCTTTTCTAAATGTACAATGTAGTTAAAAACATGAGAATAAATAGCAGAATAAACACCATAGAAGATCATTTAAAAAAAAAAAAAAACATTCAAAAATGAATGTATCACAGAAGTTTCTTACCTCGACAGCTCATATCTCATTGTAATACAGAAAAATAATAAATGTTCCCCACTAGTGCAAACAAAAGATACACACAAGCCACACACTGTAACACCAGGAAGAGCAACGTGAAGAGTTATAAAAGACAATATTGACTTAGGAGTTGTTGCAATAAGAAACTTGCTGCCTTGCACCATGACAAACAAACATTCCTTTTCTGCACAATGTATTCCTGCTCATACTGCTCAGGCCTGACGGTCTGACAGAGAGTACATTGTCTTTCATCATGTGTCATGATGTTTGCATAGACACGTTCACAACATGCGCAACATGCATTTTATTTTGTGTTTTTGCAATTAATCATTTATTTTATGTACTGTATCACAAACCATTAAAATGCTTTGCTTTTTAACATTTTTCTGTTGATTACTGATAAGTTCCATCTTAATAGAAAATAACTCAAGACAAAAAAGTGGACAATACTCCAAACACTCATTCAAAATCACACGTTCAAGTACATTTTGAGCTAAAGCAGTGGCACTCTTCACTGAACAGGTCTGATAAAGTGAACGTCCTGGTGCCAGTGAACCATGATGTGTGTTTTACAGTTTATCTTTTGTTGCCAAGATGCTGTCAATGCCTCCCAACAGCCCTGACCTGTTCCTTTCCACTGAACACTCCCACAACACCTTCCTCTTCCTCCAAAAACACCTCCAAACTTAAATATCCTGCGTTTATCATCACTGTCTGAGCTGACAGGAAGGGCATCGTGACAGTGATGACCAATGCACAGTGAGTAAGAAGCAGCGTGTGAAAAATGAACGACACAACAAAACTATTACACATTTGAGATATCAATAAGCTCTTTTATTGTTATTTTTATAGTTATATATTGTGATCATTAGGATTTTCCCTCACCATCTGCTTTAGCAAACTGACTTCCTGTTCGACTTGTTGTTGCCACAGGTGCAGTGAAAGCGTCATGCAGTGGTTCTTCTGTGGTATTCTCTTGAGCTGGCACTGCACGCTGATGCTGAAGAGATAACTGTGACACATCGCTAACGAATGATATCTGGCAATTTATTGAAATAAATCTAGTCGTACAAGTTTTCAGTGCAGCGTAGGACATGTCAAAAATGTGTGGGCTTAGAAGGTTAGTTGAGGGAGGATTAATGTTGTTGATGTTGTAATTAAAACCTGGGATTCATTGGATCATTTTATAATTGGATTTTGATACACATACAGGCAAAACGAAATTTTAGTTCAATACAGTAATTCACTATATTTAAGCAAGTGTTCATTTTGTGAATTTAAAAAATAACTATAACAAAAATCTTACTGAAGCTGTACATAATACAGATGTGTTTCCTCAGTTCATGCTTTACATACAGTTTACTGCCATCTAGTGGTGGTCTATAAAGGTACATTCTGAAAGTCATTCATTGTTTAATGCCATTGTCAGTGAAAAAATGAATTAACTTGGAACTTGATTCAACATTATGGTGCAATATGGAGCCATGGATGATATGATAAAAAGGTGTGCATAAAAATGGGAGTTTGAATAAAAGGGCTGTTTAGTTGTCAGCTGAGTCAATGAATCAGTTGGCATTTCCAAAATTCTTATAATTCTTATTATTTTTGTTTAGTTTTTTTACTGGTATTATAAGGATTCTGAAGTCAATTGTAAATGTATCTTGTTTAGTCTAGTTTACTAATAATTGTCTGTATAAATAGTATAATACATTTTTGCATGAAATCTGGTTAGCATACAGTCCGGTGAGAGCAGTTTGGGTCAGATATCTGGACAGACTTAGATCATTAGAGTTTGCCAGCTCCACATCTTGTAGCCCTAACAACAGCCCGAATGTCCCATTCAGTGTATTCTTATTAGAAATATCAAAATGTAAATTCACAAATGTTGAATATGTTCATATTTACCAGTCAAGTGAATCAGCTTTTTAAACATATTACTTTGAGCTGCCCCTATTTTAATTAGGCCTGAATATATTATGTTGTAATATATGTTGTGATGTCATATTAAACCCAGACTCTATATAGTAAAACATGCTTAACAAAAATGTCAAATGAATGTATCAATGTCTTTATAAAGCTCGTTTGAACTCTTCTTGTGTAGTACCCTGTCCTGACAGAAGAGGTCAGCAGAGTCTAATCAGTCAGTGACGCACCTGGACCTGCTCAGACAGAAAACATATATATTTTTAAAATGTGTGTGTTCCAGATATATGTTCAAATCAAACAGTGCGTTTGCTAATAACAATTGTGATGCTGACTGATGCTTTTTATTACAAAAACATTGTACATAATGGTCAAGTTGTTTATCTAATCATTTAGTGTTTTCCTTTTGCAATGATCCAATCAGAAAGCCGAATGTGCTTCACATGAGTCTCTCAGATCTCAGTCAGTGCTAGTGCAGCCTCTGCAGCTCAGTGAGCCTGGAAGTCTGGAGCTTCTGAACTTGCCACTGACCCTGGCTTTAAAGAGCTGAAAAGGAAAAGTCTGTAAAGTTTTGTGAAATGTTGTCAAAATCACATCTTACACCTGTAAATCAAAAGCAACAGACACATTTTGACCATCCTTGTGTTAATTTGTCTGGGTGTAAACTATGTTTTATTAGTCTGAAGCTTACATAAAGTATTTTTTCCCCTTTGTTGAAATAACTATGAGCTCCTCAGGCCTGTTTAAAGTGTCAAACCTGAACCATAACCCTGAGTGACAGCAGAGGGCAGCAGTGGAGCACACTGAGAATGGAAACTTTCTTCTCTACAAATAATTGTTCAATGAAGACAACATTTACATTCATTTGCACAATGTATTTATTAATTTACAAAATGTTTGTAACCAATACAGTTTTTAACTATTTTTCTATTTATCTCAAATAACGTCTGTAAGTCTTTAAGCTAAACTGGAGCGCTCTCAGGATATGCTCACTTGTAATTGACTGAACTGCGTGACCCTATAGATGTTATCCATTATGAGCCGCAAAAACAAAAACAGGAGGATCATATATGTAAATGCCGGTGGGGTGTTCCTCATAACCTAAAGCAGAGGGGCCCCTGTCGCCACTGAAACAAAAGTGAGAGAAATGTTTGTCCCATTACAAGGAGTCAGGCCTGAAAACAAGCTGCATGACTGAAAAATGCTTTATGCTCAACCCCATGGTGACCGCATAGTTGATGCTGATTGACTTGGTAAACAACATCCATTGGAGAGGAGTTTCTTTACACTGACACGTCCCTTTACAGATAACTTTGAAGTGAAAGACAAAAAGAGGAAAACGTATCCCTGGGGCTTTTGGTATTCCAGTCAAAAACAACACTTCATCAGAGGAACCACTCAAAAGGCTGATCACCAATATATGGGCCACATTCAAATGAGACGCATTGTTCAGCCAAAAAGCCAAAGAGATTTGTCTCATCCGTGGCCCCCTTTTCTATTTTTTACCATCCACTCATGAGTGACTTTGATGTGGAGAAGATGATCGCGAGACAAAACGCACTAGCTCTGGTCTAATCCGGTGTGGCAGAGGGGTTGAATGGACGGGTGCGAAGACGAGGAGGCCACAAATAGCACCGAGTTTCATGCAAGAAGTCAGGGGGATCACGTATGAACTAGTGTATCAATCTGACATGGTTTGGAGGGGCACGAGGAGGAGTCACGGGGCAGCTAAAGCGAGCCGCCTGTGAGAAAAGCAGCCCTAGTTGATCACTCTTTAGAAAGCGCACCCCTCCCTCCCGCTGAGTCCCGCTCGGCCCTTGTCCTGCCCTTTACAATACTCGACTACTGTTCCCCCCCCCGCCCCGCTCCCTCCGCCTCGCACACTAACTCATACAGAGACCCCCGGCTGCCCTCCCATGTGCTGCAGCCGCACTCACAGCCTGGACCCAGGACCCCGGCATATGGGGCGCAGAGCGGAGAGGCTGCCCCGCCATGTGCTCCACAGCTGGGGAGCTGCGAGAGTCACGGCAACTAGGTCCCGTACTGCCACATGCTCGCCCGGGGGGGTGTGGAATGAGGTGAAATCGTCCCAAGTATTAGAAAACAATGGCCTGTGTTTGTATGTCACACGTCCCGTCACTCTTCGCTCCACTGGCCCCTGTTCTGAGATGGCAGTATGTGCACAATTACACTGGTAAGTTTACGGTCCATATCACAGAAAACATGGATCATTCAATATTAATACAATTTTTTTTGTTTTTATACGATTAAATCTGTTTAGAAGATCATTGTATCTAAATATTAAGACGTTGCAATCTACACAATGGCAGCTCAATATGAATGGTGTTGGACATTGGAGCTTGTTTTGCTTTCAGTGATATTCATTATTATTTTGTATTACTTTTTTGCCCCAGAGGCTTTATTAGACAGGGCAGCTGAGCATGGAATGGGGAAACAAGAGAAGGAAAGACATACAGTACATTTTCAGAGCCAGGCAATGCTCCATGTTACTTTTCACTTTTCATACACACATTGACATGATGATACGATCATTTCATATTTCTTGAGTTAAATATATTCTATGTAAATGTTAGTGACAAAAGGCAAAGGCAAAATCACTTCATTTACAAAATAAAGTGAGAGAGTCGTCCAGTTGTGTAAGAGAGAGAGTTCAATTCAGTTTGAACTAATGTTGACTCGCGACACAAATATGAGCCCATTCTGATGCTAATTACAGTTTAAACCACCTACTTAACCACCCAGTCCTGGCCCTCTATACAAGCCCCGCCCCTCTATACAAGCCCACTCAACCTCATCCTGAAGGAGAGAGGGAGAGAGAGAGAGAGAGAGAGAGAGGGATGGACAGAGAGAGAGAGAGAGAGGGATGGACAGAGAGAGAGAGAGAGAGAGAGGGAGAGAGGGATGGACAGAGAGAGAGAGAGAGAGGGATGGACAGAGAGAGAGAGAGAGAGAGAGAGGGATGGACAGAGAGAGAGAGAGAGAGAGAGAGAGAGAGGGATGGACAGAGAGAGAGAGAGAGGGAGAGAGGGATGGACAGAGAGAGAGAGAGAGAGGGATGGACAGAGAGAGAGAGAGAGAGAGAGGGAGAGAGGGATGGACAGAGAGAGAGAGAGAGAGGGATGGACAGAGAGAGAGAGAGAGAGAGAGAGAGAGGGATGGACAGAGAGAGAGAGAGAGAGAGAGG